>NC_141259.1:16773095-17098095 GCF_054856555.1 Leptonotus elevatus | reverse complement strand
TCTATTTTTCACAATGAAACAATTAATAGAAAATACACAGTCCTCAGAGTGTCCATACCAGAGTATGAATTATGAGGACTGTATGTGTAACTCCAAACCCCTGAAAACTTATTTTACATTCGCAGTGTGTAAATACACTGTCCTCAGAGTGTCAGTTATTCACAACTACGACATTGTGAGGACAATGCACCTGTGAGGGCTGCACAGTATTGACAAAACATGCGACATGGGTGTTTTATACAGTGATGGAGATTATTTTGACATTGAACATGGACCTAATATATATATCTATATAATCTAATTAAAGAAATACACGTACGTGCAGAAAAATAATCATGCTCATTGTGATCTAGTCTTATCCAAATAAGTTATTTTTTGTTAGTAATGCTCCTCGATACAATTCTCTTGTATGGCGATTCGCAATTAATGTTGTCTCTGATTGGTCAAATTCAGACTCAAGTAGGGCCTGGCAATAAATCTAATTAATAGAATAAATTAAATTTAAATTGAATCGTTGAAAATTTGCTAAATCGTGAAATGTATTTTGTCTTCTGGATTATTAAAAGCTGTTGTTATGTTCTGTTACATCCAGATGTTATTGTGAGTTGTAATTTTGCACAAGTGGTGGCAGAATGCTGGATGGTTGGTTTAAAATACTTTTTATTTTATTTTTTGGCCAAATCGCTTAGCCTCAGACTAAAGTATACAATTAATCCAATATTCATTTGTTGCACGTCTTTGCAATACACATATTGCATGAGCCATTCGTGCGGCAAGATATTTTCCACATATTGTGCAGCCCTAGTATCTCCACCCTCCACTAATGTCTTGCTTCTGAAAACTGATTTCAACAACATTCAAAAAGAAATCTAGTCACCTGGTCAACTTTGGCGCAGTCTGATAGCTGTGTCTTCATCAGGTTGTGCGTCAGTGGAAACCTGGGGCAGATGAATAGAAAAATACCAATACAATTAAATTCTTACTAAGACTAGACTGCTATAATGTAATTTCATGTAATCATAAATGTGCGACCAGTAATTCTAGTATGTCACATGTATGACACAATATCCAAATGTCATAAGAAATCACGATATGATAATTAACATGATATTGTGAGGTTAGCGATACTCACGATAACTGTAAAAGTAAAATAAAAAAACAAGTCACAATATTGTAAAAAATGAAATAAAAATAAAAAATTATATTGAGAAAAGAATGTACTTTTGCTTTTGAGTTCTAATTAATCTTTTATGTTTTGTCAAACCTTGCACGATATCCCCCCAAAAAAACAAAAATTAAGTGTGACAACACACCATATAAACATACCATAGTGTTTTTCCATTGTAGCGAAATTCAAACATGAAAACCTTCCGGGCATCATGATACACTCTCAGCCTGTTTTCACGTTCCTGTTTGCTTAGAACTTCTCCTCGATATTCTGTAGGAAAGTCTCTCTTCTGAAAGGAGCAGGAACTGAACACTCCTCGACCTTACAAAGAAAAAAGGATACAACAGAAATATTTCATTATAACAATAATGAAAACTAGGCCCATACTAAAGAATATTTTACCAATACTCACCTTTGAATTAATTAATATATTTTATGGTGAAGCCATTCTTGTCTTTACCTAAGGATGAAAAGTATGCTACCTCTTCTTTGGGTTTAACTTTTGCCCTCTGTGGCCTCATGACTGACATGTCTCACTGAAGATAATGATCTAAAGCTATAGAAAAAAATGAGTTTCAATCAGTTTGATAGGTAACTTGGTGCAAATGTCTTGAAGTTGACTTTCAGTGTACCATAATAGCCTGTGCAGTGTGCAGTAAATGTGCCAACGAAAATAAAATACAGTGGATAGCACAGCTCTGCTAAATATTTGCATAAATTAAATGTAATGAACACTAACAGACTTTACTGAAATATTTCTATTGAAAGAACAAATTTAAGTAAACACAAATGCAGCAATTTACCAATACTTCATTTATACTGTACTGGTAATACTAAGCCATTGTATATTTTCACATCAAAAACCAGCCTGTTATTGCTTTCCTCTTAAAAATTGCAATTAGCATTCATCTTACTCAACAGACGGTTAGCTCTGCTATGCTAACCGTCGCTAACAGAAGCGTAGCAATTCTAAACTAGAAAAATTCCCGCGGAAATTTTGAATGGGCCTGCTAACTCGCGTGGAAACACGCAATAAAAATAACATTTAAACCATTGAAATCGCTCAAGAAATGTGCAAGTTAACCATAATCAAGATCAAATAAAGTATCTTACTGTCCCTTTAAGAAATATGCACATTCACGCACACACATTTGATTTTAACCAACATTTATATGAGCTGAACAGTTTAAAATTTAAACCATTGAAATCGGTCAAGAAAAGTGCAAGTTAACCATAATCAAGATCAAATAAAGTATCTTACTGTCCCTTTAAGAAATATGCACATTCACGCACACACATTTGATTTTAACCAACAATTCAATGAGCTGAACAGTTTAAAATTCAAACCATTGAAATCGCTCAAGAAATGTAAAAGTGAACCATAATCAAGATCAAATAAAGTATGTTACTGCCCCTTTAAGAAACATGCACATTCACGCACACACATTTGATTTTAAGTAACATTTCAATGAGCTGAACAGTTTAAAATTCAAACCATTGAAATCGGTCAAGAAATGTGGAATCTACCATAATTAACAGTATCTCACTGCCCCTTTACAAAACATGCACATTCACGCACACACATTTGATTTTAAGTTGTGAGGAGACGTCACGCACCAACACTCCATTGATTTGTATAGGATTACGCTCACCTCAAACAAAAGCCTCTCGCGACTTAACGGTTGAAGATGCAGATTCCAGAAATGGCTCGTTAGAACGGCAAGGGTTTGGGGAACGCGAGCATGTTCTCAGTTTTTTAATCGGATGAAAAATGACCAAATGAGAGCAGGTTGAAAACTTATGATTGATCGAAAATGAAGAGGGAAAAACGGCGAAAATTACATTGAAAAGAGATCAAAATTGTGCGACTTCTCCTCGCTTAAAGTGAAAATAAAGGTACTAAATGACACCGTAGCCAAATAAAACTTAGTTCTTCAGAAAGCAGAGGCTTGTGGCTACAAAATGTGCGAATTTGATGTCTAGTGAGCAAAGATTGTGGCCATGGTGACGAGTTGAAGTGAAACTTGAAATCTATTTTTTCTCTGTCTACACTCTGATTCTTAATTGGTCCGCTCTAGCTCATGCAATACACACACATGGGATAAAGGATATTTCACTAACTGTCTTTGAACCCGCACAGGGGGGAGAGCTTTCATTCCTTAAATTTTTTTTTGACACTGAGCTAAAGATGACAAAAATTCCAACAAAATGAGCTAATTTTTACATCGGTCGGTTAACGTATGCGCGCGCAGCGTGTCTTGGAAAAAGGTGCTTGATTTGATGTGATCATTTTCGGTTTCCCATTCATTCCTATGGGACTTTTATTGGCAGTTTTTTGGGAATAGCGTCGCCATGGTAACTGGGAATTCTTATAAAAATAATAGCGCAGCGAGTCAGATCGAGCCGCATCGTTTGATACCTCATTTGTCCCGGTGCGATCTACGGTTCGGGCCACATTTTTGCGGAAAAATCCGTGGAATAATAAAAAAGAAAAAAAAGAAACCCTTGTAGGATAGTAATATGTGCCTGCTTGCTCCGCTTAGCAGGCCCATAATAATTAGCTGCATCCATCATAATCAACAGATGGTTAGGTATGCTAACGTAAGCTTAGCTGCACTTACACTGGACTTGCATTATAAATCATTTTCGCGAAAGAGGGAGCAATGTACACAAGCGACCAACAACAACAACAACAGGGAAAATTCGAGCTTCAAACCTACCTCATTAGCACAGCTACACGCCATCACATCTCGTGAAGTAATTAGAGCCGGGGGCGGTTCTCTATCGGGGCTGCTAGATGACGTCACTTCCGTACTCAGGGCAATATAATAAATCACATTCAAATCAACAAATTGGTTCAGTCGTTGGATTATGAACTTTGTTGATAAGAGTGGCTATTGTTCTATGATTTACAGTGTCAATAAAAAAAAATAGATCACATTTAAAATGAACCCCAAAGGCTCATATATTAAATGAATTACCACAGACGAAAACAAAGGATATTATTGCTAGAATTATAGATCATTTTGTAATCGTAAAATGTGATTTCAGTTTCAGTTTTTTAAAAAGTTTTTTTTTTTTTCATTAACGAAAATGTTTTTTTGCTTTAGTAAATAAAATAACCTTGCTGCTGTCATACAGTTGCAGTCCGAGGATGTTTTAGTACTATACTTTAGTAATGGATGCATGTGTTTTTTGGCAAAATTGTGAGCGAGCCCAATTCCTTGGCTGAGAAGCAACCCTGCAAATGAATGGTCACATGATGCTTTACTGTTGGCATGAAGCAGGACTGATCCAGACTCCAGACAAGCATTTTTCCGGATGCCCCAAACAGTTGGAAAGGGGGTTAATCAGAGAAAATAACTTCAACTCTTTTTTTCTTATTTTGGTCTGTATTTATGGAATCCCCTTTTCACTGGTCACACCAGGCCATCCTCCAAAAGTCTTACTCCCTCACCATGGGTGTAGATGCACTCATACCTGCTTACTGCCATTCCTGAGCAAACTCTACACTGGTGGTGATGTCCTTATCCCGCAGCTGAATCAACTTTGGGAGATAGTCCTGGCATTTGCTGGATTTTCTTGGGTGTCCTGAAGCCTTCTTCACTTAAAGTTTGTAAGGTCACTAAAGGAAATTACTTTAATTTTCATGGCAAATAGGGACTTTGCAATTCATCTAATCACTATAACATTCTGGAGTACATGCAAATTGCCATCATAAAAAAACAATAATAATAAGTCAGCACTGCAGATTTTTAGAAAATCAATGTCATTCTCAAAACATTTGGCCACTGGCGTACAGAAAGATGTTATATTGTAAAGGCAGGGTGGGATGTTAAATGATGAATCAATGTACGGCACTGACAGTTTCTCTGTCTCTGCCTCCAGCTGTTCAAAGTGATGTGATAAACAGCTGTTAACCATTGTATATTTTCAAATAAACAACCACTGCAAGAATTAAATGCTGAAATATATAATTAAATGTCATAGTGTATTTCATTATTTAATTTATCTACTTAGGAATTGGTGGCTGCAAAAAAAAAAAAGGCTCTGCGTCTACAGACAAACATTCACAATACACAGCATTTTGAGAAAAAACTGAATTATGGAGACATGTGCGTAATTATGGGGACAGGTGACGGTCAGCCAATCAAATGCTGTGAAATATACACTGGTGTGAATAATTCATGAAGTGGTGCATTACGAGGACCTTCCTACAGGGGGCGTCATCAAATACATAAAAATACACAATTTGATGTAATTATGGTTTACAAGGACATTGGCTGAAACTTTGGATTTAAGCCTTCTACAGCCCTAGAAGCACTTCTGCATTGAATGAATTATGAGGACATGGGCTGTGTCCTCATAATTCAAAATGTCCTCGCAGTGCTGCGTGTATTCAGGTGACATGTCCTCATAATACACAAAGGCAAACACACACACACACCCACACACACAGATAGATGTGTGAGCTACTGTACTGTATATTATATATTAAAAAAGACTATATATGTATTTCATAATTTTTTTTATAAAATGATTAATAACTAAGTAACCACATAAATAAAACATTACCTGTATATTCAAAATTATTCTTAAATTTACAATTAATTAATTAATTCATCAATAAAATGTTATAAGAGTTTAGGAAAATGAATGGATGGATTTACCGTAACACAATAAAAACAATATTGCGAAAAGTAGTTTGTAAACTTGTTATACAGTTCAACGAATACACATTGAACATCTTTGCTCTGCTGCCTTCTAGTGCCGAGAACTAGTCACTATTTCATTGCTTAAAAAGCTTAACGTACAGGAGATACCATTTGTTCATGTGAAAGATTTCAAGCATTGTATTTTCCATCCACCAAAATATGATAAATGACAAGTACACAAGGTCATTAGCTTATTATTCTTATTTAATTTTTTCATAGAAAGTCTCCCTGCAGGTAAAAAACAAAACAAATTAAGAGGTGGGGTTGCAGCACCCAAGCTGAACAAATCTGACAGGTTGAGGAAGAGCAGGACAATATGAGAATACAGAAAAAAAAGTTTATTTGACATTCCTTGTTCCCAAAGCTTTATGAGTATTGAATCCCCTTCAAGCACATTCAAAATTAAAGTGGTCGCTAAAAATCAATCGCAAACCACATGGGCCTTTTTTTTTTTTTTACATGCTACACGCTAACGTAGCTAACTTTCCTTGAGTCTTGCAAGTGAAGCAGCCGCTTCCGGTGCAGAACGGAAAGAAAAAATCAAAGATCAGTTTGAATATTTCAGAATGTATGTAAAGCCATCTGAGCATTTATTCCAAATCCGTGATATCCAGATGAAGTCCATATGCTGGATATGGAGGCTATGAAATAATAGCTCAGCTTTCCAGACTGTCGGTGAAAAAACCTGAGCTGTTTTTATTTACAGTTCCCGTCCACAGACGATACGTTTGCGTCGGTGAGGAAGTACGCTTGTTTTTGTTTGAAACGGAAGCTTAATCGCAGGTGACAGTAACTTCTAAATCTGGCGATGACCGTGTTGTTGCTTGCATAAATCATCGGGCCACTACGTCGGTGGTCCTCAAAGTGGGATGAACCTAACTTTGCTACACGGTGTTCCCAGTAAACATACGCGAGTAATTGATGGGTTATAACTGGCTGTAGGTGCCACAACATGGCACCAAAGCACTGCTTTTGTCTAGTTAAAGCTCCTTAACTGACTTCAATATAGTTCCTTAGCACCAAGCTGCCACAAGAGGGCGCCAGGACAATGTTTTATTTTTTACAAAGAAAAACAGGAAGTACTGCAATCCCTCCTTAATTTGCCGACAGTTGCCACAAGATGATTTGGCTAAAGGACGTTCCTTGCCACCAAGCAATCCTTGGCTTTGGCCTGAGCACAAAAACAGTGAATAACATAAAAGTAGTCAAATGTCAAAGTAGCCAATGACGACTATGCTGGGAACACTGCATAGCAATCAAAGCGTAGCATGCCAGCTAGCAACGACGACAAGGATAATGTAAAATCTTAAGGTCTGTGCACTCTTACGTTCTTTGCTCTCACCAATAAGACAATTCAGCACACTAGTAAAATGGCTGTCCCTACTACTAGTACCACATTTGTCCGACCAGAGTGATCTTAAGCTGGATACTGTATCACATCTCTGCATACTAATAGGACAACTAAATGTTACTATAGTGGCAAAACTGCACTAGTTGACATATGTGCGCTACAAGTATTATCAGTGAGGTACTAGATGTTAACTTGTAGAATCACTAGTCACAGTTTTGCCTCACTGGTAACATTTAGTTGTCCTCGCTTAGACCTCATTCACTGCCAAAGAGGTCATACGAGCAGACCAACAGTGGCACTAGGAACAGAAAAAAGCAACAACCAAGAACAGTCCTTCGACTAGTGCAATGAATTGTCTTACTTGCGAGGACAAACAGTGTACTAGTACCCGGAGAGCCAGCACGATTTGCTGGCAGGGTTTGGTCAAGACTGACAGAAGGTGGTTGTTTATATTCTGCTTTGGGGTCCGACCAATCACAAAAGGTCACGTTTGCCGTCACCATGACGACAGGGAAATTAAAAAACAAAGCATTCTACGTCTTGAAATGCTTCTGTGTGATTATCGTGTTTTATGTACAGCGCACTCTCTTCCTGTTCAGATTGTCCAAAGCAAAAATCCACAAATTGATCCCGGAAAGAACGCCGCCAGCCGTCCAATCGGAAGAGTCTGTCGAATGTGCGGGAGGGCGGCGGCTTCTGTGAGCTCCTTTTTTGGGGGGGGGGTTCCTGGATTCCATCAGTAGTCTGTCCAAGGTCACCTAGAGGTCAGAGTTGACGGCAGTTGAGAGAGGCTTTTGGACGTCACAGAGCAGTGGAAGTCAGCTTCTTCACACCCCTCCGCTGCGCCAAAGTGGAGCAGCCCACCGGCTCCAGAACCGGCGGGACGTTCCTGTTCAGGGCCGAGTACGTGGCCGCCATCGCTCCCTGGAACGCAAACGCTCAATTAGTCATGTTCGTCGTACGGCGCGCGGGTGATGGGCAACTAAAATGATAGAGGGGCCATAATTTTTCATCATAAACTGAAAATATTTTACAAAAAACCCCACAGAACCTCCATTGGGACCTTGTCCATGAAAAATGGGGGTTTGATGCCCCAAAAAACCCAAACAAAGAAAACAATTAGGGGGAAAAAAAAAATCTACAAATGCTGTCAAGCCGCGAGTATTCGGGGGTCCACTGTCGTAGGAACGTCTTCTCGTTTGCGCGGAAGACCATTCTTTGTATTTGTGATTGTGTATTTCGTAATCTTTGATGTTTCTTTCCAGGAACGTGACGTCAACCCGAAAATGGCCGAGTCACCTTGACGAGGTGCGGCGCGTCCTGCCTGTTGAGCGTGTATTTGGGCAGCTGGTCTCGGTGCGTCACCCACGGGTGGCGCAGCACCTGACCCGCCGTCAGCCGCTGGTGGGGGTCCACATGCAGCATCTTTGACACCAGGTCCTGAGGGGCCACAAACACAATCATGAGTTGGGGCCTGGTGAGAAGACTTCAAAATCCAATCTTTTATTAAATAAAGAAAAAAAAGGGGGAAAAAAAGTGAAATCAACAAAACATTAGCATAAAATTGCCTAAGCTAGTGTTGTGACGTACCTTAGCCTCAGCAGACACGGAGTTCCAGTACCCTCCAGTGAGCGAGAACTTCCCGCTGCCGATTCGGGCTAAAATTTCCTCCGGCGTGTCCTCGGGGCCGTTGGCAAATGGAGTGAAGCTGCAAAAAAAAAGGAAAAAAAAAGTGACAAGTCATAAAAAGTTGCACTGGACAAGGAAAAAATCAATTTCAAGTTTTCAGCACACGCAGAAGCTTTTTCCTTAACCTACCCTGTTAGCATGGTGTAAAGAAGCACTCCAAGACTCCAGATGTCACAGGCTGCGTCGTAGCCCTGCTTTTTTAGGACCTGAAAGCGCCACCCATATCCGCTGATTCGTCTTATTTAAAAAAACAAACTTTTTAAAAAAAAAAAGATCGGGTGACTCACCTCAGGAGCGACAAAGTTGGCGGTGTAGCACGGCGTCATGAGCAGCCCGTTCTCCGCCCTCAGCTGCTTGGCAAAGCCGAAGTCGCATATCCTGATGGATTCGGCGTTGCCGCTCTCGTCCACGTAGAGGATGTTGCTGGGCTTCAGGTCCCGGTGCACCACCTTCATGCCACGCAAGCAAGACAAAAATCAATGCTGAGCTCCATTAGCTGCCTGTGGCGTTTCCCACAAGATGCTAGCATTAAGCTAGCGTGGGCGTGGAAGGCATCCCCCACGATAAACGGCCTCGCGATGGCGGGCGCGCGGACGCACCCCCTGCACGTGAAGGTACTCCAGCGTCTTGGTGATGGTGAAAAGAACAGCGCTGGCCTCTCGCTCCGAGAAAAACTTCTGGCGGAGGATTTTGTCCAGCAGCTCTCCGCCCTTCATCAGCTCCGTCACCAGGAAGACGGAGCGGCCGTCGTCATACACCTGCAGGCCAGAGAGACCCGTCGAGTGTCGGTTGCATGATGCGCCAGCAGGTGGCGCCAATGACAAGATGACGCGACTCACGTCTTTGAGCGTGATGATGTTGGGGTGCTGGCCGTATCTCAGCAGGATTTCCACCTCCTCCGTGGGGTCCCGCTTGGCTTTGCTGATGATCTACAACAGGAGGACGCAATGAGGCGGGGGCCCGGGCGCGGGCGCGGGCGCGGGCGGCGTACGAGGCGCTCTTACCTTGACGGCGTATTCCATGCCGCTGCCCTTGTGCACGCAGCGCTTGCAGATGGAGTAGGAGCCCACGCCGATGTCCTGCTTCACGTCGTAGGTGTCGCAAAACTGAGACGTGCTTCTGTGGAGCTGCTGTTGGGCATAAGGTCAAATGTCAGGCCACGCGTTATCAGGGATGTAACGATAACAACAATATCGTGATATTGCAATATTAAAACTGCCACAATATCGTCGTCATGTCACGATATAAAAAGCAGCACATTTGTTTGTTGTTGTCTGTTGTTGATTTCCATTTGTGCAGTTGTAGCACCCTCTGGTGGCTAGTTTTTTTTGTGCAGTTTGATTTTTATGTGGGATGTTTTGGCCCTTCTATTTTTAAAATGTACACAAATTGTCAGATGAAGGGGATTGTAATATGCTTGTGAACGAGTCAATATGTGCGCGCATTAGCAAGTAAGTGCTTCAATATCAAGTGTTATTAGAGATTGTAGGTTGTTTAAATGTACAAAAGCACAATATTGCTGTTGTTGTTTTAACCACAGTGCTATGAATCTGGTTTGAATTGAAATGCCATTCATTTGTTCCCCCAAAACCACAATTAAAAAAGAAAAGAAAAATAGCACTGTATTATAAAATCCAAGTGTAAAAATATAATAAAAGAAAATGTAAAGAAATACATTTTTGAAGTGCAATTAGGCCAAAGGTCACACCCACCCACAAACAGACGTACAATGTGTGCTGACGCGTGCTTGAAAAGGGGCGTGGCCTCGTAAGCGGCATCAGAAGTCAAAAGTCAGTCGCCGCTTGTTTTTAGCAGCGCAACTCGCGAGTGTTGTCATTTTGTATTTGGCAGCTTGCCTCCTTCAATAAACTGCTGAACGTGAGCGTGGCTCTCGGTTTTCAAGAACGACTAATCCGCTTCATTGTTAGCGTGCGTGCGTGTACCTTAACAATGGCGTTTGGCATCGGTTGCGTTTCCTCTTCTGTTATTGCCACAAAACTGAATCCTCGGAAGAGCTGATGGGCGTTGGCGCTGGGCGGGACTCCCGGAGAGTCTGACACATAAACGCAACGCATGAGTTCGTCTGGCCTGACTTGATGCGTCATCGTGAGGGGGCAAACTGACCGCGGGGCGTTTTAGCGGTGAACTCCGGGTCAAAGTAGAAGGTGTCGTCGGGTCGCCCTGCCGCCGGCTTGAAGGGAGGCGGGATCTCTCTGCGGAAGAGTTTCTGCAGGAGGAGAGAGAGAGAGCGAAGTATCCAGTGAGCAAATGAGTCACAATGGCTGCCTCGGAAGGAAAACGTCAAGGCGCAGACGGACATTCCAGTCGATGGTGCTGAAGAACTGATGCCTCTTGATCTCCTCGACGCCGTCTGGACCCGCTCCTTCAAACGTGAAAGCGAGCAGTTGGCAACGAACAAAACAAACATCACTGACAAGATGACGGGAGCTCAAATGTTGCTCACCTAATCTGTTGGAGGGGTTTCGCTTGAAAAGGTTCCTGAGGAGACTCTGGGCTTCTGAACTTAAAAACTGCGGCATTCCCAGCTTGGCCCTGCAGACACAAGTTGACGAATCAGAGCCCGCGAGCGTGATCTGCTCAGCGTTTGAACGCCGAACGTCAAGTTGATTGTCCTTCTGATGGACTCACTTGAGGATCATGGTCATGGTCTCTTTGCGGTCTTTGCCTTGAAACGGGAGCGTTCCCGTCAGCATCTCAAACTACAGGAAGAAGAAGAAGAAATCAGAACGTACATTCAAGAAGCGTGCGGAAATGAATTCGATTGCATAGTTTGCGTTGAACCGGCCCGAAAAGCGGCCAATGGCGGGCTGCCTTTCAAGAAAGTGGGTGTGGTTTGTCAGGCTTATATTTGCCCTTTATTTCTGCGGGAAAAACAAACAAAAACAAAAACCTTTTGCTTCTTTTACTCTATACAATTTGACTAATATCAGATTCGTATTAAACAAAAATTAAACAACAACATGTTTTGGCTCTTCTATGTTTAAAATCCGTGCTATTGGTCAGATGAAGGGGGACGCTTGCGAACCGAGTCAGAGGTACTCAATATTTGCGTAACTGCCTCAATATTAAGTGTTATTAAAGATTGTAGGCGGTTTATATGCATTGCCGTAATGTACAAAAGCACAATATTGTGTGTTTAAAAAAAATATGAGCTCATTTTTTTTACAATATTGTGACCTTTTTTGTATTGCCAAACTCCCCACAATATCGTGATAATATGGTATCGTGATGTTCGGATATCGTTGCATCCCTATCAGTTCTTGTCATAGATATCCATTTTAACCTTTCAAATTCAAATTCAAATTGGCAGGTTGTGAGTGACACAAGCTAAAAATGTAAATGATTATTTTCAGAACAATCTTTTTTTCTTTATAACGCCAATACTGCAGTTCTGTAGTCTTTCTACAGCCAGGAGAGACTTCTTCCACTTTTTAAATTAAAATGTAATTCTTCCCTATGGTCAACATGGCCACTTCTTAGAATCAAATTTGTCATTCATTTGCCTCACCGAGTGCAGAGTAAGCCACAAAATGCCTCTTACGGGAAGTAAGAATATGAAATGAAATTGATTTATAAGCTACACTAGTGGAAATCCACAATTTTCAAATGGAGTCTGGAACCAAACTCTCCAAATTGTTGGATTGCACAGCAGTAAACAAAAAAAAGTCATAAAGTGTCCATGGGCTGAAAGTGGCTGTGATAGAACCTGACAAAAACTTGTCATTAATCGCGAGAAAGAACCAAACCAAACGATGACTCGCCCAACCAAGTCTAGCGTGATGCGATCTTGAAAACACGCTGTGCCGCTCACCATCAGCACGCCGTACGACCACCAGTCGGCGCTGTGCGTGTGTCCTCGCCGATTGACCACCTCCGGGGCCATGTACTCCACCGTCCCGCAGAACGAGTACGCCTTGTTCTCGTGGTCGATGGACTCCTTGCTCAGGCCAAAGTCTGCGCGCGCACACACAAATATTTGAGAGCGTGAGGAACTGGGAGGCTTTCGCCGTTGAGATCCATCCAAACGCCGTCAAATGACACACCTGTCAGCTTGATGTGTCCGTCCTCATCCAGCAAGATGCTGAAGCAACAAACAGTTACCATTATGAAGACTTCAACCCTTTCCAACATGATTGTGTGTGCGCGTGTGTGCGCGTACTTCTCGGGCTTCAGGTCCCTGTAAATGATGCCGAGGCCGTGGAGGTGATTGAGCGCCAGGGCCAGTTCTGCGAGGTAGAACTTGACGTCCTCCTCTGTGAACATCACCTAAAACACACAAACGCACAATTGAAACATGAGTGTGGACGGCAGTAACATGGATTTGGCTCAAAAGTGTGTTCCTGTTGCTGCGCGACCTCTTTGGAAAGCCTCGTGAAGAGGTCCCCGCCTCGCAGGAAGTCCAGGATCAGGTAGAGCTTCCCCTCCGTCTGGAAGGCTGAGGGACGAAAGGAAACAATACAGATAAGACGACACGAGTCCCCTTCCCGTTGGGGAGGATGAAAGTGGAATGGAGGACTGCGATTGGCCGGATGGCGGCGTGGGGACTCATCGCGCCGGTGCGAGATTGGCTGACTCACCGTAGTGCAGTTTGACGATGAAAGGATGGTTGACTTCCACCAGGATGTCTCGCTCCATCTTTGTCCTCACTCGGTCACGCACTGAAAACACGCACGCACACGCACACAAAGCTGACATTCCGCAATCAGCTCATAGTTGATGAAACACCAAGATGGCGACTTGGGTTGCAACAGCGGGTAAATTGAAGGTCAGTTTCTAAATTGGAAACTTTCTGTGGGAATGGATGAGAATTTGCAGGAAACTAAATGGAAAAGCATCTCCAAAAGAGTTGCAGGGCTGCCACCATCAAATATTTCGAGAATCGATTGCTCTTTCGATCATTACATCGATTCATTGAATACAACTATTTCACATTAAAGTGAATCGCAAGACCATTTTCCCCAGATTCCCGCGCTTGCGTGGCTTTTCTCCGGGTCCTCCGCTTTCCTCCCACTTTCCAAAAACATGCACGGCAGCTTAATCGAACGCCCCAAATTGTCCACAGGTGTGATTGTGAGAGCGGATGGTTGTTGGTCTCTGCGTGCCCTGCGATTGGCTGGCAACCCGTTCAGGGTGTACCCCGCCTACTGCCCGAAGCCAGCTGGGATAGGCTCCAGCACCCCGCGGCCCTTGTGAGGCAGCAGTGTGTATGTGCGTACCTTTCAGTGTTGCTTTCTTGAGGACTTTCATAGCATAGAGTTGGCCAGCGTCAGGACCAGCAACCTTCCTCACCAGGAACACCTAAAAAAATAATAATAATCACACGTCAGTATTGTTCTGCAAGCATTATTGAAACTGAAAGACAAGGCGGGCGGGAGTCTAATTGCTCATTCATAAACACGATGACACTCCGCGGGAGCGTGAAGGGCCCTCGGCCTGCCGTCTCCATGGCAACGGCCTCTCAAACATAGCCAGCGGGGCCACACGGAGCGTAAACCACGCGCGCGTACGCACACACCTTGCCAAAGGAGCCTTGTCCCAGGACTTTGCGCAGCTCGAACTGGCGAGGGTCGGCCTTCTCGCACCCCTCCTTCACATGGTGAGTGATGCTGATCTCCTTGAAGGCCACTTCATCCTGAAACGCACACAAACGCACCGGGCTTAGCTAAAACGCATTTCGTATTATTATCATTATTTTATGCTGGGGCAAGTCGAAAGTCACACTAACAACTGTAAGGTCATTTGTGTTCCTTTAAGGATACTTGAGGAGCTTTGCAAAAATCACACAAAATGAATGTGGCCTTAAAGGGGAACAGACGATCGTTGTCAATGTTTGTGTGTTGTCTTTTGTCCAGTGAACTGCACGTGTATGACGCTGCAGCTGTTTCAATGCAAGACAGACAGACAGAGAGAGAGCGAGAGAGAGAGAGAGAGAGAGAGAGAGAGAGCGAGCACCGTGGCACTCTCTAGGGTCAGGGTCAGGGTCAGGGTTCACCAACCTTTTTGATAGATAGCTACTTCAAAATGGTTTGGAATTATAAGGTACAATTATTAATATTCATAAATCTGAAGGCACCGATCATGTTCATGATTTCTCACAAAAATGATCAACAATAATTGAACACAATAGGAAACAGCTAAATAATATGTAACACAAAACCAAAACATTTGAGTTATTTTGAGAATCGGCCTGCGGGCAACTCACGAGGTCCGTGCGGTGAGACCACTTGCGGCATATGACACAAAAGGATTATTTTGAGTGGGAATGGAACGGATGGCATTTGCCTTCATTTCAATGGAGAAAGTTGACTCGATCGTTAATCGTCCTGTTTATCGTTATACAACGTTGGCATAAACATAAATTATTTGTAGAATTTTCTGACTAATTGAGGGATCGATGGCGCAAGACTTGTGGGAAATTAAGCGAAAGCACCAAGCGCCGGCATCTGACGGCAGGTTGAGCAGGCTTCCCGAGTGCCCGTCATCAGCACGTAACAAGGTGAGGACACGCACACACACACACACATGCGGTTGTCATGGAGCCGCCCCCGGTACCTGTTTTGTGTAGCCAAGTGACTCATAATGGCATTCAGCCTTCAAACACTTTGCAAAGGGAATCACGCAAACATCCTCCTCCTCCTCCTCCTCCTCCTCCTCCCCGCCCCTCCCTCCCTGACGCATACCTGGACTTCCCAGGTGGACGAGCTGCCGGCTCCCAGTGCATGATGGGTCCTGTAGTCCAGGGTGTGGCCCAGGGTGCGCGGCGACAACATGCTCCTGCACGGCGACGGGACTGAGCGGTACCGAGCGGCACCGGCTTCTGATCATTCTTGACGTCTTCGTTCCCTTGCTCGCTTTCTCTTTCGCTCTCTCTCTCTCTCTCTCTCTCTCTCTCTCTCTCTCTCTCTCTCTCTCTCTCTCTCTCTCTCTCTCTCTCTCTCTCTCTCTCTCTCTCTCTCTCTCTCTCTCACACACAGACGTATCGTATCTTCTCCTCCCTCCTTTCTGCTTCTTCTCACGCCTCATTTCTCCACACTTTATCTGAATACTTGTCACCTCTCGCTATTCTCATTTACAACACGTGCAGTTTGATTCTTTGGGGAAGTGGAATCAGCCCAACAAGTCAACACTCGGGCCTTGTTGGATTCTAACATCCTTTCAAGTCTTTCAAAGCAAAAAAAGAAAAGAAAAAAGAGAACATATTTTGTGTTAGCAAAAAAAGTTGTTTACGTGTATGCTAGCAAGTCACGATGACGATGTTTGTTTTGGTTTGTGTCAAGTTAACTGCAGTTTGAATCCAAACTATCGAAACGAACGCGCAGGAACGCCACCGACGCTGCAGAAATAGATTGACCACCGTTTGAAACTCGGAGGAATGTTGACATTTCAAATGCGCACGTATGCGTGAGTCAGAACGCAGATGGCGGATCAGAGCCGGAGCGACAGGATGCTCATGTCGCACCTCTTAATCACGGGATTAAAAGTGCAATGCCAGCGCCTGCACACACGCACACACACGCACACACACACACACACACACACACACACACACACACACACACACACACACACACACACACACACACACACACACACACACACACACACACACACACACACACATGCACTCAAATTCAACCGTGGGACAGCGCAAAGGAAGTCACCTTCCTCGTCCACACAACTACCTCGATTATTGTTGATTGTTTCTATTAACAATTCCATTCCCCCAAAAAGTTGACGCAAAATCGCTGTCTCAAATCTTCAGTAATCATTTTACTTTTCCCAGTGTCAGCGTATATATTTTTTATAAAGTGTTAATTTAAATAAATCCACAAATGAAAAGTTTCCTGTATCTCACTGAGCGACAAATGCATGCAAATGCAGCTAACTTTTTTTTTTTTTTTTGTCAGAGTTCATAAAAGGTTTCAAAAGATCTTCGCAGACAGTAAAAATGGTCACAATATGTTTGAAATGGTTTTGTGAAAAGTAGAAACTGTCTGGGAACATCTTAACAAATCCTGATGAAAATCCTAAATTTCGCTACGTTCGCAAGCGTTCATCGCTCAGTGAGATGCCAGCTTTAACGGCCGTCAGATTAGTAAAAAGACCGATGCCGATATTTGGCATTTTGACATTTAACCTTAACCACTGTGTCAAAGTGGTCCTTTCTGACATGTTACACAACAAACCAGTAACTGAGCCATGATTAATGTATGTTTCTGCACCGTCAAGTTGAAATCATATCCTGCTTTGGAAGGGATGGACATCAAAAAATCCATCGATTATTAAAATACTCATTAGTTGCCGCCGTAGACATGCGTGCTAACCGACTCACAGTCCAGCTGCGGGGTGGCGATCCCAAACAGCCCAACATCCCTTCCCTTCTCGCGGCCGGCTCGCGGCAGCCATCGTCCGTCCTGGAGGGCAGCAGGAAGTGACGGAGCGCTTTCAGCCGGCCCCTCAACGCACGGAGGAGCCCGGGCACAGTGCACGCGTACGCCGGCTTGGCGCGGGGTACGCGCTGTGTCATCGCAAAGAGTCGACGGCGGAGTGCCACTTGTGGGTGGGCGCCCTGTGACAGCGGATGAGCGCAAGCCGTGTGAGGGGATAGCCACAGTAAGAGGATATGTGTGTGTGTGTGTGTGTGGAGGGGGGGGGGGGGTCCAAATACGGAGAGAGGGGCGCGGGATTCCCCACACTGTCCTTCCCTTTTGACTCACAACCGTAACCTTCCATCCAGAGTTTCCATCAGGTGTCCTGGTGATTTCCCCCAACACACACACATAGAAAGTAACCAATGAGTAAGAACCACGAGTACAAGGGCCTCACAGCCCCTCCCCCTTTTAGTCCAAACAGCAGCAAGTAGGACTGAATGCGACACTTTGACCACACTGGATCAGGAAAAGTTATTTTCCAAGCCAGTTGAAGGTTTTGGAAGAGTAGAAGATCTACGCAAAAAAAAAACATTTTGCAAAATCTATGCTAGCTATGTGAGCCCACCTATAGCGGTTTGTGTTAGCATTAAGCTAGCAGATGTTCGAATACGGAAAAGTTAATGTGTTATCGTTTGGGAAAGGAATGAAACAACTTTAAAAAAAATATTTTTTAAATCTTAAACAGACATTGGGCCAACTTTCATCAGCATGTCTTAAAAGGTTCAATGAAAAGTTAACCAAACATATAGCTCCCTACTGTTTCTACACTGAATTTCCAACGTTTCGAAATGCCATATCTGAAATGTTAATTTCTCACTCATCGTAGTTTTAATTTCAAACAAAAACAGAAAGTGCAGAGAGTTCCCAAGGTCAGCAGCATCTCTTATAAAGTTCACTGAATGTCAATAAATAGTTCCCTGAAATTAACGTAGTTTTAAATGGATCTATTATCGGTCGTCCGATTTGAACTCATTTGCTCCCAAAAACATATTTATACGTTTTTTAAAATCTTTTTTTTTTTTTAATGCTAGAGCTTACAGAAGGCTTTGATGCAGCCTCTCAACTGCAAAGAACGGTTGAAGCAATGGTAAAAAACGGCCAGCAGGTGGCAGCAGAATAAGAGATCAACCAGCGCCATGTTGCAAAAAAGCTATTTTCCCCACTGTTTTAAACAGATTTGTGAATAATGATGAAACTTAGCTATATTCTAATTCTAATTGCTGCAAAACGCAAATGAATAGAAATATCCTTTTTTCCTGATGAAAGAGGAGACTCTAATTTTTCTTTTGGTAGGTTCCATGTTTTATAACAATAGAACACAATATTCTGTGGGCCTTGCAAAATGAGTCAAAATGCAGTAAAACAGCCGGGAGCGAAGGGGGTTGCTTCAGTGAAAATGGCTGCCAGTGAATGAGTTAATAAAGGCCAACGCCGATATTTGTCAAAATGCTGAATATCGGTGCCGATAGTCAATCTATCCCTACTTTTCCGCATTTGCTGATGGTCGTCGTGTGGGGGAGTCAAAATGCTCCTGTGAGGTGAGCTGGAGCGGCGCCTGCCTACACCCGGCGAAGAAGCGATGTACCGCTTGGACTGGTTGCCAGCCAATCCCCAAATGAGTCACGATGACTTGTTTTGGCGAGTGAATGAAAGGCAAGCTCGCCAGCGCGGTTCACTCACGACCACCTTCCAAATTCCACCTGTCGCACGCAATGTGCGCAACGCCAGCCAAGCGGCGGTGACGGCCGGGTGACATTTCTTCGGTTACCTGCACCTGTTGTCGCCCTCCTCCGCATAAGGACACGCTTACACTCGCGCACAATCAAGAGCAAACGGCGACGTCACAGAGGTGAGGAACAATGTGCAGCGTGTACGCGCGCGCGCACACACCAACGCACAGCGATAACGTGTTTCCATCGTCCATCAATTGAAATCAAGTGTGTGTGCGTGGCATAACATCACAGATCGAGCGGCGATGGGATTCCATTCCACACAATCTGCAACCTCTAATCCTGTTACGCAATCAAATTAACAGGCTGGATGGCCACCGTGCGTGCGCACACGCACACGCACACGCACACGCACACGCACACGCACACTTGGGATTTGTCAGGTTAGAGGTTGTAAGTGCATTTCCGCTCGCTTGGGCATCATGGATCCAATAACAGACACGCGCACATAAACACAGTAAAAAAAAAAACTCATAAGCGTATTGCATTCACTTGAGAAAAAAAAACGTTTTTTATGACAATTTTTTTTTGGGGGGGGGGGGTGTTTTATGTGTAATTTTTTTTAAAACATATTTTTCCTGTTTTACTGCATTTTCATGACTCCCCCCAAGAAAAAAATATGGAAAAATATTTAGAAACACAGGGGGAAAAAGATTTTAAAAAAAACACAAAAAAAGATTTCCCCATTTTTTCAAAAACAGTAAAAATTTCTTAAATAATATATTTTTTCTGGTTTTTTTCAAATAATTTTCCCCCTTGTTTTTCTGAATATGTTCTATGACAGAAATTAATTCAGTAAAACAGAAAATAAATAAAAATTACACAAAAGAACAAAGTTTCCCCCAAAAATCTGTCAGTTTTTTTATTTTTATTTTTTTAGGTGGATGCAATACGTTTCCTTACTATTGACTGACAAGTTCAACACTTTCTTTTAAAATCCGAAATAAAATCCCAATGACAAGTTATCATAATGATTGATCTTTATGAGCTGCAAGGTAAAAAAGAAACATCTCGGCAAGAACAAGCCTTGATTGGACCTTTTTTTTCCCATAAATGCTCCGACATGTGAGAAGTGAAAGTGACTCGGCGCCTCCCTTTGTGCCGGCAGCGCCACCTACGGAAGCTTTCACGCCACGGCATCCTCGACGCGCAAAGCCAACCGCGTGAAGACGAGACGACGAGACGACGAGTGGGAGCGCAAGAGAGGATGAAAGGATGACTGATCGATGAGGAGGAGCCGAGTCAGGATGTCATCATTTATTCAGGGGCTGGCATCAATGTGGTGGGCGGCAAGATAATTCTATAAATATCATTTACGCTCAATCCCTCTTAGGTGAAAATGCGCAATATAAAGAGGCCATACACTGGATCTCTAAAATCTCTGTCACTATCGAATGTTTTTATAATTTATTGTCCTAACACAGGCATTTGTAATCTCTAGCGTGCTAATGCTAATCACGATTGCTAATCATTTAGTATAGGTTAATTTTCGTGGTTAAATAACAATATTGACTGATTGATAGATTAACCCCAAAATATATTTAAAAAAAAAAAACTTTTAAGGAGAGGATGATTGGATTATTCAATAAGTAATCAAATCATCCCCTCCCTAAAATATTTTTTTAGCGATTTTATTATTTAATAATCAAATCATCCTCTCCATAAAATGTTTTTTTCTCTTTTTTTGTCGTTAATCTATCAATCAGTCAATATTGTTAACCACACAAATTAGCCTATACTAAACAGTGATTAGCATTAGCACGCTAGCGATTACAAATGCCTGTGTTAGCTACAGTGAGATCAATAAGATCCTGTTCACGGCGTGCGTCTGCAAAAAAGGTCCGTGTCGAAACATGGACGTCGGCTCAAACATGGTTTCGGCGGAGCTTCGAGGAAGACGACCTATTTTTAAAGTCGACTTTTTTTCCTAGCCCGACGATGAACCACCATATAATGGGCTTCACTGTAGATAATGAGAATAAGTCCGCCAGCCCACTTGCAGATTGCGGGTCACAGTTAACAGCTTTCCATTACTGCAACAATAACAAAGTCCATTTGGATTGTGACTAATTGTGTTGAGTGTCACGGCAGCGCAAACACAAAATGACTCAGCCAATCCAGTCATGGCACATTTTCCTCACAGCAGCAAGGAATGCCGGGAAACAACAAAGGCTTCTCAATGCGAGCGGGACGGAGGTCAGAGGTGCGCCTCCACGCGTCCTCGTTGCGCCCACGTTACCACGGCAACCTGTCCATAACACACACACACACCAAAGTGCAACGATGTATTGATGGACAGTTGAGACTTTTTAGTGCTCGTCTGCCCGCGCTCACTGTTCACCCCACAAGAAGCCCCTCGCACGCACGCACGCACGCACGCACGCACGCACGCACGCACGCACGCACGCACGCCCCTCTCTCATTAGTGGAATCAAAGCACTTGATCAAATGCCAACGGGGCCTCTACAAGCCTCTTAATTATGTTCACAAATGCGACACAACCGAGGGGAAATCCATCATCCATCTTTTTGTCCTCATTACGGTCGGTGGCGAGCTGAAGCTTACCCCGGCACGTACACCGTCGACTGGTCACCACTCAATTACAGGGCCGAAATAGACAAACAAGTAGGGCAGCTCGATGATGGAAAAAATTATTCAAACGATTATTTAATTTTTGCTACAAAACAAGAAAATGTTTAAGAATTAAAAAATATTAAGACCAATAAAAAAAAAAAAAGAAACACTATAATTATGTAAGTTCCTTTTGGACCAAACAGAATTTATAATAATATACATTTATAATAATATATATTTATTTATTTATTGAAAACTTGGAGTGCAGCAGTTTTTTTGTACAAAACAAGAAAATGTTTAAACATTAAAAAACTAATAAAAAATATTACAACAAATACAATTATTTGAAACGCTATAATTACGCAAGTTTCTTTTGGATGACAACATTTTACTAAATTTCTTATTTTAAAAATGTATAAGTTTAAACAAATGTTGTTTTTTTTAATGATTTTATGAAATTGTAATTGCATTTCGATTAATTGCACAGCCCTACAAACAAGCATTCAAAATCCCGTTCACTCCTATGGACAATTTTGTTTTTTCAATCGACCTATGGTGCACGTGTTTTTGGATGTGGGAGGACGAAATCAACACATAATTCATACAGACACACTTTTGAAATGAGGGAAAAGACAATTAGCCGCTGGCAGGCCGCCAGACAAGCGAGCGCTCTCAAGGAACCGCGGCTGTCAACTGTCACTGTTGTGTTTTTCTTGATTGTCTCTTATCTCGTCTGGTTGAAGTATCTCATGACAAATGGCAAAAGGGCTGGCGTGTTATACAGCAAATCTACGCTGGCAGGAAAACACGCGCAGAGCTGTCATACGACACGCTGCCAAACAGGACAGCGTAGAAACACTTTGGAACCCGTCAGACGTGTACGACCACACGGCTCACACACACACACACACGACTTTAATCCAAGTCAAAGAAATCTAACTTATGCACTGGGGCGCTCTTTGTCCTCGCGGCACTAGTAGAACCACAAGGGCACAGTGTTTTACAAGAAAGGCGTTTCCATTTCTAGTGCCACTTTTAACCTGTTAGTATACTCACTATTCGGGCTGGGTATCGATTCAAATTTACTCAAACGATTCGATTTCGATTCACAATTCTTTCTGATTCGATTCACTTGGTTCAATCCGATATTGATTAATTATGGAACATCAATTCTTCTTAAAAAACAAGGACATGAAAATAAAAAAAACTCCACAAACATTAAATATTCATTAAAAAGATTCAGATTTGTCACAAAGTGCAATAAGTCAGGTCTTTCATAAATATAAGTAAATAACAGTAAATTTCAATAACACAGTAAGATACAAAAAAAAAATTATTTATAGGAAAAGAGAGATCGAATCATGGCTTTATGAATCAATATCACGCTTGAAAAGGAAAATCGATTTGATATTGATTATTAATTTTTTTAAACCAGCCCTATTTTATTTAAAATTGATTTTACTAACTATACTATCCAGCCAATTCAACTTATGTAGATATAATGATGTATGTGTGAACTAAATGTTTGTTTACCCTAATTGGTAATCGAACGTGAGCTAATACTAATCACGATTGCTAACATTTTAGCATAGGCTAATTTTGTTAGTTGGTGTTCAACAATACATATGTACAGAAGATGAGTAGTTATATCCACTCAAACGCACGTTCATTCTTAGTCTACAGACAAAATAAATAACATTTTTGAGGGGGTGCTGGGGCGATTATTTGACTATTTGATGGATAATCGATATGATAATCGTTTTTTAAAAGATTTGATAGTGACTGCCCTATACAATTGTTCTATTAGACCTGAATTGTCTTGCTAATCAACGTTGAAACAATTTCCCATAAAACACTTTTGATTCTTTTCTTGACTCTTGATTATTTAGTGACACAAAATTCTACTACTTAACATCTTTTGCTTCACTAGTAGTCCAACTAGTACTCGTGAGCAAAACTAGGCATGAACTAAAATTCTACTCGTTAACACCGAACACTTAAGTAGTAGTAAGAGCGCGCAGATGTAAGAGTGCAGATTTCCCTTTTTTATAACATGGCCGCCAAAGCTGTCCTACTCGTGTTCCGAAATGTCACACAGCAGAGGAAAACAACATTACTAACAAGCAAGTCCCTTCTGCCAGCGCGCCCAACTGTCAAACAAGCACGCAAATGTCAACGCGCAGGCGACAACATCTGTCCGCGACCCGGGACGGCGCGTCGCACTCTGCTCTACCTGAAGCCGTCGTCTCCTGGCGTGCAGCAGAAGCGCCTTCATGGCGCTCAGCCCGTCATGGCGCCCACCGACGCCTCAAATGAAAGTTGGAGCGAGAAGAACCCGAGAGCAAAGCCGCCGCATGCACGCACAGGAAGACCCGCCAGCTGCTCATCACGTCCTGTCATTGTCTCCCTGGCAACAACATCTGCACAGGAAGGCAAACATCTGTGCGCTGAGCCAGTCGTCACGCACTCACACACGTGCGCCCTCCAATGTTTGTTTTCATGATTATCAGCGTTTAAGTGAAAACACTGTGATTTCCCACAGGCCTTTGAACGCACCGTCGACCTTGCACAACACGCGTCTCGGAAGGGAGAAGATTGGGAAGCATGACGGTGCTTGAAATTCCACATGTGCCAGCGAGGAGGAGGAGGAGGATGAAGAATGAAGGGAGGAAATGAAATGAAAAGAAAAAAAAGTTTGGAGGCTGCGTGTCAAATTCCTGCTCAGGTCAGCGCAAGCCCGGCGCGACCACGCCTTCTCTACTTTCATCTCCATTTACCAGAAAGAACGTTACAGGTCATATTCATAATCATCTGGAGGACATTTTCCTTTTGTGCTGCAGTACAATGCGGGAAAACGACGCAGGCTGTGCCAAAGGTTCGTTTGATGCAAGCCGCTAAAAAATGGATGGCCGTAGCTTGGAATCGCCACATGCTAACTTTAAAGACACTGCGCCTAAAAGGATTGGAATCAGTGCTGTCACTTTCAAATATTTTTAGAATTGAGTCATCTATCGATTATTCGATCCAAACTCATTTGCTTCCAAAAACGTATAAATACGTTCTACAATGCTCCCAAAGACATATTTATATGTTTTTATGGGGGTTTTTTTATGCTAGAGCATACAGAAGGCTTTGATGCCGCCTCTGAACTGTAGTTGTTACAAAAACAGCCAGCAGGTGGCAGCAGAGTATAAGAGATCAACCAGGTTCCATGTTGCAACAAAATCTTTGTCAGTGTTTTCACAAGGAATGTAAATAATGATTACATTTAGCTATATTTTAAGGCTAATTGCTTCAAAACAGAAACAGATACAAATGTACTTTTTTCCTGATGAAAGAAGAGACTCTTCTTTCTTTTGGTAGGTTCCATGTTTTTATAGCAATAGACCACAATATTTTGTTGACCTTGCAAAATCTGTTAAAATCCAGTAAAAAGCCAGGAGCGAAGGGGGTTGCGGAGTGAATGAGATAATCGACAAATCGGATTCATTTTAATTTTGGATCAAAGTGTATTACAAAAGCATTTTTTTACTTGATTACTGTTTATAAACCAGTGATTAGCTATTTTGTACATCGTATTTGTATAGCGATTAAAAAACGGGGGATTCAAGCATAACATTACCGCATTTGTCCATGTGGCGCCGCCATAACATAAAGTTCCTTAGTGTTGCCTTAAAGGAATACGTGACTTCTTTAGCCAGTTTCAGCATAAGAAGTTCATATTTTGTCTATAATTAATTGGATAGCCTCATTATTTCACATGTGCAATTAATACCTTTGAAAACACATTTTGCCAGTTGCTATCGACTGAAAATGACATCATGATCGTGATCGGCCTTTACCTGAACTCTAAACACATGTGATGTCCTTTTCGCTCAACAGCCAGCGCCCCAAATTTTTTTTTGTTATTTATTGTATAAATGATCAAATTAATTCTAGACAAAATATTGACTTTTTATTGCTGAAAATTGATAAATGAGTCAAGTATGCCTTTAAGATGGATATCAAGGATGTCCGATAAAAGCTCAAATGGTTTCCATACAGAGTTTCACGTTAGCTGTGTAACATTGTTGTGCAGACAGACAGTGTTGGCGACGGGGATTAGAGACACACACGATGTCCTCACAAAGATATTGTGTGGCGGTGCTGTGATTGGTCGCTTCCTGGAAAGAGCCACAGTAAGTGAGCGAGCGAGCGAGCGAGAGAGCGCCAAGTTCAGGAAGACGAGCTGGACACATTACATCATCACCCTGTGACCTCTCACAATGGCAACACCCACAATGCACTGCTCTCAGCACACCACCACGCCTGGTACAGACTGCGCACGCACACACGCAGGCAACATCCACTTTCATTTACAAATCATTTCTTTTTACCTGACATGTACTTTCGACGTCACAAGCAATCCTGATCGGGTACGCGCACACCTGACTGAGCAACTTGTGTGTGTGTGTTTAAAAAGACAAAGGCCGCAGAAAGTCAGTCCAGATGGTCACACAAGATTAAACACCATCTGCCAGTGAGCGCCCCCCCCCCCCCACCCCACACACACACACAGGAAGTTGCAACATGATGTATGGAACGTTGAAAAACGAACGGACTAATAAGGAAAGAAGTTCGTATTTTTAGCTTTGGTGAACGAGGCCTCGCTCCCGCGCTTGAATAATTAATGCCTCCTTTGATCATCCGTCTTGAAGAGGCGGCGGGTGATGAGGGTCCGTCCACATGTGGCGTCACAGTGTAGTGTGTGAGTGTGTGTGTGTGTGTACGCGCGTGCGTTACTTAACGTGATGCCAGCCTGCTACTGCGAACAAACAATCCTGTCAAGAACTTTTATGGCCTTTTGTCGACTGAATACTTGAACAAGTGACCTCTCACACACACACACACACACACACACACACACACACACACACACCTGAGATGCAGCAGATGGCAGCAGATGTGAGTGTGTCCCTCAAGAGAGCAGCGACCCTCCTAATGTGGTCTGGAAGCCATTTTCTGTCCACACTGCAGGGCATCAGTGTGCGTGTGCGTGTGCGTGCCCAGGGGCCATTTTGAAACATTCACACTAAAGACTAAATGTTTGTTACCCCCGCAAGGTGACTTTGTGTATTCAAAATACAAATACACTCACATCACACGCGCGTCGAACACAAAGCGTGTGTGTGATGTCCGTCATGTGTGTGTGTGTTTTATTGGCTATGGTGTCACAGAGTAACCTCATTATCCCAATTTAACCCGATTACACACCACACACACACACTTAGACAGTACTATGAACACACAACCTAAGTACAAAAGCATGTGTGTAGGTGTGTGTGTGTGTATACGTGTGTGTGTGTGTGTGTAAGCTAAGCACTCTGGAGAGACAAGTAATGACTACTCAGCTTTTCTCAGACAGACGATCCATAAGCCATCTCCCGTGCATTTAAAAATCAATGCCTGCAGCTGCCGGCAACACAAAAAAACCACACCGAACTCGAGACCCAAGCGGAGACATGAGGTAGCGTGAAGTCGACCTCCAACGTCTACACAATGATGCAAATGTATGTGGTGGTGGTATTATGTTTTGTTTATTCCCAACCGTCTATTGTCTTGACTGCACGTTAATTATTATTTTTTGTCCAATCAGATTTCAGCCTCTATGTGTTGCCAATGTCAATTGTCAATTAGCCCGGGGCCAACAGATTCACGAATGCTGGCCCACGTAACTTCAACTGTTAGGAATTGTTTCACCAATCAGAATTCAAATTCCTCTGAATGGTTGGTCATAGCAAGCCAAGTTGGACTAGCAAAAAACATTTGTAGCGATCTGCGCAATGATGAAATGGACTAAAATGAGGAGGATCATCAAAGGGGGGCGGCTGTGGTGCTAACGAGCCGAGCTTGTGTATGTTCCGGTATGAGTCACGCATGGATCGGCGGCCGCAGCGAGCATCACTCCCGAGCGAGGCAGCAATTATCCTGAAGGAGTGGGCGTCAACCCACCACTCGTTTGTCAATCACACGCAGACGCACACAATTGGTGCGTGCGCTGGATGCGCGCGGCGTGAGGTGGACGCATGAGAAACTCACATTGCAGTGCGTCACGCCGTCATCCTCGCCCACGGAGTCCTCAAGGTCGTTATGAGCATCCTGGAAGCGCACAGAGGTTAAAGGTTAACATGGCAGCTGCTTGCTGTGTCTGACAATGCTAAGCTAAGCTAAGCTAAGGGCAATAAAATCAATTCAAATGGGAATTGTTTATTTATTTTTAGTTCCTCAGCAGCCCAACCACAGTGCCACCGAAGCGGCGTGGACCTGAAGACGCGTGGTAAGGCGAAGAAGCACAAATGCAGACAGGAAGTAGCGTGACATACGGCGGCTCAGCAGCCTGCGAGAACGACAGCTGCGATTCCGACACTGACTGCCGACGATTGCTACGTGTAAAAAGCACGCGGGCGGGCTGTTATTGAAACAGTGATGACACGGCACTGAAAAGGAAGCAGATCACGGCGGACAGGAGAATCTGAAGGACGCGCAGGCGCTCGATGGCGGCCGTGGCGAGGAAGGAAACGCCCGCGACGTGCTGCAACAAGTCGCGAAATGCCAGGAATGATGGCAATTTGACTCGAGCGAGGCCGCGTTTCATCCTGAGCGTCCCCGACGTATGGAAACATGCACTTGATGATCATAAAAGAAGTTTTCAAATAACCGGCCAATCGCAGGCCACATACAGACAGTGGTAAAAATACAACATCAACAGTGCACTAGTAGAACAACACTAGTGGTGCCACTTTTGGTAAACCAATTATAATCGGCCGATGAGCGGTTATTTTCCCTGAATGCACCGTTTTGCTTGCGTAGCATTAGCGACTAGCAAGTGTGTAGCGTATGTTATTCTGGTTAATTTTGTTGTCCCCAAGTGTCCTTTAAGCTGTTTATTGACACCCCAGTTGGAGTCAAGTGTAAAACTAAACACACAACGTTAAGAATTACATCCACTGTATATCTAAATACAAAACATGCTTCGTTTTTACAACATCAATATCCTAGCGCTAATGCTAAAAGCAAAGGGAGGATCCCATTCAAATGCTAACAGGAAGTTAGCATCAACTTTGGGAATGTTTAAAACGAATATTCACACACAAATCTTGTGGGAACACATGCCCTCAGATGAGATAACTACGCAAAGGCACAAATTCTTCCCAATGTGTGAAAAACGAATTATTTTAATAGAATTCAATCGCAACTTTCTTCTGTACGGCATGGATGCACGGCACCACACTGCCCCCAAGAGGCCAAAACACACTGCAACAGTCAGTATTTGTTCTGTTTTTCAGTGCTATTATTTTAGTTTATTCTATACTTATTTCACTTTCGTATTGTTTTATTCTGTCTTTGGCCTTTCAAGTTGTATTTAAAGTTGATATTTCAAGGATTCAAAGACTTTCTTTTCTCAAAATTCAAGGGTGCAAACGCGCAGGAAGTGACCGCGCTTACGCAAGCTCCTTCCTGAATCACGCGGCGGCAAAGACGCCTCCTGCTTGTTGTTGAGATTTCTAAAAACTTGAAGAACCGGAACAGGCGCGCGCGCGCACGCACACACACACACGCCACTGACTCAGTTGGTGGAGCAATCCCACACTTTTCTCCAAATGTTTCCTGCGTACAATCATTCTTTTGCATAACGCCACAAATGCTAAGAATAGAATCCAAAGCGCAAGACAGGCTCGGACTTTCAGCTTCTATTGACATCCATGAGGGCCAATTGATGTCATTAGTCAGTCAGCAGCATCTCAACTGCTCTCCAGTACTGCAGATGCAATTATGCCAATTCAATCAGCACAATAACATTTACTACAATAAGATTTTTCACTTAATATGTGTTTTTGGGTGTGTCTGAATGCCACTTCAAATTTATACCTTTCGTTTTCCATGCACAAATGGGTACAGTGGTTATAAAAAGTCTACACACCCCTGTTCTCAAGCCTGTTTTTGCGATATAAAAAAAAAAATAGGCCAACTAAAATATTTGTACATTTTTATAACGATTAACAGACTCTACAATTTAAGTGAAAAAAAAGAAAACCTTTTGTGAGGGGAAGGAAAAATAACTGATATGTGGTTGCACAAGTATCCACACCCTCTTTTAACGGGGGATGTGGCAGTGTTCACTTTCAAACAAAACATTTAAATATCCCTTAGGCAACTATGTCATTAGGCGAAAAAAAGACTTAACATGAGTTATAAAAATCACAATTCCCAAGTTGATTACTAGACCTTGCGTTCTTGCAGGACATTTGAGAAAGTAATTGGCTCTCATTTCAACACAACAAACTTAATTACTTTCACTTCTTAGATCCTACATTTGGAAATTGATATCTGTACTTTCTTTTGTCAAGAAGGCTTATTACTCATTTGATAGTATTTTTGTAGTTTTGGTTGTGCCAAGTTATATATATTTTAAAAAACAACAACAAACGGGTATTTGATTATTGCATGTAACTGACAGTAAAAATATACTGTTCATTTAAGTACATTTAATTTACTTTTAAGTTCAGTGTTCCATCACTATAACGCGGTTCACTTATCGCGGTTTCTTTGTGTGCAATTTTGCATACATTTTCTTTATTATAGTAATGTACCTATTTTATCAAATGTATGAAGGTTTGAACACCGAGAATGTTAAAGCAATAGAGAAATGTGATCAAATGTAAATGCCTTGACGAGAAAAGTGTCTAAATTGTGTGGTGAGGGGTTTTAGAGCCTTAAAACATTTATAATGAATGTAAAACATAAAGCTAACTACTTTGCGGATTTCATTAATTGCGGGTACGCTTTGGAACTTAGGGGAAAACGAAGGAACACTACATGCCACAGTTAAATCAGTACTTGTATTTTTACCAGTCATTCATTGCACAAGCATCCATACTTAAACGCAAAGTGTGAGTATTTTAGCCATCTGTGATAACTGACACTAGTAAAAATGTGTTTCTACTTTTGTTTCCCTATGAGTTGCATGGGTCAACCTACTTAATCAGACTTCGTTACACAAGCACCTGTACTTCTACTAAGTATAGGGTGAGTACTTTTGCCACCTCTGATCGTTGACAGTATACAATTTACGTTTAAATGTTTTATTTTTTTGTTAACTGTCACTTTGTACAACTATATATATGTTCAAAGTGTGAGTACTTTAGCCACCTTTGTCCAGTGCCCATTTCCGTGTGTTGCTCAACTGTGTTTTAAAGGCGAGCGCGGACTCTCACTCACCTCCCCCGTCGTGCCCCCCAGCGGCATCTTCTGCCAGGGATCCGCCAGCTGAGCCAGCGGCATCTTGCCCTTCCTCTGCCTCGACTTGTCCTCTGCTTCCCGCTTTCGCTTCCTCTTCCGTGGCCCGGGACCTCCAGTCCAGCCGCCCTTGCTTCTTCTCTCTCGCCTTTCTTTTGACCTCTTGGCAAAAAATGTTTCGCTAGTTCCGAGTCACTTCGCCGGTTGGCGCCGACCCGCCACGGAGCTCTCGAGCCGAGGGAACGCGACCTATCCGCGGGTGTGTGGTGGCGCCGAGTCCGCCCCTTCCTCCGGACGGACGAACATGAGAAACGGCAAAGAGGACGTCCTTTTTCCCCTGACGAGAGCCCGCAGCCACATGTAACAGTCGACTATAACTACTGTGGTCTATCTGCCACCCCCTCTCAGTCTGTCTGTTCTCTCTTCCCCCTTCGCTCACGCTCTCGCGTTCACTTCCTGTACTTCCCAATATGGCGGCCGGTGTCGGCTTACCTGTCCTGCTTCGTCACCATGGCGGAAATCAGTACGTCGATCTCCTAATCGCCAATAAACGACATTCATTTTACATAGTCTTGTACTTGTTCTCATTGTAAAAGCAATCACGGGAAAAAGTGGGTACTGATGCGCTATATAATATATACTAATATTAAACTCGTTAAAGCAACTTTTTGGGGTAAATTGTACTTGTCTTGAATATTTTTGTATTTTTGTTACAAATTAACGTACTTTTACCGAGTTACATTTTGAAACTGTCTGATAGGTTTTTGTTTTGGTTTGCCAGCTATTTGTGTCACGTGACGATTTGTCAAGGAACCACTCTCGACGTTTGACTCAATTTGACCAATCAAATGGAGCCATTGAGTCACATTACACGGAAGCGACGTTTTCGAAGTGCCGATTTTTGTGTGTCTTAATTAAGTGATATTAATGGGCAATATCTGATTTTCACATTCCTACTATTGTCCATTTGACGTTTAAGGGCTAATGGGGGGGGGGGGGGAATCACAATTTGTAGTACTTGTAATTTTTAAGTACTAAATGTAAGACTTTTACTGGAGTCATACTCTAAAAACAGTTTTAAGTCTGTGTGTGTGTGTGTGTGTGTGTGTGTGTGTGTGTGTGTGTGTGTGTGTGTGTGTGTGTGTGTGTGTGTGATGCATTTCTTGATAGTATATTTTGGATAATGGTGAAGGGGCTTATGTTTTAAAGTATTCCTACTCCTTTTCAAACCGTCAGACTATTAACAATTTATTGGATCCTTATTGTGACTTGTCATTTTTTTGTTTTGCATGTTCAAAATAAAAGGTTTCAACAAAATTCGATGAGTGCTGACTATCTAATAACAGCTTCACAGATTGAGAAGATGAGAGAATAGCAGGCAAGCAGCAAGTCCACTCTTTTACGTTTCCATTTATTTTTCTTTGTAAATAACCTTTGCTGTAAAACAGACATGTACATTGACAACATGGAAAATTAAAGTGCTCCTTTTGAAATAATGTTTGGAAGCTGGTAAACATCGGTAAGTTTGATGCATGGATACAACTCAAAATATTGCTTAAAATCAGAGTAAAAAAAAAATACTGTATAGCTCAGTCTTCGACATATTCAGCAGTCACATCAAACGTTAAATAAATAATACCATCTGACTGTAAAAGCTTAATTCTGGAGTCCTGATGAGGAGGACAATAGTAAAGGAACTCCTTGCAGGTAAAACAGCAGATCAAGTAGAATACAAGTTCATATGTTAATATATTAATAATAAATAAAGCTGTAAAAAAAACAAATTTTTTAAACGAGTCCAAGTCCCAGACGATAAACAGTTCTGGTCAGAGTCTATTTGCAGGTCCAGCTGCTGGCCTAGCTTATGGACCTGAGCACAGACCAGGGGTTGGTCCCACGTACCTCCAGTGGGGGGTCGTTTTTAAAGATGTGGTTGCACATATCGTCCAATGCTGGCTCGGGGTCAGCCGTCGCAAACTGCGTCGCCGCCTCCACCTCCTTCCGAATCGCTACATCCATTTCCTAACGAGAACAATATGAGCATCACAAATACAGTACACCAAGTCATAATGTTTGTAAACAGTAGGCACCGGGGTCCTTTCTGGGTGGCAAAACATGAGTGAGTTACGGAGAAGATGGCAAAACTGCTTGGTGGTGGAGTATCAAAAGTAGCTACAGTGAGCTCCGTGTTCAGTATTCGCAAATATTGCTGATTTTCTCTGGGGAACCTATCATCCATTATTTTCTCAAAATCTGTCTAATCACAATTTTTGTGCCCAAACCCCCAAAAAATTAAATTACATTGGTGCCATCTGGTGGAAACACTCTGCGTTGTGCAATGACATATTTTTTTCATCCGTTAGCTTCCACTTCTCTCCAGATGAACCTTCTTAAAAAAAAGAAGCTGGTGTCGTCTACTTTGCCGGTCTCATGTGTGTATGTCATGATTCATTCTCCAAAATGAGTATCAGACACATACTCTACTTCAAAGTGAAGTACAAAACTCTAAATTCATGTCCTTACCTTCAGTTCCTCCACAGATGCCATGTTGTTGCTGAGCATTTGCTCTTTCAATAAGGCTATGGGGTCGTTTTTGCTGCGCACTTCCTGGATTTCCCCCCGAGAGCGATAACTGCAGGAAGTTACATCACAGACTATTAGGGTTCATACGTGAATGATTGATCAACGATTTGTATAAAATGACACTTAACAAAAAAACACCAGTGACACCCTTGCCTGCATGATACATTTCCACAAGGGCACCGTGTTCGTGTTAGGGCGAGAGTGCAATTTCTCACTTCGACTGACAACAAAAATAGCCAACTTTGAATAAGAGTCACACCTGACGCCAGGATCACTCATGCTGTGTCCATGGTAACGATAGGTCTGGAGCTCCATCACAATTGGACCCTGAAAGAAAGAGTGAATTTGCTTGTTGATCAACTGTGCCACATACTGGGACAGTTTAGAATCAATCCACATCTAATAATGACCACAAAAAAAAAAATCAGTAACTCATTTGCTCCCAAAAACATATAAATACAGTCTATGTTCAATTTTACCATGTTCCCAAAGACGTACTTATACACTTTTTTTCATGCTAGAGCATACAGAAGGCTTTGATGAACGGAAGAGAATGCTTGAAACCATGGTAGTTATTATAGAAACGGGCAGCAGAGTATAAGAGATCAACCAGGGCCATGTTGCAACAAGCTTTTCCCCCACTGTTTTAAACAAATTTGTGAATAATGATGAAACTATATTCTAATTACTGCAAAACGGAAACGGATAGAAATATACTTTTTTTTCCCTGATAAAAGAAGAGACTCTAATCCTTCCATGTTTTTATAACAATAGAACACAATATTCTGTGGGCCTTGCAAAATCAGTCAAAATCCAGTAAAACAGCCGGGAGCGAAGGGGGTCGCTTCACTGAAAATGTCTGTGAGTGAATGAGTTAAACGATCCTGATGTTACAAGAGTTGCCCTAACCAACCAATCAGCAGAAAGGAACATGCTGACGGCCAGTTTGACCCCGTGAGGAGAAATTTGAAATCTGATTGGTTAAAAACAGCAATCCCGTTTCAAACTGTTTTAGCTACAATGGCCTGCACAACTGATTCTGAAGGCCCTGGTTAGATTAGACTGACATGGCAACGGCTGGCTAGGCTGAAAGCTTGTTGGACAACAACAACAAAAACTGTGGGGAATAAATAAATACAATTTCATGTTACAAATATCGAATTAGAATTTTGGTTGTGAATCTCGATCAGCGCTTCTAAAATCGTTTGCTCACCTTTCCGACTCGACAGAGGTCCGCTGCAAACTTGACCGCCTCTCTCACGCACAGGACATCCATTCCGTCCACCTGTGCCAGAGGGACTTCGTTAAACGTCACAAAGAAAGATAGTTGACTGGTCATCTTCCCTCTACCCGGGCACGAGTGTTGTTTTGTGTGCAGTATCATACATGAGCATCAGAAAGCTGAGTACATGCTCACACCTGCAACTGCCAGGACGCATGGAGGGCGTCTTGTTATAGTCTCGGTCCGTGCCGGGGCGGCTCCAGCACACGGTCTTACTGCAGCCGCGACCCGGGACCCCCAAACATTTTCACCGTAGCATCTCACATGCTAACGGCCGGGTGGCAGGACCTTTAGCAATTTCCAATGGGACCACTCGTAAACAAAACTTTCTGTCATTTGACCGAAGCAGAGCAAGCGAGAAACGGACTAAATGGCACGATTGATGATTCGCAGCCTTCCTCTCCACCACCTTTCAGTTTGTCAGCAGTAGACTTTCTGCCACCCGCAAGGGCCGCATTTAGAAACATTACGAAAAGGTCTACGGCATCAAGAAGGTGTCACATGATCGCGAATCTCACTCGGATTCCCGGTATGTAGTCTCCTCTCTTGTAGTAGTCGATGCTGGCCGACGCTCTCTCCGCCGGCGTGCCCATGCCGTACTGGTTGTTCTCGCAGATGAATATGCACGGAAGCTTCCAGAGGGCGGCCATGTTGAAGGCCTCAAAGAGCTGCCCCTGTTTGGCGTTAGGGTTGCAAAATTACAGGAGTTTTTACAGCTGGAACCTTTTCCTGAGAATTAAACATGAAAAATAAGAATTTATTCAATCATAAGGGTCCCCTTTACTCCCGGCTGTTTTACTGGATTTTCCAAGGCCCACAGAATATTGTGTTCTATTGCTGTCAAAACATGGAACCTACCAAAATAAAGATTAGAGTCTCTTTCTTCAGGAAAAAAAAGTATATTTCTATCCATTTCCGTTTTGCATTAGAATATAGTGCAAGTTTCATCATTATTCACAAATCTATTTAGAATTGTGAGTAAATTAGCTTTTTTTTTTAACATGGCCCTGGTTGATCTATTTTGCTCAACTGCCACCTGCTGGCCGTTTTTTGTTCTTTGCAGTTGAGAGACTGCATCAAAGCTTTCTGTATGCTCTCGCATAAAAAAAGTTTTTTAGTGTGGGTTTTTTTTACGTATAAATAAGTCTCTGGGACACTTAAAACATTTAATATAGAATGCATTTATATGTTTTCGGAGCAAATTAGTTAATGACTTAATGCAATATGCTAGCTAAGATTATTGATAAGCCTCATGTTAATGTGGTTTGTATGTTGAATAATGTAACCACCGAGTAAAGTTATTTACGCAACGAGCGTTCGTGGTTGTGTACATGTTAAATGCATGGTGTTGATGTTTTATGATCATCTCAATTTGAAGTGCTTTGCTGCCACCTTGTGGCATCTGTACACAATTACAAACTCCTTTTATGATAGAGCGTCTATTTGCAGATTTTCGCCACTGGCTGCAGGGCCAGGTACGTATCCACTGTGAATAACAGCGGTTCAGGGCATTTCCAAAATTCTCCATCCTAAATTCACATAACCAGAAACTTTGTGGACGTTGTTCTTTGCAAACATCAAAGTGTGAATGGGTGGTTTTGTTACCTGATTGGCGGCGCCGTCGCCATACAGCGCCACACACAACTGATTGTTGCCTTGGTACTGACACGCTAGCGCGATACCGGCACCCAGTGGAACCTGAACACAAAACAAAATAGTCAATGATTCTGCAAGGACAGTAGGACCCCTTGCCAGGAATCCACATAACAGAAGAATGAGCTAAAAATATCTTCAGGTGTTAGCACAGTAAATAAACCAATTTCACTTTCACACCGAGTAAGTCAGATTTGTTGATTTTCCAGATGAAATAAAATGTGTGTGTGTTGGCTAAACATTACAATACGTTGTTGGTCCATGTTTCCTCGCTCACCTGCGCTCCCACAATGCCGTTCCCACCGTAGAAACGCGGCGCGTACATATGCATGGACCCTCCCTTGCCTTTGGAGACGCCGCCTCTTCGACCTGCGCAGCGACACAGCTGAGGCTTGGCGTTGAACCGCTCGACTTCTTTTCAACTCCGTCTTACCCGTGAGCTCGCACAGGATCTCCTTGACGGACACGCCGCGGGTGTACGTGTAGGCGTGCGCGCGGTACGCCGTGATCAGGTGGTCGGTGGGGTTGATGGCAGCCTCCACACCTGCAGCACAAGCTTCCTGTCAACGCCAAAACAAGTTGTGTTTTTTTTTTAATTACTAGCACCAACGCCCCTTTTGATGAATGCAGGAATAATAATGATGCTTGCATTTCAAAACCATAAAAAGCCGTTTTAAAATACAAATACTGCTAACAATAATCCAACATAAGTTAATTAAGGTTAGATTGGAGGTATGGTTAAAGCTGACCTAAATAAATAAATAAATAGCCTGAAGAGAACTACACATTTTCTGACCAATTTGGGCAGAAATCCTAAATAATTCCAACCTGTTTTGCTTGAAACTGTACATGTTCCCCACCTGTCCGTCATACAGGTGGCAGAAGCCTCGGATGATCTTCTGCTTGTACAGCTGATCGGCCTTCAGCTCCATGCGCCTCACCGTCTGCATGGTGCGGTAATACTGCAGGCCCTGCTCGCGCGTTAGCTCCGCCTTCACGGAAGGCCCCTCCTCCAAGCGGTGCAGATCGCATTTCTTTCGACGATTAAAAAGAAAAGAAAAGGGAACCACACAAAAAAAAACAATGTTTGGAATAGGGCAGGGCGACTCAAAGCAGGTCACCACCGATGTGCACTCTTTCAGCTCACCTTGATGTCCAACGTCACCTGGGGTGTAAAGTCGGTGAAGGAGCGGGAAGCGGGAACGCGGGCAGCCTGGAGACACAGACACACACCATGAGCACACTAACCTAACAGGAGTGAATATAATTAGAAAACAAACTCTATGATGAAGGTTATCAGTCACGTCAAAAGGCGCCTGGGGGCACCGTTGACACTCCTCGCACACAAACAAGAGCCCCTTTCACACGGATCCAATTATTTGAATGCATGCGTTGAAAGACTGTCCTTTATCCCAAGCACACTTCCATTTTTCCATCTTCAAACCTTGCAGGAAAAAAAAAACGTTTGCATACCACTGCACCATTGAGAGAAAAAAATAAAATAATAAAAATCTATGGAATTAATCTCTTTAAAGCTTTTGCATAGATTCCTTTTTGTCACCCTGACTTCAGTACAGAAGAAGGAATATTGATCAGGTTCCCAAGTAGAGTGTAAATAAACAGATTGTAATGTGGCACAAGCCTGATTAAGAGTGTTTAGAAAGAAAACGTTAGTGACAGGCAGGCAAATAGACATGGAGGCCAGCGTCTCCGCTTCTTACTGGTGCGGCTAACAGCGTGCTAGCTAATGGCGGCGCGCTGACTCTAGCGCCAACTACCGGCGGAGGTTTGGGGGGCAGCCGCTGCGTCTGTGCCAAGTCGGACGCCGCCGGTGAGGTTAGATTGGCGTACTCTGACAGGCCAATCAGCAACTGGGGAGCACAGGAGCCAACCAATCAGAGCCAGCGAGAGAAAGGCTACCGGTCCGTGAGTGCTCAGCACGGAGCTTCTAGTAGCCAAAAATTGAGACTGAAGCAGGCCGACTGTGTGTATAATTTTTCGCTGCTCAAATCAGTGTGTTTACACCGATATGACGTTATTTACACAAAATCACTTCTTGGGATTCCTTCTAAATTCCTGAGGTAAATCACACAATTCCATCCAAGATTAACAGAAAGTAACCAAACCTAAACCATTATCTTCAATAATCTCTGCTGTCAATAATTTCATTTGAATTTTTTGGTTTGTTTGTTTTTTCACCCACCACCATCAGCACTGATTGGCAAATTCTTCAGGACAGGAAAGGCATACATTTTAGAATTGATAATTTTTTTAAAGCAGTAAGTGTCCCTACGGTGTAAACATAAGTATTACAAAAGGTGCAGCAGGGGTCAAAGATTAGGAACAAACAGGTGAGCAACTTACCTCGGATACGGTTTGGGCTCCCTGGGGTTCCGGTGGAAGAGGGACAAGAAGCGAAACATAAATTTGGATTTGTGAGCGATAGAGGGAAAAGAAAAAAATAATGTGATGCATTTTGTAGGTTAGAGAAAGAAAGACATTAAGCAGGATGACAAAAAAAAAATTAGCATTTCGTATCAGTCATCATTCAATTAGAACAAGGAAGCACCATTGTTTCAATAGAGAATGTGCTGACGAAAACTTTGCTCATAACACACATCTAATCTGCTTCTGCAGACGATTACTGATACATGACTTGACGCCATACTAAAACTTATTTGCATTATTACATTGATTTATAGATAGGAAATGTAAATAGAAGTGTTTGAATGAGGCTCTGACAAGGTCAGCCAGCAGTCAGCCTGTCCAGCAGCACAGAGCTAGCGCGGTTAGCATCTTTAGCTTGTCCAGAGGAGAAAAGAGCCTCCCTCGAAGACGAGCACCGCAGCAGGAACACTCACCGCAGTCCTGCCGGTGATCCGACACAGCACGTTGGAGAGGAGGGTTAACATGTTCTGCATGCTTAGTAGACCGCGAGCAGTCTCTCTAAGCGGATTAAAGACGATTTGCGGTGTCCGCGAGACGGCGGTGCTGTGTTGCTGTCCGTCTCTGAAAGGAGGCCGATTGGGAAACGGTGTGGAACTGAATTGGTTCTGCATGAACTTTTCAAACCTGCTTAGACCCCGCCCACTTTTTGTAACTTGTTCGGTGGCCGTGAAAGTAATTGGTGTAAATCTAAATATTTTTTTATGGGTCATATGAAACATATAGTCTCCGGTAGTATGAGCCACTCAACAATTACAGAACAAGAAACAACAATACAACGAAAAAATAAGAAACAAACCTAGCTCTGACATTATTGTACAGAGTCTTGTATATGTTATCTAAATGTACAGTTGGTGCTGTAGCATCGAACAATAATGAAGTGATGCAGTGACCAGTAGTACAATAGTTGCAACGAGGGGTGTGCAGCAGTTGATGTAGAGAATTGTCACACAATTTAACGTGACTGGTAGCGCAGTAATTATAATACGCAGACAAATAATGTGGTGCAAATTATGAATCAACAAAAGTTATGCAAATATGTATAGAGCTGAAGCTCCAATAATATATACTTGCAATACTGTCACGCAGGAATGTGCAAAAATGGTTAACCTTCACAAGGCACTATGAAATTGAGAGTCATGTGAGAGTTTTGCCTGCACTTTTCTGGTTCTAGGTTAGTCCCCAAGAGTCGGTATGGGGGAACTAATGATTTTTTTCAACAGTCCTAAATGTCCTTTGCAGTCGGTTTTTGTATAAATAAATAAATAAATCGATATATCTCTTATTAAAAATACAAAAAAATATTACTAAATATTCAACCCAGCAGCTCATTCTTGCTCGGCGGCCACCTAAATCTCGCGAGATCTCTACAGTCCCGAGATAACGGAGGCTGACCACGGATATAACAAGGTACAGTACTTTACTGCTTTTATTTACTCGGAATCAGTTTTAAAATAGAGCTTTGCAGTTGAGCAATTCGGATCATGGACGATACGCGTGCACAATTTGTTTCCAAATTGTACGTTTGCTACAATTTGAGCTAACTTATTGTCGGCACCGCCGGCGCAATCGGCGAATCCTTCGAAATAAGAGCACAATGTTATCCGCGCCTTTTGGTCTCGTATGAGCTCGCTGAGCTTCAGCTTCTCCATTTGAGTTGCCCGAACAGACAAGCGGGTGGCATAACCTCTTCGGAACCGGCGTGTTGTCAATCTTATCAGCTGGGATGTGGGCAAGGCGCTCCACATAGCAAACGGCGCCTTTTGAAGGCGAGCAACGAGGCGGCTATTAGCATTAGCATCGGACGAAGGCCTACTCAGGAAGCGGGAAAGAGCTTTTATTTTCCAAAACTCGTTCTTATTAGTCAACATCTACTGTTCTTCACACGGCTCCTCTCCTCAACAGTTTGCTTACCTTGTCTTGGTCGTTCTGTGACAGTTAATAGGAATGTTAAATAAATGTCGATTAAAACGAACTTTATACACGTCGACTCTGGTTTGAAACCTTACTAACCTGAACCCTAACGGGAAACCTGGATTTGAAGCCCTTATTTTGCCCTACTTAGACCTGACTTGAAACACTAATTAAAAATCATAACTCTGGTTTGAAGCTCTACTAAGAAACCCAAACACTTATTTAAAATTCCAACACTGGGTTGAAACCCTAAGCCTGACTTTGAAAACCAATTTTTAAAATCCTAAATGTGAACCCCGACTTTGTCTAAAAACTTTACCTTGCAACCCAAACACTTAAGCTAATAATCCAATTTTTTTCTTGCAGATTACAAGTGACACTAATAGAGGACTCAATTTCTCAGCATCGCTGACAGTAAGAACGTTTTTACAGTGATGCGCGCTCTAGACACTTGCGAAATAACTTTTTTTTTCAAATGTAGTTTTACACACTTGAAAAACATTAAAATTTTTGATGTATTCCTTAGAGCCTGTTCTCACTCCTTTACCCACATCCATCCATGTTCTCCAAATAAGAGGCCAAGCATGCTTGCTTCATGCTGTTAATTTGCTCCTTCTAGTTGATGTTGTCTCTGTAACTGACAAATTAAATAAAATACCATTATACATTGTTTATTTAAGCATCACAATGTTCAACCAAACCATATAATTTAATCTTAATGAAAGTTCACTCGCTCGGTGCTAACATGCAATGTGAAGCGCCGTAGACTGGCTAACATCAATTATAGAACGACTCAGTAGTTGTGATTAATGTCCACTCTCTTCTTCTAGCGATGGCTCACAGTGCCAATCATGGAAAGCTTCTCTTGCAACGACTGCATCAGCAGCGGGAAATGGACTTTCTGTGCGACGTCACCATCATGGTGAGAGACGTGGAGTTCCGGGCTCACCGCAACGTCTTAGCGGCGTTCAGCAAGTACTTCTCCTCCCAGGCTGAGAAGGACCAGCATGTCACCACTTTGGACCCTGACAAAGTCAGCCGCTACGCCCTGGAGAAGCTGCTGGAGTTTGTCTACACGGGGCAGATGAACCTAAGCAGGTAGGCTGCCTCCATGTCATCCATCCATCACTTTTTTTACATAATTTCTTTACCAGCCTCAACTGTATTAGTTTTCAAAGAAAGATTGAATCTTTTGTTTTATTACAATGTGAATTAAAAGTGCTTCTTCTTAGAGAAAACGGCCCTTTAAACACAATCCTTATACAAAAATGAAGGTGTACAACGATTAATCGACAACCAATTGATTATTGATTTAACCAATAATTACTTTTATAATTGATTACTCTTTAGAGTCCTTTGTCAGACTTACCTGTATTATCTTTTTATTGAATCAAATATCTGCTTTTGCTTTGTAAAATAACAATCAATATTTTGGATTATTTTCTGACATGTTATGGATCAAACGAGGTGCTGAATCTTCTTCGTTTCATTTCAAATCTAATGTGGGGGACTGGTGGTGTTCAGAGCCGAATACAGGAGATAATAGTAGCATCCATGTCCCAATGTTTATAGACCTGACTGTACTTTAGTACAGTTGCTAAGTATTTGTACTTGGTTACTTGCCACCATTGATAATATATGTTACTTTCAGCACCAGACAATCTGCTGTCCGCCGAGCCGCCATCTTCCTGGGAATGTCCGATGCCACAAAGTATCTGGAAGGAATTTCTCACTTGTCCGAGGCCACCGAGGCGTCCCAGTCCGAGTTGGACAAAGAAACGGGTCCATCTTCGCTCAGTCCTGGCTCTCCGGGCAGTCCTCGCTCCCCGATCTCTCTGTCCATCGTCTCAGTGACGGGTGCGTTGTTAAATGAAACCCAAGAATCCCATGAAACCCAAGAAACCCAAGAAACTCAAGAAGCCCAAGAAGCCCAAGAAGCCCAGGAAGGCCAAGAAGCCCAGGAAGCCCAAGAAGCCCAGGAAGGCCAAGAAGCCCAGGAAGGTCAGGACAGCGAAGCTGCTGGCTTGGATGAGGAAGGAGGAAGTGGCGGTCTGGCGGTGCCCAGCACCTCGGCCGACAACACCCCCAAACTTGCTGCCTACAGGGGGAGAGGTCGTGGCCGAGGCAGGGGCAGGGGAAGAGGGAGAGGGAGAGGAAGAGCAAGAGGAAGAGGAGGATTAAGCCTGGTCAAAACCGAAGATGACTTCCTCGAGGATTCGGACACCAGCATCAAGGATTTCGGGGATACGTCGGCCGACTGGAGCCCCTCACGGGACGAACCGCCTCTCAAGAAACCCCGCATCGGGGAGCCGAGGCGCGGACGCAGCCGGGGCCGAGGAAGGGGCAGAGGACGGGCCCGCGGCAGGAGCAAAATGGAGGACGATGACGACGATAGTGGCGAGGAAGCGGCCGAGGATGCAGAGCAGAACCCCGCCAACCCCTCGGAAGACACGTCTCGGACCTGCATCGAGTGCAACAGGGTGTTCAAAGACTTGTGCAGCCTGCGGAGGCACGAGCAGATCCATGCGGGCCTCAAGCCCTTCATCTGCATCTTCTGCTCTAAAACCTTCCGACAGGCTACGCAGCTCAAAACTCACCTGCGCACACACACAGGTAAGCAGCAAATTAATAAAAAGTCCACTCAAAATCCCTATATATTGACGATAGCCATTTTCACACTGCACTTAGTAGGGCGCTGAGTGCTCACGTCATTGTGTAAATAAATTGTGAACAATAACTTTGTGTGGAATCATTCATCATTCCCCGATCACCAATCATTTACTGTCATCTTTAAATGTGAAAACAAAAGAACACATTTCCATATTTACACCCAAACTTCATTATCAAGTATTGGTAATCTTTATCGGTGAGTACTCAGCAAGCACGGTGCTATAACTTAGCTCGATGTACTAACTGGCAAATTCACTTTAAGAAATACTGCATTGGCGTTTTAAATGTGAGGAAAAGGTCCCGTTAATAAATGTCGCCCTCCGCGTTTGCCGCAGGCGAGAAGCCCTTCAGCTGCAACGACTGCGAAAAGTGTTTTGCTCAGAAGTGTCAGCTGGTGGCCCACCGCCGCATGCACCACGGCGAGGAGAAGCCGTACACGTGCGAGCGCTGCGGCTTCAAGTTCGCCACCTCGTCCAACTACAAGATCCACGTCAGGTAGGGGACCACGCCGAGACCGGGTCGCGGCAACAGACGCGCGTCTCGAGATGGAAACGTATGAGGAACGTTGCACATCATCGCTATCGCTCCGTTCCGTTCCGTCTTCAATTCCGCTTATCCGGGGTCGGGTCGCGGGGGCAGCAGCTTTAGCAGGGAAGCCCAGACTTCCCTCTCCCCAGCCACTTCAGCCAGCTCCTCCGATGGGATCCCAAGGCGTTCCCAGGCCAGCCGTGAGACGTAGTCTCTCCAGCGTGTCCTGGGTCGTCCCCGGGGCCTCCTGCCGGCAGGACATGCCCGGAACACCTCCCCAGGGAGGCGCCCAGGAGGCATCCGAACCAGATGCCCCAGCCACCTCAACTGGTCCCTCCCGAATGACCGAGCTTCTCACCCTATCTCTAAGGGAGAGCCCGGCTACCCTGCGGAGGAAACTCATTTCGGCCGCTTGTATCGTTATCGCTGTATTATGATATTGCTGTAGGAAATATGAAGCAACAAAATCACAAATATACTCAAACCCTAATTTTAAGAGTAAGATTTCAAGATGATAATATTAACAATATTTATGTTTATTTGTAGCTTAATAAACCTGGCACATTAAACAAAATAAATTATTATTATTATTACTAATTTCGTCTAGTATAAACTCAACTCTGCCTGCAATTTTGCGGCAGAATATGTTACACCACAAAAGATGCGCAACTTGAAATTCAGCCTTACCTCTGTGTGTACCATAAAAAAAATTGCTTGAAGATGTTGACGTGTGTCTGCCCCCCCCCCCCCCCCCTTCCAGGCTGCACAGCGGCGAAAAGCCGTACGTGTGCGACGTGTGCGGCCAGGCCTTTGCTCAGTCCAGCACGCTGACCTACCACAAGCGGCGGCACACGGGCGAGAAGCCGTACCAGTGCGACCTGTGCGGCATGTCCTTCTCCGTCTCGTCCTCGCTCATCGCGCACGCGCGCAAGCACACAGGTAAGGAGGCGGGGTGACGCCGTTTCGACCGCATCCTCGTTTAACCGCTTCCTGTTTGCGTCCAGGCGAGACGCCGTACAAGTGCTCCCAGCCGCAGTGCGACAGCAGCTTCGTCACGTCGTCCGAACTGAAGAAACACATGCGGCGACTTCACCCGGGTGAGCTTAATGTCATTCAAAATATATATATATATTTTTTTCAACATTCGGAAATGTTGACTCGAACCTCGCTCATTAATGACTGCAGACGGCACCAACGGCGTGCAGTGTCTGCTGTGCGGCAATCGTTTCGCCAGTGTCAAGAACATGATCAAACACCAGGAGAAGGCGCACGCCGACGAAGTGCGACAGCACAAAGAGAGAGCGCGGGCAGGTGAGCCAACGCCGCGACTCCATATTGTCGCGTTTCACAAGAAGTCACACGCTTCATTAGCTACAAGTTGACGAGCAATTTGTTTAAAAAATGAAAAATGGCCGCGACTTTTTCAAGTTGCGAGCCGTCGCTTGGTCGAGACTCACAGTCACTTTCAGCTGTTGATTGAACAGTTTCAATGCTCAAGCACACAAATACAGCTCAAATAGATTTCCAGAAGACTTTTTTATTTTTTTATTTTTTTTACGCAACCTCAGCGTAACAAAAGTGTCTGCTTTAAAAAGAAACTCCTGCAGCAACTCCACTTCCACTAATTAGAACATAACCCGAGATGGCAGCAGTGTGTGAAGTTGCAAAAACTGTGAACATGTTTTTAATTGAGAGCGTTTGGAGTTGTTGTTTTTTTTTTTAGTACAAACAGAGAATACGTTTGTAAAAGAAACGTATTTTGTAGGCAGTTATCAGATTGGCGTCGTTAAAAAAAATGTTAGGGGTCAATATCACGATGAAGATCCTTTGGTGTTTGTGTGGGTAAATGATACAGAATCAATTTGTTTTGCATGGATTTTATTTTGCGCAAAAAAATGTGGTCAATTTCAAAAAATTTCACAAAGTGATGATACAATTGTTGTGTCCCCACATCGGCTGTTATTTTTACACATCATTAACCAATTGAAAGTGTTGCAAAAAATAGCTTGATAACAAATCTGTTGACGCTCTTGACCGCTGCTGTGTCCGAGAAGTTTTGTAAGACTCCGCCTACTCCCTCTCGCCCTGCGGGAGCCGTGCCGCGTTATGTCACCTCGAGATTTTCAAGTAGGCCTGTTTTGTTAAAAGTGGATCGTTGTCATGCTTCCGTGCAGAAGAAGCAGACAGCTGACAAGGTAGGTTGTGTGCAGATTCATTTTTTGCATTTTTACACTTCTGAGTCGGTTCATCGTTTTATTTAATGCATTATTCGTGCCTCTTCAGACCTTTAAAAAAAAAAAGTTTGAGAAGATAATGTGAACTAAGAAACTCTCAAAGGCACTTTTTTTTGTGATACTCAAGCTTACTTTTATATATTTTTTAATCCGTACATGTACTTTTACCCACGTTTTTTGGAAGTGTTAAGTAGAGAGCGTGAGAACATGATGATTTTGTCCTTTCCTTTCATTTCCTCAGTTGTCATGCTGGCGTCCAGCCACCCCATCGCCTTCGTGCAGAGCAAACTCAACAAAGACGGCAAAAGTCTGAGCTCCATCCCCGAAACCGAGCCGACCAACCCCGAACCGGCGACACCTCAGGCCGGCGGCATTAGCGACGTTGGCGGCGGCGGCGGCCCGTCGGACGGCGGCGCCCTGAGCGACAGTCTGCGCGAGCTGAAGGTGGAGCCCAGCAACACGCCCATCTCCCAAATGGAGCCGGTGCCGGGAGCCTTCGAAGGGGAACCCGTGTCCACCATCAACTCGGAAACGCTGCACGCGCTGGTGGAGCAGCTGAGGCCGCCCTCGCCGGCGCAGAGCCTGGAGCAGATCGTCATCATCCACACGGTGGACAACATGGAAGCCAACGCGCCGCCGCAGTGACGGTGAACGTTTGGATGAATAAGGAGCAGCTTTTGTTAGTGTCGTATGGAACGCCCCTTTTAGCCTTTATTCCATATCCTTGATAGTCAATTGATGAGGGTCCATGTACTAACATGCTTCTTTACACTACTAGTACCAAGTTTGGCCTACTTGTACACAGTTAAATGTTACTAGTGCCGCACTAGTAACACCACAAGGCCCATCGAGTGTCACGATCTCGTAGCCTTTTTGGATCAAAATGCTCACGAGTAGGACCCGACCGATTAATCACTGGCTGATTAAATCGGCCCATTATGGCCCTTCAAACATCGGTCAAAATAATCGAGCAACAGTAACACGGGTCTGATTGTTTACTGTATTACAATGAAATCTATACTATAACCTTTTTTGAATGAATGAATGATTTTTTTTTTCAAACACACACATTTATATAAAAAAAGAAAAGAAAAAAAATCTGCTCAAAGATATTAAAAATCATATAAAACAAAAATATAACCTATATACATGTTCAAAAAAAATGTATCCGAATTTAAGGTCATTTATTCAATATCATCGACAGTTCAGCCCTCCCACCCGTCTTATTTGCGAGGAGTAAGTAAGGCACATAATTGACAGCCGTGAAATTCATTGGAAGGAAAGAAATTCTATTTCACGCATTAGATATATTTTTTAAATTAATCTGTAATCTGTATTTTTTCCCTGCCAAATATCGCCATTGTTCTCAAAAATCCAAATCCGTTGGGCCCTGCTCACTAGTGCCTCACTAGTAATGTGTTGTCTTGTATACCAAAGTTGCAGTAATGTCACTAGTAAGACATCCATTCTACTAGGGCACCCTCGTCATTTTACAAGTGCCCTGTATTGGCACACGAGTGATGATCAAGCCTAAAATAGTACATTCCCTCTTGGGCAAATTTGACATACCATTAGGACAACAACAGGCTACTAGTGAGGCTGTAAAAACTGTATACTTGATGACCCCTGCCTGCTACTAGTTCTGCTAATGACATTGTAGAATTCTACTCGTTCACTAGTGCTTCTAGTTAACATTTAGCTCCTCCCTTGTAGCATTTAGTAGTTATCCCGCTAGTATGCCAAAGTTGTCCTACTAGTGTACAGAAATGTGAATCATGTAGACACAGTCTTACTAGTGAGGGCAAAAAGTGTACTAGTACAGAGACCTTTAGCTGTATATAAAGTAAGATGATGTGCGCGTGTGATCCTTTTGGTGTCGTGACAAATTTGAGGCTTTGAAAGCGAGAAGCCGCTCAAGTGCAAGCGCAACAATGTTGCCTGAAGGGAATCTGACAGTCAGCCGCACTCCCGTTGCAACATTTGAGTCATGCCGTGATAATGTTGTGCTTCTTCACCTTTCGCACATGCCAAATGGCTGAGACCCCCCCCCCCCCCCCTATATGGTTTTGATGGACGTGTAAATGTAAATATTCATGACACTTATGACTGGATGAAAACATTACCATTCAATAAAAAAGCGATTCAAACAAACAAACATTTTTGTCTTTTCATTCGATTTGTCTGATGTCTTCTGGTATTTGTTTTTTTTATTTGGGGGGGGGGGGTAATTTATGTTAGCTATTGATGTGCAGTCAACTTTTGTGATGCTTGGTGGCACTGGCATCATTTACTTTCACATTCACACCACTTCTGGTGTACTACAGTACTTCGCTGACTGACGTTAACTTGAAGGCGTTCTCAACTTCTTTTTGCCATTACTAGTAATAGCAGAGAGAATCCGGTTGCTTTTCAAAATAAAAATATTTTTAAGTCTCAGATCATAAATAAATTGGAAGTGCACAGTAGTTTTTATTTGTATCTTTCCACTGTGTGGTTGGGGACCACTACATATATATTCTTATGGCCAGTGTTTGAAAAGTTGTTCCCACATTTGTACAACAACGATCCTCAAGCAGGTCATCACACGTGTGCACAGACACATGAAACACATAATAACTAAATGTTATTTTTTTTGAAAGGAACAAAAGAAGCAGCAGGACGCACAGCTCCAATTTCACATTTTGGTCAGGAGGCATCATGAGACGCTTTCTCTTTTACCATTTAGAATGAGCCCCACTTCTCTCTCCATACGTCAACTGGGTTCGACTTCAGCGCACCCTGAACCCAAGTCCAAGTCGTGTGAATGCTTCTTTGTTAATCTGACGGACATGCGACCAGCCCAGCGCTGAGCCCACTTGGCTCCCAAAATGTCATTGGGGTTCCGTTCCAGCTCACATACACGGGTGCGAGTGCTTGTTTGTCTTTCTGTGCCCTGCGATTAACTGGCGACCAGTCCAAGATCTGGATGTCGTTTAAAGTCACATCTGGCTCATCTGTTCTAACATTTACGCAGGTTAACCCGTTGCTGGTTTGAGAGATATTCTCTGTTCTCCTTCTTCATCGTTAGGCTCTCGGTCTTGTGGGTTTCTTTCATTTCTTCTTCCTGATGATGACACAAGCGGTGAAACCATAAATGCTTTACCACCCCAGTTGTTACTCCTCTATTGGTGGTGAGTCAATCCGAAATTCTAAAGTTGATCAATTTTATGATCTCACCACCCCAGGTAAAACTGTCTCGAGCCACTACAGCCAATCGTACCTTGCTTATTTATCTCAAAGTGGAAAAAAGTTGTGTGAGTGCTTTTATCATGCTAACATCAACGTTTTCAGTATCACTGGCTTTTATCTTGAAAATGAATACGTCGTTTCAGTGGTGTAAGACTCCATTCCCTGGCGATGACTCAGAAACACGATCATGTGTGCAGCAGCAAGTTTTACGTTTACACTCACCCGAGAAATAGAAGACCGCCACAGCCGAGGCTGCGAGCGTTCCGATCAGGCCCAACGTGACGCCCAACGTGATGCCGACCGTTTTGGGACGGACTGCAACAGAAGATGCGAGATGACTTGTTAGTCACCATGTCGTCATTTCGCAACAACAATCAAGTTGACAAACCGTGAAGCTAGTTCAGGATCATTTTTTTTTTGGGAGAAAATTTGAGAATAATAGACGCAGACTTTAGTTGTTTTTTTACATAATTGGTTAAACTAAACTATGACCCCAAAACACTTCAACGGGATTGATTTTTCTTTTCCTTAAGAGCTACCTAGTTTTTAACATGAAGGAACTTGTGAAATTCTGCTATATTTTTTTAATTTCAAAATACAACTTGACCCCATTCTCCACAAATATATGCATTATTATTACATGTATTACTGCTAAATTTTGACGTGGACGTGTCTGCTGCGTTGCGACTGGAATTTCCCCAGTACAGGCTTTCCAAGTGAGGGGCGGTCATTAATCGCACGTTAAAAAAAATGTATGGCGTTAAAGGAACTTTAAATTAACACACTAATTTTGACACCCCTAATTTAAACGTCTTTTATTTTATTTTATAAATATATGGTGTCTTTTTTTTAAAACTTTTTTTTCATCTATTGCAGGTTCGGGTCTGGATTGTATCCCTCACAATAAATGGTTTTGACTATAAACGGTAAAAACGCATTGAAAGGATGTAAACGATGAATCGTGATAAATCGGCGCGACACCACAGTCAGCTGACTGAAGTTAACTTGAAGACAGGCGTTCCCAACTTCTTTTTGCCATGACTAGTAATAGCAACAGTTGTAACCGAGCGCGTTGATGTGGTTGCTTTGGATTTTGAAAAACTGATCCTGAATCAGCTTCTCGGTTTGTCCTTTGGTTGCTCGTTTCAATGACGGTCGGTTAGGTGAGTTGATTGACAAATTGGCAAGGGTTTACTATAAGTTTAGGTGTGTATTTTAGTGACGTAATCTCTCCGCATCCTCACGAGGATCTCACCGTCCTCCGTCCCGACCACCCGCAGGAAGACGTCGTTAATACGCGTGTGCGTTTCGTTGCTCAGTGTGCACGTGTACGTTCCGCTCTGGCGACCGTTCAGCTCCCGCAGGTTGAGGTCGCCCGCCTCGGACACGCCCTTCACGCGCTTCCTCCAATCGTCTGCGATGTAGAGTTTGCGCCCGACGCTTCTGTTGGCGATGACGTGACGGCCGTTGAACGTCCACACGAGGCTGCGTTGGTGAGACACGGGCGCGCAATTGATGCTTGTTTCTGTGTCGGAAGTGTTCACACCTGGAAGGAGACGTGAGAATGTGTAGTGTGGATGGACATGAAACTGTATTTTTCTGCACAAAAATGTGATTTAACAAACTAAAATCTCAACAATCCCCCTGACAAATCAAATCAAAGTCATCAATAAAATGCATGACTCGCCCAACCCTAGCGATCATCTGAACATCTCACTTTCTTTCCTCCACGTCAATCTGCTGCTGCTATTGAAGCCCGTGACGTCACAGACGTAGTCCACGTCCGGATGGGCCTCGCCCGCCAGGTCCAGCGAGCCGCTGATGTTGTAAAGCTGCGTCTGCGCTTCTTGGCGGACCTGGCTGGTGTTGATGAGGGCATGAGGCAACGCTGGCTCTGTGGACCAGCGCAATTGAGGTTGAGGGAAGATTCCATCTGAGCTGCAGACCAGCCGCTGCTGGTCCTCTTGATGGAAGTGGATAGCAGTGACTGGAGCTGCAAACAGACAAAACAAAGTAATCTGAGGTGGCAAAGTAAAAAAAATAAAAATAAAACTGCCACAGTTTGGTTTAAGCCCCTGATGCTAGCTCCCTAGCTAGCTCCCATGGTGCTCGTTTACCTGCGAAGGAGCTAGCTAGCTAGCATCAGGGGCTTAAGCCAAACTGGCATGGTTTTTACTTTCTGGACCTAGCTAGTTAGCTAGCTCCCATGGTGCTCGTTTACCTGCTAGCATCAGGGGCTTGAGCCAAACTGGCATGGTTTTTACTTTCTGGACCTAGCTAGCTAGCTAGCTCCCATGGTGCTCGTTTACCTGCTAGCATCAGGGGCTTGAGCCAAACTGGCATGGTTTTTACTTTCTGGACCTAGCTAGCTAGCTAGCTCCCATGGTGCTCGTTTACCTGCTAGCATCAGGGGCTTGAGCCAAACTGGCATGGTTTTTACTTTCTGGACCTAGCTAGCTAGCTAGCTCCCATGGTGCTCGTTTACCTGCTAGGGAGCTAGTTAGTGTTAAGTTATTAACATTGTTTTTCAGTTTTAATTTATATTTTAGCCGTTTTGGATTTATGTTAACTCAGTATGGCTCAATGAATAGAATTGTATTCTTATCTGTCTCACTTTCATGAGAGAAGAAGGGCAACAAGTTCTTCCACTGCTATCTTGAAGGGAGTTTAGTCTAGTACCGGTCTCTGTCGGAAGAGGGGAGGCACAGGCTGATTATTGTTTTTCTCTAATCTGATTTATACCTATGGGAACAGAAGGGGGGATTTTCTTGTATTCACTGAGTTGTAAACAAATGTACTGTGGGCTGATGGGAGGAGACTTTTCGTATTCACCCACTTTTCAATAAATAATGATGTGCCGGAGAAGAGGACACACAATCTGAACAGACTACTGTTTGAGAGAGTTCAATTGTTGTCATCAAAAGCTTTTGATACCTTTGCAAAGGGACTTCTTCACCAGAATCTCACCATTCAGTTAATTGAACACGCAAAGAGTAGAATATAAATATTGTCTACTCTAACACTATCTACACCAGACAGTTTGTATATTCACCTTCCACGTGGAGGTTGATTAATAATATCGTGTTGCTCATCAGGGTTCCCACGTAGCACTTGTACCTCCCTCCATCTCCAACCACAACATCCTTCAGCAGCAGAGAAGCGTTCCCTTTGGCGATGTTCTCCTTGAACAGCGAGGTTCTGTCCTTGAAGCGCTTTTCCTGGTGATCTTGATGGTCTTCCTTGTGGTAGTAGGTATGAACCCTGAGGTCCACCAGTGACTGTTGGAACCAGTGGATGACCACATCATCTCCAATGGGGAAGCTGGCTTCTAAAAGACAGGCCGTGTTCCAGCGACACCAAACGTCACTATCTGCAACACACCAACGCAAACAAGTCCGATTGAGATGGGCTTGAATCCAGAACAAAATCAGATCAGCTTCATTTGAATTCACAATGAAAACAGATTGAATCAAATCATATACATCTGATTGATTTCAAAATGAACCGGATTCAATCCACGAAATGATATACAGTTACATTTGATGTAATCCCCTGTGAAATCAGATTGAATCCAGAATTACATTGTATTTGATTGAAAGGCAGGATGAAATCGTATTGAAACCAAGTTTGTCTGATTGAATCCCCAGTGAAACCAGATTGGCAGTAAAATCCAATTGAAAGCGATAGAGAAGTTACATTGCACAGTGAGGGAGGTCAAATTGAATCAACAGTGACGGGCAAATGAACACGCGCACGAGAACGTGCCGACGTTATCGAGCGATAACGGCTCAATGCGCCGGAATGCTGAACACTTCAACTTTTTGTTCTTTTTTTTTTAATTCAAGCAGCAACGTACGGATAAATCTGACCTGATATCCTTTTCAAAATCGACCCGGACAAAAGGGCAGTGTTACGCTACCACACTTAAGTGTAAAACATTACCGGGGGAAAAAATAAATAAATGCAACCCCCAACAAACGGCAGCATTCAACCTTCCCAGCTGCCAACTAATCGAATCGCTCAAAACTCCCTGAGATAGAATTCCCGGCATGACGAGGCCGCGTGCTGGAAAAGCTTGAGCTCAACCCTGAAATATGTGTTTGGAAATTGATACATTGAGACAACACGGGTGCGAACATAATATTCGCACAGATGCTCCATAAGGAAGCCGCCCAACAACAGCTGTTTCCGTCGCACCAGTTGTTCTTAAACTTCTTCTCACACCAAGTCCCAGAAAAATACTCCCGAGTACCTTCATCATCTCCAACATTGAAATACTTTCATTAACGTCGTTGGCCAAAAATAAAACCAACGTTTTCAAGCTATGAGCAGCCACTTGGTTGAATTTGATGGCAACTGAAGGGCAAAAGATGTATTTATTTATTTTACAATTAGGGCCAGTCAAACACTTGGGCACACCCCTTAAGGGCACACGTCCAACAAGCCAATACTATGCTATGTACAGATAAACCTAAAAAACACACCGTGTATTTCTTTACTTCTCCTTTACTGTTTTGTCATGTTTTATAGAATGCAGTGCTATTTGTCCATGATTCAAAAACAACAAAATGGTGTCACAGGATGAATTAAGTGTCACGGTCCACCATTTTACAATTCATAGTATTTGTACACGAGCTGTAACTTATCTCAATCTCATCAATAATTTTCTAAAATTGTTTATTGAGGAAATGATTTTGAAATGTGAACTTTATACTGTAGAAATCACCCAATGGGATAACTGCCGGCGCAAATGAAAGCAATTAAAGCGCAAGCAACATTGTTGGGGTGGGTGGGTAAAGTGACTGCACGAGCAAAACGAAACTTTAAAAAAATGATACGCTGAATTACTGAAAAAAATAAACTTACAGTAACCTTAAAATGGAATTAAACCATCATTATGTGATATTACATGAGATTTAGCAAAGTACAGTATAACATGATATTAACTTTTTTTCTGGTGTGGCAGCAATATTGTTCCGCAGACAACACCCCTCCCAAAAAAATCGACTTCAGAACAGTAATCAAATATTTGTACTTCGTTACTTCACAACACTTTTGAAGGAGCACAACAAAAAAAGTGGACATTTGTCAAGGTCTTGCTTACCTCCAGTGGCCAGATGACTAAGGAAGGTGGACAAGAACACCAGGCAACTTTTCATCTTCATGAACGATGTGGAAATGGCAGAGCTACCAACTGGTCAACCGGCATTCCACTGACGCCACGGGTGTAGCCGGCAAACTCCAAAATGAGGGCAGTCAAAAACTCAGTTACGTTTCCGAGTCAAAAAGTGTGCGTGAGTGTGTGTGCGCCCGCGCTTGTCAAACCTCCTCTCCGCTGCACACTCACTTACTTACACACACCCTATCACATGATGTGTTATCACCGCCCAAGAATACTTCACATAGTTGCACCAGCAGACAGCAATGCTCCGTTTTCAATATGAGGGTCTACTGGCAGAAACGTCGGAATTTTGTGAACCTACCTTTTTTTCCACTGCTAATTATAAAAGACCGGAAAAAGGCAGAAAGATGGAGCCTATTCTGCCATTTGGTAGATTCGATGTATATATGATCATTAGGGATGTGGCAAAAAAAATCGATTGTCATAAGAATCGCGGTTCTCATTTATTATGATTCAGAATCGATTTTAAATGTCCCAAAATCGATTTTATTTAAATTATTTTATACTGTCTTGCCCTTGTTTGTGTGTACCTTTACTCGGAGTGCTGTTCATGTTGTACAGAATTTGGCCACTTAGGGGCAGTGTGGTTCCGCGCGTTCTGATACACTGTTAAGTTGTAGCCATATTCGAGAGTAGAAGGAAAGAGTCACGATCAAATAAAATTTGTCTGATGTCTTCTGGTATTTGTTTTTTTTATTTGGGGGGGAGGGGGGCGTAATTTATGTTAGCTATTAATGTGCAGTCAACTTTTGTGATGCTTGGTGGCACTGGCATCATTACTTTCCTCATAACAAATACACACTTAAGACGCGCTTTTTCTTCTTCCTTTTTTTCCCCCCCTTTTTGCATGATCTGATTTAAGTTGACTGCATTTTGTTGCACTGCGGATGTAGTTCAACAAACCTGCCAGTAGGAGGCCCCATTCGAGTTTTCTCCCTGTGCGTAATCAGATTTTTATTTATTATTTTTTTTTTTTACTAAATGTAACTAATTAATATGATTACATAATTTCTCTCCTGCCAGCAGGCTGTCAATTAAGGCTATTAATATTTATTCTTCTCTTTCAAATCCACCTTTGAGAAATCTTATCAAACTGTACGAGCATTTTATTGAATTTCAGTAAATGATTGGTACATATACTGTAAGTGGAAACTAAAGCTATCAGCAGTGCTGGACTGTGACCCATTTTCAACCCTGAAGTTTCAAGACTCAAACTGGGCCGCTTCAGTTCACATTCTAATGAAGATGCACAATTATTAATGTAAAATCGATTATATGATCAAAAATCAAATTTGCAATTCAACGCGCTTACAAGATCACGTTCAGTGTTTATTTGAAAAGTATGAAAACATTAGATGGGCAAACAGAATGGATCAAGAGGCAATTGTACATTAAATGTAAGAAGACATTTGACACTTATCAAAGCATATTTCATTTACCAAACACAGTTAAACCAGCAAGATTAAGGCAGCTAACACTATACTTCCTGTTAGTGCTCTTATTTTGACATCTATTCCCACCACTTCTGGTGTACTACAGTACTTAGCTGACTGACGTTAACTTGAAGACAGGCGTTCTCAACTTCTTTTTGCCATTACTAGTAATAGCAGAGAGAATCCGGTTGCTTTTCAAAATAAAAATATTTTTAAGTCTCAGATCACAAATAAATTGGAAGTGCACAGTAGTTTTTATTTGTATCTTTCCACTGTGTGGTTGGGGACCACTACATATATATTCTTATGGCCAGTGTTTGAAAAGTTGTTCCCACATTTGTACAACAACGATCCTCAAGCAGGTCATCACACGTGTGCACAGACACATGAAACACATAATAACTAAATGTTATTTTTTTTGAAAGGAACAAAAGAAGCAGCAGGACGCACAGCTCCAATTTCACATTTTGGTCAGGAGGCATCATGAGACGCTTTCTCTTTTACCATTTAGAATGAGCCCCACTTCTCTCTCCATACGTCAACTGGGTTCGACTTCAGCGCACCCTGAACCCAAGTCCAAGTCGTGTGAATGCTTCTTTGTTAATCTGACGGACATGCGACCAGTCCAGCGCTGAGCCCACTTGGCTCCCAAAATGTCATTGGGGTTCCGTTCCAGCTCACATAGACGGGTGCGAGTGCTTGTTTGTCTTTCTGTGCCCTGCGATTAACTGGCGACCAGTCCAAGATCTGGATGTCGTTTAAAGTCACATCTGGCTCATCTGTTCTTCAGGTAACATTTCCGCAAGTCGACCCGTTGCTGGTTTGAGAGGTTTTTCCTGTTCTACTTCTTCATTGGTATGCATTTTGTGGGTTTCTTTCATTTCTTCTTCCTGATGATGACACAAGCGGTGAAACCATAAATGCTTTACCACCCCAGTTGTTACTCCTCTATTGGTGGTGAGTCAATCCGAAATTCTAAAGTTGATCAATTTTATGATCTCACCACCCCAGGTAAAACTGTCTCGAGCCACTACAGCCAATCGTACCTTGCTTATTCATCTCGAAGTGGAAAAAAGTTGTGTGAGTGCTTTTATCATGCTAACATCAACGTTTTCAGTATCACTGGCTTTTATCTTGAAAATGAATACGTCGTTTCAGTGGTGTAAGACTCCATTCCCTGGCGATGACTCAGAAACACGATCATGTGTGCAGCAGCAAGTTTTACGTTTACACTCACTCAAGAAATAGAAGACCCCCACCGCAGCCGGGGCTGCGAGCGCTCCGATCACGCCCAACGTGATGCCGACCACTTTGGGATGGACTGCAACAGAAGATGCGAGATGACTTGTTAGTCACCATGTCGTCATTTCGCAACAACAATCAAGTTGACAAACCGTGAAGCTAGTTCAGGATCATTTTTTTTTTGGGAGAAAATTTGAGAATAATAGACGCAGACTTTAGTTGTTTTTTTACATAATTGGTTAAACTAAACTATGACCCCAAAACACTTCAACGGGATTGATTTTTCTTTTCCTTAAGAGCTACCTAGTTTTTAACATGAAGGAACTTGTGAAATTCTGCTATATTTTTTTAATTTCAAAATACAACTTGACCCCATTCTCCACAAATATATGCATTATTATTACATGTATTACTGCTAAATTTTGACGTGGACGTGTCTGCTGCGTTGCGACTGGAATTTCCCCAGTACAGGCTTTCCAAGTGAGGGGCGGTCATTAATCGCACGTTAAAAAAAATGTATGGCGTTAAAGGAACTTTAAATTAACACACTAATTTTGACACCCCTAATTTAAACGTCTTTTATTTTATTTTATAAATATATGGTGTCTTTTTTTTAAAACTTTTTTTTCATCTATTGCAGGTTCGGGTCTGGATTGTATCCCTCACAATAAATGGTTTTGACTATAAACGGTAAAAACGCATTGAAAGGATGTAAACGATGAATCGTGATAAATCGGCGCGACACCACAGTCAGCTGACTGAAGTTAACTTGAAGACAGGCGTTCCCAACTTCTTTTTGCCATGACTAGTAATAGCAACAGTTGTAACCGAGCGCGTTGATGTGGTTGCTTTGGATTTTGAAAAACTGATCCTGAATCAGCTTCTCGGTTTGTCCTTTGGTTGCTCGTTTCAATGACGGTCGGTTAGGTGAGTTGATTGACAAATTGGCAAGGGTTTACTATAAGTTTAGGTGTGTATTTTAGTGACGTAATCTCTCCGCATCCTCACGAGGATCTCACCGTCCTCCGTCCCGACCACCCGCAGGAAGACGTCGTTAATACGCGTGTGCGTTTCGTTGCTCAGTGTGCACGTGTACGTTCCGCTCTGGCGACCGTTCAGCTCCCGCAGGTTGAGGTCGCCCGCCTCGGACACGCCCTTCACGCGCTTCCTCCAATCGTCTGCGATGTAGAGTTTGCGCCCGACGCTTCTGTTGGCGATGACGTGACGGCCGTTGAACGTCCACACGAGGCTGCGTTGGTGAGACACGGGCGCGCAATTGATGCTTGTTTCTGTGTCGGAAGTGTTCACACCTGGAAGGAGACGTGAGAATGTGTAGTGTGGGTGGACATGAAACTGTATTTTTCTGCACAAAAATGTGATTTAACAAACTAAAATCTCAACAATCCCCCTGACAAATCAAATCAAAGTCATCAATAAAATGCATGACTCGCCCAACCCTAGCGGTCATCTGAACATCTCACTTTCTTTCCTCCACGTCAATCTGCTGCTGCTATTGACGCCCGTGACGTCACAGACGTAGTCCACGTCCGGATGGGCCTCGCCCGCCAGGTCCAGCGAGCCGCTGATGTTGTAAAGCTGCGTCTGCGCTTCTTGGCGGACCTGGCTGGTGTTGATGAGGGCATGAGGCAACGCTGGCTCTGTGGACCAGCGCAATTGAGGTTGAGGGAAGATTCCATCTGAGCTGCAGACCAGCCGCTGCTGGTCCTCTTGATGGAAGTGGATAGCAGTGACTGGAGCTGCAAACAGACAAAACAAAGTAATCTGAGGTGGTAAAGTTAAAAAAATAAAATAAAAATAACTGCCACAGTTTGGTTTAAGCCCCTGATGCTAGCTCCCTAGCTAGCTCCCATGGTGCTCGTTTACCTGCGAAGGAGCTAGCTAGTGTTGAATTATTAACATTGTTTTTCAGTTTCAATTTATATTTTAGCCGTTTTGGATTTAGTTATAGCTGTGTAGCTCAATGAATAGAATTGTCTATTGTATTCTTATCTGTCTCTCTCGCCTGAGAAGAGAAGGGAGTGTAGCCTGGTACCGGTCTCAGTTCAAGGACAGGCTGATTTATTATTGTTTAGGTCTAATCTGATTTGTATTCCTGAGAACTTTTTGCCTTTTTGTGAAGGGGAGGAGGCTTTTCGTATTCACCCACTTTTCAATAAATAATGATGTGCAGGAGAAGGAGGGGCACACTTTTGAACAGAACACTGTTCGGGTGACTTCAATTGTGTGATCAGAAGCTTCTGACTAATTACCTTTGCAAAGGGACTTCTTCACCAGAATCTCACCATTCAGTTAATTGAACACGCAAAGAGTAGAATACAAAAATTGTCTACTCTAACAAATGGTGATCCCCGACGCTGAATTATAACGAATGGTGACCTCCGACGCTGAATTCTAACGGATGGTTGTATTTTGACGATTTAACAAAGCTGCGGCGTTCCCGGACGGGCGGAATTTCTGGCGCCATATTAATTCCGGTAAGTGGAGATTTTTATCCACGTAGAGAAATTCTGTCTGTTTGGAGGCGCTATAGCCGGTTTTTCGTCTTCTAAATTGTCTAAAATTTTAAATGAGATCAGTGTGAACAAGTTGTAGTTTGATGTCGTTCTATTGAGAGTTGGGATAATTCCTACGATATTGAACTAGACACGTCGTGGGGTAGTGTATTTTGAAAGTGACGTAAGTACACGCCTAGAGAAAGCTTTTTTGTGCAGGATGAAGTAGTGATTTTTGTTGTTGTTTTGTTTTGTTTTCGTCTCGTTACGAAGAATCCTTAGACCATAATATATATTGAATAAAAGGGTTGCCGGATGACGTGAGAAGTCTTTCTTCTACTAAGGATCGCGAAGATTATGGTATGCTCTCTGCTTTTTTAGCAGTTTGGCCGATTGGGGACTAATATCGATATTTGCTCATGACTCTTATTGAGAACGTCCATTTACACGTAATATGTTTTTTGAAAAAGCGCCTGTTTGAAATTGAACAGTATTGAGGGGTCCAGGTTGATTACAGCGATGATTGGATTTTGTGTCACTGTATTTGCAATCGAGAGATTACGTGATTTCTTTTTCTTTTTTGGCGCTCCTACTTTTGTAGTTTTGAGGTCAGGATTACCGTATGAATTCCTTTTGTTCTACGGTTTAATTCGATAGCGCGTGACGAGTAATTTTGAAAATGAGCGCCTTGCAAAAATTTTGCAATATATGGAGAACAGTTTAGCTCAGCGGGATTGGATAACCGCTGTGTATAAACGAGAGGTCACGTGATTCTTATGTGTGTCTGTTGTGTGGCCATATGTGTTAACCTATTGAACTATTATACTAAAAGTGAGACGTCACTGTATTGATAAATATTAATACTACTTGCGTAGAATATAAACCGGAAGTAAAAATAAAGAAATACAAAAATGGAGGGCGATGTCACTGGACAAAATGGTACGACCTGAATGCGCTTCCGGTTCATAGTCGGGACTTGTGAGTCGCAGCCATGCGGAAAATAAAAAAAACGTCGATGAAAAATGAAAAAACAAACTATGGATCGATTGTATGAAAAGCCGTCGCTGGACAAAATGGTACGAGGGATGCTGGTGATGATATAGTGTCTGATTTTGGTGCTAAAGTAACTTCCCCTCCGAAATGAGTTAACCCGTTTACTGAAATCACCGTACAAAACTGCGGTTTAAATGCCATAAGATTTGTAGACAACGAATTGATAGAATAAAACCGTTTATTATTTTATAATGACTAAAGAGTGTGTGCGTATGTATTTGAGTGTGTGACCTAGCTTCTAAAAGGTGGGGGCTATTATTGTGATTGTGAGTGATTTTGTTTGTTTTTCTTCAATATCTTTAACTAAGTTTGGTGTTGTTTTTTTGTGTGAGATGAGACTGGTGTGATAGTGGCGTTTGTTTTTCGAATGGGAATGTGGTAAAATAGGTTTTGCGATGTATAATGTTAAGATCCCCCCCCCCCCCCCGTTTCTAGGTTAGAAGAAAAGGAGGGGGCTGTGGGTTAGAGCATAATGTGTCCTCGTAATGGGACTTTTTCTCTTTTCTAGGTAAGAGAGGTATGATAAACAATAAAAAATAAGTAATAGTATTTGAAAGATATTGTTGAGTTTTTGTAGAAGAATATTCAATTAGTGTTTTATTTTTTATTTTTTTTAGTGACTGAATTGATAGTCTTTTACACTTTAATAATTGATGAAGATGGTTAATTTGTTAACTTTCCCTTTTCGGGACAAATGAATGAAGAATAATGATAAAATAATAGTATTCTGTGTTGAGTTGACATGATTGTGCCTACATCTGTACAGCTGTGGCTAGAAGTAAGATAGTTGAATAAGAAGTTATGAATGTTTTTGAAATTGACATAATGATAATGATTTTTAATATTTGTTTTTTCTCTGAGTGTGTCATTTCAGAAACTGATGTTTGAGTTCCAAGGCAGATGAGGGTTTGATGGCCTTCACTGATTACAAACTGCGAACGGGATGCACCCCAGCTGCTGATACGTTGTATTTGCAAGTATTGCTAGTAGCTATTTTGAAGGGGTATTTAAAAAAAAAAAAAAAAGGCTGTTTTTTACGAAACATTTTTGAGAAAGCAGGAAGTGAACTGTCTTGCTATGATCCCATTTCCTCAGTCTGGCATTGTAGTGCATTGGATCAGCCGGGTGCATTCGTTGGTCGAGGTGAGCGCCTGGAAGGACCGAAAATGTGTCATCGGGTCCACATTGCAGACGGCGTCTGAATGGACGTGGCAGAGATCAAAGGTCAAAAGCCGCAGAGCACAGTCTTCTCCTCCTGTGCCTACAAAAAACATGGTGTTCAACTTCCACAATGCCCAGTGACTGTGTACAAGCCTCATTACAGAGATGTCTCCTCTCATCGCTGATACCTGCTGAACTTTGTCTGACACAGCCCTGAACATTGACTTTTGAAAGCTGGTGGTCTGACTAGGATGCGACCCTTCAATCGGTGAAATGCTGCACGGTATATGCAAGGCATTTTTAATGTGTTGAATGGGGAACTGTGATCTATAGCAAGGTATTTCAGGAAATTGATAACGACATATGTGAATTTGAAATGAGGGATTGAGAAAATTTATTTCAATCTATAGCCTACTAAATTTTTGCCTATATTTTTGGGAGAATCAGTTTCTGAATTGGTACTATGGGAATTTTATTAATATGATATGATACGATATACTTTTATTTTTCCCGTGAGGAATTTTTTTTCTGGACTTCGTCCAGCTGCAGCTACAATATAGAAAAAATAATAGAATAAAATGAGTAGTAATAAGTAAAAGAGCCCCACTAATATGTAAAAGAGGTGAAGTTGATTAGCAGTTTGAAGATAATTTTTAGTTTGATTAAATCTAGGAAATGGTAGATATTTGTAAGTTTTGTGTAATTCGTATCCTGAATTAGATTAATATGGTTACCTCTATTTTTATGGCCCCAAAGTCATCATATATTAGTGTCTTAAATTGTATCTGCTCGTGCTCATTTTTATTGTTGTGTTTTGTAGCTTTTTCGTTTACCTCATAGCCTGATTTAGAGGGTTGTGTTATTTACGACGTCTTTTGAGTTATGAGGTCTCTATTTTATCCTCCCTTTATCTTGACGTGTTTGAAAAAATCAGTGGATCTTTGTCAAAATGAGGGAGTTTATGTTTAAGAAATTAACCAATGTAGACGAATTAGTAGATTAAAAAATGAAAAGGTTTTGAAGTGATAATCCACAGTTTGAATATGAAGAAATCTACCAGAGGAAATCGAGCGGAGCAAAGTAAGTCTGAAGCAAGCAAGGACAATAATGCATATTCGCCGGATGAAGGTAATTATATTATATTATATCTTTTATTTTAGAAAAATTTAATTTTGGAGCCCAGTGTTTGCAAAAGAGTATAGATAATATGAATATATGTGCTTTTTCCAGCATGTCACGATTCGGCCGGTCATGGGATTCTGGGAAGAGAATATATGATATGCTAGTAAAATGATTCCTTTCAGGATGGTGAAAGGCACAGTTATGCAAATTTAGAACAAATTTAGTCGTGGTAAAAAATTACCTATTATTGAACAAAACCTATTTGAAAAATAAATATTTACAAGCTCTGTCTTATATTAATGAATGAGCGAATGTCATTCAACTCAATCAAAGGCTGGGCTCTATTTCAATGTCACAAAAATAGATCTTTTCCTGTTCCAACAGCACAGGACCTACGGATCTTAACCAAATAACATTTACTAATCCCAACTAACAAAAACTATCAGGGTTTTTCCTCCAAATAAAATTTATGTGGGTGTATGAGAAGACTAAAAACATATTCCGCTCTCAGGTTGATGACGGAAAGGAGAGACGAAATTCCACAACTGGTCTACAAGGCTGCCGGCTATCTCATCAACTGATGATCATCAATCTTATCACCTCCGACCTGGGAGCCACGTCAGCTGACCCAGTGTTCGGTTCTGGAGCGGCCGTTTGGACATCGTTTTGACATCATTCAACGGATCAAGTCAAGTGCCTTTTCCTGGGCAATCATCACGAGAATCACATTTGCAGGCAATCTATTCTGGGGTTCTGCAAAAAAAGCTGACAACGTCATCTTCTCATTCAACAAAGAACTTCATCACGAGATGGCTTCAAAGAACACATATTCGTCTGCCGATACATTGCGACACTTTTTAATGAACAACATTTTATGTTAAGCCTCACATATGCTATGCTTATTCCACTAAAAATCTTTTAAATGTATCAAATTGTTTTTTAATGTCATATGATTGCTAAACTACCTCCTCTCCTGCTAAAGGGATGTTTTAATGATAATTATTTCCACCACACAACCATTGAGAAAAAAATGTTTTAATGTGTTGAGCTCTCATGAGCTCAAATGAGGGAATGTTGAATTATTAACATTGTTTTTCAGTTTCAATTTATATTTTAGCCGTTTTGGATTTAGTTATAGCTGTGTAGCTCAATGAATAGAATTGTCTATTGTATTCTATCTGAGTGTAGCCTGGTACCGGTCTCAGTCCAAGGACAGGCTGATTTATTATTGTTTAGGTCTAATCTGATTTGTATTCCTGAGAACTTTTTGCCTTTTTGTGAAGGGGAGGAGGCTTTTCGTATTCACCCACTTTTCAATAAATAATGATGTGCAGGAGAAGGAGGGGCACACTTTTGAACAGAACACTGTTTGGGTGACTTCAATTGTGTTATCAGAAGCTTCTGACTAATTACCTTTGCAAAGGGACTTCTTCACCAGAATCTCACCATTCAGTTAATTGAACACGCAAAGAGTAGAATACAAATATTGACTACTCTAATACTAGCTAGCATCAGGGGCTTAAGCCAAACTGTCAGGGTTTTTACTTTCTGGACCTAGCTCCCATGGTGCTCGTTTACCTGCTAGGGAGCTAGTTAGCTAGCACCTGGGACTAAAGCCAAACTGCGGCAGGGTTTTTACTTTCTGGACCTGAATTTGCCACCTCTGCATTCAACCTTTGTGGATTATCATGACCTGGATGACTCAGTGACTATCTACACCAGACAGTTTGTATATTCACCTTCCACGTGGAGGTTGATGAAGAATTCCATGTTGCTCATCAGGGTTCCCACGTAGCACTTGTACCTCCCTCCATCTCCAACCACAACATCCTTCAGCAGCAGAGAAGCGTTCCCTTTGGCGATGTTCTCCTTGAACAGCGAGGTTCTGTCCTTGAAGCGCTTTTCCTGGTTATGTAGCTGGTCTTTCTTGTGGTAGTAGGAATGAACCTTGAGCTCCCCCAGTGACTGTTGGAACCAGTGGATGACCACATCATCTCCAATGGGGAAGCTGGCTTCTAAAAGACAGGCCGTGTTCCAGCGACACCAAACGTCACTATCTGCAACACACCAACGCAAACAAGTCCGATTGAGATGGGCTTGAATCCAGAACAAAATCAGATCAGCTTCATTTGAATTCACAATGAAAACAGATTGAATCAAATCATATACATCTGATTGATTTCAAAATGAACCGGATTCAATCCACAAAATGATATACAGTTACATTTGATGTAATCCCCTGTGAAATCAGATTGAATCCAGAATTACATTGTATTTGATTGAAAGGCAGGATGAAATCGTATTGAAACCAAGTTTGTCCAGATTGGCAGTAAAATCCAATTGAAAGCGATAGAGAAGTTACATTGCACAGTGAGGGAGGTCAAATTGAATCAACAGTGACGGGCAAATGAACACGCGCACGAGAACGTGCCGACGTTATCGAGCGATAGCGGCTCAATGCGCCGGAATGCTGAACCCTTCAACTTTTTGTTCTTTTTTTTTTAATTCAAGCAGCAACGTACGGATACATCTGACCTGATATCCTTTTCAAAATCGACCCGGACAAAAGGGCAGTGTTACGCTACCACACTTAAGTGTAAAACATTACCGGGGGAAAAAATAAATAAATGCAACCCCCAACAAACGGCAGCATTCAACCTTCCCAGCTGCCAACTAATCGAATCGCTCAAAACTCCCTGAGATAGAATTCCCGGCATGACGAGGCCGCGTGCTGGAAAAGCTTGAGCTCAACCCTGGAATATGTGTTTGGAAATTGATACATTGAGACAACACGGGTGCGAACATAATATTCGCACAGATGCTCCATAAGGAAGTCGCCCAACAACAGCTGTTTCCGTCGCACCAGTTGTTCTTAAACTTCTTCTCACACCAAGTCCCAGAAAAATACTCCCGAGTACCTTCATCATCTCCAACATTGAAATACTTTCATTAACGTCGTTGGCCAAAAATAAAACCAACGTTTTCAAGCTATGAGCAGCCACTTGGTTGAATTTGATGGCAACTGAAGGGCAAAAGATGTATTTATTTATTTTACAATTAGGGCCAGTCAAACACTTGGGCACACCCCTTAAGGGCACACGTCCAACAAGCCAATACTATGCTATGTACAGATAAACCTAAAAAACACACCGTGTATTTCTTTACTTCTCCTTTACTGTTTTGTCATGTTTTATAGAATGCAGTGCTATTTGTCCATGATTCAAAAACAACAAAATGGTGTCACAGGATGAATTAAGTGTCACGGTCCACCATTTTACAATTCATAGTATTTGTACACGAGCTGTAACTTATCTCAATCTCATCAATAATTTTCTAAAATTGTTTATTGAGGAAATGATTTTGAAATGTGAACTTTATACTGTAGAAATCACCCAATGGGATAACTGCCGGCGCAAATGAAAGCAATTAAAGCGCAAGCAACATTGTTGGGGTGGGTGGGTAAAGTGACTGCACGAGCAAAACGAAACTTTAAAAAAATGATACGCTGAATTACTGAAAAAAATAAACTTACAGTAACCTTAAAATGGAATTAAACCATCATTATGTGATATTACATGAGATTTAGCAAAGTACAGTATAACATGATATTAACTTTTTTTCTGGTGTGGCAGCAATATTGTTCCGCAGACACGCCTCCCAAAAAAATCGACTTCAGAACAGTAATCAAATATTTGTACTTCGTTACTTCACAACACTTTTGAAGGAGCACAACAAAAAAAGTGGACATTTGTCAAGGTCTTGCTTACCTCCAGTGGCCAGATGACTAAGGAAGGTGGACAAGAACACCAGGCAACTTTTCATCTTCATGAACGATGTGGAAATGGCAGAGCTACCAACTGGTCAACCGGCATTCCACTGACGCCACGGGTGTAGCCGGCAAACTCCAAAATTAGGGCAGTCAAAAACTCAGTTACGTTTCCGAGTCAAAAAGTGTGAGTGTGTGTGCGCCCGCGCTTGTCAAACCTCCTCTCCGCTGCACACTCACTTACTTACACACACTCTATCACATGATGTGTTATCACCGCCCAAGAATACTTCACATAGTTGCACCAGCAGACAGCAATGGAGCCTATTCTGCCATTTGGTAGATTCGATGTATATATGATCATTAGGGATGTGGCAAAAAAAATAGATTGTCATAAGAATCGCGGTTCTCATTTATTATGATTCAGAATCGATTTTAAATGTCCCAAAATCGATTTGATTTAAATTATTTTATACTGTCTTGCCCTTGTTTGTGTGTACCTTTACTCGGAGTGCTGTTCATGTTGTACCCAATTTGGCCACTGAGGGGCAGTGTGGTTCCGCGCGTTCTGATACACTGTTAAATTGTAGCCATATTTGAGAGCAGAAGGAAAGAGTCACGATCAAATAATGCCAATAAAAGTTGTTTTTTTGCAGCGTAGGAAGAGCATATGCCGGTGAGTAATGTTAAGATGCTTCTCTGTAAACATTCCTAAAGTGTTTTGTACGAATAGCCGTTCTTTTGAGTGATAAAAGTGCCACGAGTAGAGCGCTAATTAGCATTAGCGAGTCAGACTGGAGTAGATCATGACGATTCTTTGCGCGTCTATTAATTGAAGTAGAAATCATTGTCAATCAAATATTTTTGAATCGAATCAAATCGTGAGACAGTCAAAGATTCCCCCCCTAATATTAAGGAGTGGTTTACGTTCCAAAAAATATGCGCAATAGGTGAAATCCGCAAAGTAGTCATCTATTTTTTTTTAAACATTTATTATATAAGCTCCAAATGTTTAAACCTTCAAAGAGTTTAAACAAAAAATAGGTACACTACTGTTTAAAAAAAAAAGAGAAAAGCATGAAAAATGTCAACACAAAGAGAGAACACTAATAATGTATAAACAGGTTGCAACAAAAGTGAGTGAAAATGTCCGACTCAACAACATGTCAATATATTGTGTGTCCGCCATCTTTCACGGAGTTCAGCTGAGAGAGCGACCTTTGCCCCCAGTTTGTTTCGCAAGGCACTGGCCGTCTTGGAGATGCGTTTGTGTCGGAATTCTGCCCTGTGGTCCAGTTTACCCCGAGAAGATGTTGACATTTGTGCTTCTCTCACAGGGGGGTCAAGAGACTGTTGTTGTTGTTGAATGTCTGAAGATGATTACGCTTTGGGAGTCAAAGCAAGCGGGACGTCAGCAAAACATTCCACCAAGCCTTCTTAGGCATCCAGTCAGCCTACATTCCACGTTGCCCCCCCCCTCCCTTCTCAAAAGAACATCTGGCTTGCATTTGCTCTCTCCAGGGAGGTGAACGCCCAAAATTCATAAGGTTTGTTTTTGATTCAAGCAACTTTCCAAAGACGTCCACTTTAATGCCTTTCTGTCACACTTCCAGTCTCAATGTGGCAACCTGCTGATGAGACTCGAAGGTCAATGGCCACCTCCCTCCTCGCTGAAGGGTCATCAGCGGGTTACAGAGAGACTGGAAGAGTCACAGAAAGGCATCCATGTGAAATTTTCATTCACCCAAACAGCTTTTGTGAATTTTGTCCTTCAGCAGCCAGTTGTGCAAAAAGTCCCGAACAACTGAACATGTGGATTCAAAGGTCAAATAAAGGTCAACTGTAAAGCTTATAGTGCATTTTCGTCTGATCCTTAAGTTTCAACTGAAGGCCCAACATCCCCAACTTTTTTCACTTCATACAAAATGTGTTTTACAATAAATACATAGTTCAGAGTGTATGTGGTGGTGGTGGTGGTGTTCCGTGGGGTCAGGAGTGGCCCGAATTTCCGTTGTTGCCTCCAGCGGCAAACCGATTGCTGTTCTCATTTCCGCCTTCCGAGTCTAAAAAGGCCACAGAATACCGTAAACAATTATGAAGAGATCAATCACACATAAAGTCAATTCAACAGAAGCAATATGCAATATAATGCTTATTACGTACATTTTATTTTATTTTTTAGTTGAGTGTATTTATATATATATTTTTTTTAAATAACGTTTGAGCATAAATTATTGTGCTAATTTTAATCCCCATAGGGGAAAATATTTAAGTCAAAATGTAAACAAATATATATTTACAATGTACTAATTTTATTTTTTGTAGCAAATTTGATCCTTCAAGGACTATTTTCAATGAATGTTAATATGAAATGGATCAAAATTAGTTTGTACCTATTGTCAAGTACATGTAACTATTTTATTGTACCAAACTAATTGGAATTTATTGTGCTCATCTGAATCCCTCAGGGACAAATTTCATGCCAAATGTCAATGATTAAAATTATTATTAAAACAAAAAAGGCAAATGTTGCTGTATTTAAAGACATAACAGCATTTTTTTTTGTCTTCTATATGTCTCTAGGCTTGTCCTTACAGTGGTTCTCTGCCAGGACAACACAATGGTGCCACCTAGTGTTCATGTGTGAGTATTTCCATCCTGTTTTTTAGTGTACCTTTGACCGAGTTCAGCTCCGTCGCCTCCTCGGGGTCACGTGATGAAGATTTCGCTGTGTTTCCTGAAACATACCAAGGTTATTTTACTTAATGAAAACTAATGAAGAAAAAAAAAATCGTTAACAAAATAAAATAAAAATGAAAATGCTTTTTAAAAAAAACAAAAACTAACTGAAACTATAATTATAGCAAAAATGTCCTTTGTTTTAGTATTTGGCAATTAATTTAATGCATGAGCATTTGGGGATGATTTTAGATGTTATTTTTAAGTATATTTATTTAACCGGAATTAAAAAAAAAATTTTAATAGGGATGTTTGAAAGTGTGTCACACAGAAGTGACGTCATCTAGCAGCAGTAAATAGAAAAGCACCTTCAGATGACGTCGCCCTGAGCCGAAATACAACCCTAGGTAAGAAATGAGTTACTTTTTTCATTTTACCATTGTGTTCATCAAATATTGCGCACAAGTAATACACATTTAAAAAAAGAAAAGAAAACAAATACTGAAACTAAGCATTTTTTAACTAATTAAAACTACTAACAACTAACAGAACCACCCTGAACTTAATAAAACTAACTACATTTAAAAAACAAAAGTCAAAATGAAATTAAAACTAACAAAAAAAATGAAACGAAAATTGTAAAACTACAACAACCTTGACACACGCACACGCACACATTGTGAACATCTCACACACAAACACACACAAAGCTTGTCGTGGTCTCACCTCGCAGCTTCAGGTAGACCAACATGGCCGCCAGTGCCAGGACCGTCACAGCCACCACCAGGCCGACGATCCACCAGTATGACGTCTGCGGCGAGGTGCTGCGATTGCCTGTGGACGCACGCGTACACACAAACACACACACAAACACACACACAAACGCACTTGTAGGTCTTTGGAGAGCTTTTGCGTGGTATGAATTCAGGCAGATGTTGACGTTAGCGCCACCTTCTGCTCACCAGTGGGGGAGTTGATAGCGACGTCGGAGCGCTCCGTGTGCGTGTTGTACGGCATGGAGAAGACGCAGCTGTAGGTGCCCTCGTGGCGGGCGTGCTCGGGGTCCATCAGGCGCAGCGAGCCGTCCCCGAACGGGACCCTGAAGCCGTCCAGCTCCACGTGGCGGTCCCAGGCGGGCGCCGAGACGCTGTGCCCCGAGCGGCTGTCGTAGGTCAGGATGTGCGCCGGGTCCTCGCCGTTGGAGAAGCTCCAGTGGAGGGTGGGGCTGTTCAGGTACGGCGGGGCGAAGCACGGGATGGTCAAATCACGACCTTCACTTCCTGTTATTGCTGTTAGGGGGAACATGATTGGATACAGGAGGTTAGAGGTGATTTTAAAGTCAGAATTCTGAATTTTAAGTGAGAATTTTGACTTTATTAGTGCTGCTATTATTCTCACTCACTTAAGTCAGAATTCTGAGATTAAAGTCAGACTTTAAGTAAAGGGAAGACTTTAAAGTGAGAATTCTGAGATTAAAGTCAGACTTTAAAGTCAGAATTCTGAGATTAAAGTCAGACTTTAAGTAAAGGGAAGACTTTAAAGTGAGAATTCTGAGATTAAAGTCAGACTTTAAAGTGAGAATTCTGAGATTAAAGTGAGAATCCTGCCAAACTTTTTTTTCTCTCTCCACTGGCCCTAATCCTCTTCCGTACAAGAGAAAGTTGTCCATAGAGAAGAAAATAGTCCCGAAAGTCGGTACGAGTCTATAGAAGGTTCTCCGGTGTCACCTCTCTCCCGCAATGAGGACGTCCACGTGGGCCCCCCGTAGGATGTGCTGACTTTGCAAATGTAGATGAGGTCCGGCTGGCCTTTCAGAACCTTCAGCCTGCTGTCGGCCGTGTACAGACCCCGCTTGTCGGCCAGCATGCGCGTGATCGGTCGCAGGTCCTCGAAGGTTGGCGGCTCCGTGGCCCAGGTGACCCGCGGCGGCGGGAAGACGTCACGCACGATGCATTTCATCTCCTCGTAACCGCTCAGCCGCGACAGCTCCAGGGAAAGGTCGTGGATGGGCGCTGCACGTGCACAAAGTTACATCAAACTAGTAGCATGAAAAAAAGTCTATAAATATAAAATATAAATAGTAGTAATCGAAAGTAGTCAAAAGGACCACGTAATGTGTGTCAAAATCAGCTTGATATATGACCCTCCAATAATTTATGACCCCAAAGTGTTTGATTTGTGACCCATCAATAATTTATAACACCCCAAAAACAAAACAGCACACTAGAAAACAATAAAAGAAACACCCGATGATTTGTGACCCTTTGATAATTTATGATCCCATTTTTGGGCCCTTCGATTTTTTGACACCTCCACACTAATAAATAAAAAAAAGCACTAGAATGATTTAGAACAGCTCAAGAACAATAAAATGGTGCACCTGTCATTCGTAAAAGAAAAATGCAAGAACAACAACAAAAATACACAAACGATTTATGACCCTTCAATAATTTTTTACACGCCCACATGCAACATCGTAAAAAATGGTACGTAATAAAAATGTGAATTTCGCTTTCATATTTTATTACTTTGCCATGAAAATTGATGGCTGGATGTTTCATTGGGTGTGAAGATGTCATAAATCTTTGAAGAGTCAAAAATCATCACTTTTGGCATACGATTTGGACTCGAATCGGTCTCCCAACAATTGAAACGTGAAACGTACCCTCCACCTTCAAGACCACCTTGGCGCTGTGTTCCCCCTGGGACGTGCGAACGTGACACCGATACATGCCGCGGTCCTTCAGACCCGCCTCCCTGAGGACCAGAGTGGCGTTGCCCCCCGCGATCATGGGCGGGGACATGCCGGCCCGCCCGGCCAGCGGCTCCACATGGGTCTCGCCGTGCGTCTCGCCGAAACTCAACATCAGTACGTCCTGCCGGAACCAGCGAACGCTCTGGTTGGGGGCGGGGAGGAACATGCATGGAAGGTAGCACTCCTCCGACACCACACATGTGACGGTTTCATCTGGAACAGGAAGAGGAGGCTGTGGGGATCTTTAACCAGAGTGGATATCAAAAGTCTACACACCCTTGTTCATATGCCCGGTTTTCGGGGTGTAAATGAGGCCAAGATAAATCAACCATAAATCTCCCCCCCCCCCTTTTTTTTCTTAGTGTAAATCAAGCAGGTCAGGTCAAGTCCCCCACTAAAGTCTATAAAGTGCCATATATTTACACTTACTTTATATAATTATACTGAGTACATGTACACTCTGAAAACAGTTGGGTCAAAAATAATCCAACTATGGGTCAAAAATAATCCAACTATGGGTCAAAAATGGACGATCCTCTACTTGGGTCAATTTGACTCAACTTTGAATCAAGAAATGGGTCATTCATAAATATTGGTCAGATCCTTAACACACACACATATATATATATATATATATATATATACACAATTACAATACGGTATCTTAACTGTCCTTCTATTGAGTACAAAAAAAACTTGAGCAGCAACGAATGAGTGCAGCATGATAAAGCCTGAGAGCAGATTACAGCTGTAGTGTACCTCTCTGGCCGCTAGAGGGAGACAGTAAGTCTGCTGCGTACTGCTTCCAAAGCCCTTGAAGAGAATTCAGGCTGCAGAATTGAATAGTTTCAATGTAAAACGACAGTAAAACTGAAAAATAATTTCAATAAATATATTGTTTTATAAGGTGTAATACATTATCCGTGTCCTTTCCCACCTTTGAGGGCATGATGGCATCAGCCAAGCAGCAGCTTGTAATTTGAAAAACTCATAAATTTGGGCTTGCTTAAGTCGAGGTGCCACATGCGTTAGCACTGATGTGACGACATGCTCGTCCTGACGTATTTAAGTGGGTGCGGCTTCCCTCTTCGGAGCTTCATGACGTCACGGGCAGACCATGACGAGGGTTGTTCATCGAGTCGAAAGAGGAAGTGAAACACATCCTCGTGCTTTCTACTTTGTATTCAGTTAGCCAAGTGGAGGCGTCGCCGGCATACCAACGACTCCTGCAGGAGCATGTGATGTGTGTTTTTGTTGCCCCCGAGGCTCTAAAACGAGGCCCTGACTCTCCCGGCCTGGCACGACTTTCCTGGGGCATCTGCCCTCGCTCCCGAGCGAGCAGACGGGACGGACGTTCCCGTCATTCCTTGGCTGAATTGCGGCATAGACGGACGGTAGCAAAGCAATGAGTCACTTGGCCGACTCACTGCGCGGATTAGCAAAGCCCAAAAATAAAAAAACTCCCCGATGTGCTCGCCTGCTCTTCAAAGGCAAAGTGGGAGGGAATAGTTCAGGGTTCAGAGGAGACCATTTTCAAAAAGTGACATTTTGTCATCTCAATAATATTTTTCCTCATTCACATTTTAAATGTATTTGAAAACATTGCAAATATTGTCATGTCTGTGTTTTAGATTTGGGGTTTTAAGAGGGCGGATCCTGGTGAGGTGGCGTGCGACGTCAGCGAGCTTGCGCGCGAGTGCCGGGTGTGAGCTGTTGCAAACAGCAGCTAGCATGTGAGTGTTCTCATTTCTTTCACGTGTGTTACTGTTCTTCTTTCTTTCATAAACGACTTGCTCTCCTTTCTCAGTAAGAATGCTGCAAAAAATAAAAAGACTAATTGATAAAGTACTGTATACTGTTGAAAAATACTGTATAATATATTGTATAGCATATTGTTGGGGAAAAAAAGAAGACTTGTGGACCACTTCAGGCATCCTGATTTGCTGTCGTTCAAACGAATCCAGTCGTGTACGTCAGACGTCAAAATGTGACCTGCAATTAGTCTGAAGTCGAGTTAAACGGTCAGCAAAGACCCCGAAGCGCATTTTTTTGCTTACTTGTCTTGACAGGCCAAAGTTGCCTGATTGTGACATTTCTTGCAAATTGCCAGCTAAGCTTGTTGCGCTCTTATTGAATGAAGCAAGTAATACGTGACGTCTCAACAGAATAAATATTCCAAATCTGAGCGCACTTGTGGCTTTAAGACTTGTTTTTCTTTCAGCAGACATTCTCGACTTGAATGAAGGAAAGGAAATCAAATCTTAAGCGCTCGGTAGATTAAAGACAAACTGAGGCAGGTGAAGTGGAACTAAAGGTGAATAAAGCCACATTGAAAGAACTTTGACAGTGACTGGAATGCAAAACATTATTGTAGTTTGAAGTGCTGGGATTGGAAGTGTGAGTGGAAACATTATCACTGAGCTACACAAAACAAATCTTAATGCTTGAGCAACCGCGTAAGTGCATGTTTTGTTCTACTCAAAGATCGGATGTGTGTGCCCAACCCTCGTAAACGTTGTGTTGAAAAGTTGGCACGGCAAACCTGTAAAACTGCTCTCCTAGAGCCCGGCACCAATTGTGCCCCGGAACGTCCCAGACGGAAGCAAAGGAGTTTTATCGCATGACTCCTTCTTGTGATTGGTGCTAAATCATCATCAATTTCATGTATTTTGCTCAAATCCAGAACAAAATTGCAAATTGCTTTTACATTGAATGAAAATTAAATATTGCAAGCATTTTTTTTTGTCACCAACGATACTCAATTTGTGATTTCATCATTTTTGTTTCTGGCATTGCAAAGAAAAGATCCTCAGATGCGTTCTTACAAGACACAGCATTTTTCAAAGCTTTTGTACCCGCGTGAGCTTCTAACCCGACATGTGATCCAAGTGGGTCACTTTTCCCCTCAAAGCGACCCCCTTGGGTGTTGCCGTTTATCCGTGGGACAAAGACGTGCTTGTGTCTCACCTGGCGTCTTGTCCTGGGCGGCGGCGCTGATCCGGAGCAGGAAGCAGGCCCAGATGCAAATGAATGCTGACATGTTTAGTTTCTTTCTGAAAATGGACGCGGCCTTCAGTCCACGCTCTCCGCTGCGTCGCCGTGCTGCTTCCCGCGGGTTTTCCTTGGGATCTTTGGCGGCCCACACGCACACACACGAAAAAAGGAGCAGAAAGGCATAATTACTGAGCGGTTGTGGCTGATGTGGACACAGGAAGACGGAGAACGTGACAGAGCATGTGCGGCTCCCGAGGGAGAATCCAGGCTTTCGTCCCGGAGGATTTTGCGTCTTTTCATCACCTTCAAGTCCAGATTCAAAAGTTCTCCCTGAGAATGTTTTTTTCTTTGCCATCCGCCGCGCTTTGTTTGGCATTTCTTGGCTTGACTTGATCTGATGAGTGAGACGATAGGACGCAAGAGCTTGTCACGCTCCGGCACAAAAGCCAGATCAAGTGTGCTGATCCGCACCCGAGTGATAGACGCGCATCCATAATAGGAAAGGAAAACGTGCAAATGTAACCAAATGTGTCAGGCGTGTCGTCTCTTGACAGAGAAAAGTCGACAGGCAGCCCGTCGGTGCAATTAAAGACAAGCTGCAGATTCAAAATGCGACCAGCTCGATCCAGCAGCACACGATGATATTAATAACCACTTTATTATTAAACCACTTTATCAGCGGCCTTTGTTAGACTCTGACCGCTGCCCGTGACCTCACTATTCCTCAGATAGACAAAACAGATTGGCATCATACACTCTAAAACGAGAATTGTCGAACCAATTAAAGATTGCAAATTGAATTGTCGACCAATCTAATAAAATTGCTTTTTATTTGGTAACACGAAATTGAATTAAGCCAATCCAAAGTGAATATCAGTTGAATTAATTTTGTGTTCATTCAACTTAATATATTCACTTGAATTAAATTAATCCAAAATCAATCAATTGGTGACACGCAATTGAATTCAATGAATCCAAAGTGAATATCCGTCCATCCATTTTCTTCATCGCTTGTCCATCCCAGCTGGCTTCGGCCAGTGGGCGGGGCGCACCCTCAACTGGTTGCCAGCCAATCACGGGGCACCCAGAGACCAACCATCCACACTCACAGTCACGCCTCGAGACAATTTGGAGTGTTCAATCAACCTGCCGCGCACGTCTTTGGAAATGTGGGAGGAAACCGGAGTACCCGGAAAAAAGCCACGCCAGCACGGGGGGGAGAACGTGCAAACTCCACCCAGGAAGTTCCGAAGCCCGGACTCCATCTCGCGTCCTCTGCACTGGGAGGCGGACGTGCTAACCAGTCTGTTACTGGTTACACTTAATTCAAGTGAATATATTAAGATGAATAAACTCAACATTTTGTTAAACTTATATTTACTTTGCATTAACTTAATTCAATTGTGTGCAACCAATTGAAGCAATATTATTAAATTGGTTCAACAATTCTCTTTTTAGAGTGTGGGGGAAAAATGCAATGCATTCCTTCTTGGACAAAAAGGCGGAGGAGTGAAAAGTAATGCTACGTACATCAGATGATTTGAGGGAAGACCCTCGGAAAAATGTCATCTCACGTCTAACTCACAGTTAGACAATTTCGAGTCCCAGCCACATCTCCATCTGAGATTTGATCAAGACTGTCAATTTTGATGGCTCATTTTTTACAAGACCACAATCAGATTCTTTCACTATTTGTCATCATCATGCTCTTGGTCGAAAGCTACAAAACGGAGACGCTGACGATTTTGGCTCCAGCTGCCTTCACAGTCCATGTTCTTCTGAGTTCTTTGCGTTTTTGCTGCTGTTTTCCTTTCGTCTGCGCCGCTCTCGGGATTTGCTTGCCAAGTTTCCTGTTTCCGGTTTCGTTCGAGCTCATCTATTGGTTGTCGGACGTCACATCACCGCAAAAGACCGAAAGACTTGCTGAAGGGCAAAACTAGAGAAAGACAAACGATCGAAATGACTCTCTCATACTTTCCTTCTGACTTCCAGCTCTTAATGGGAGACTGCGAAAATCGTTATCCCAGTGTAAGGCCATTATTTGTAAGAATCTGTGAGAGGAGTAAGACGTCAGAAAGTCAGTGCGAGGAAGCAGTCGGCTCATCATGATGAGACGTCGGCCTGTGAGGAGTGATCGGTCAGCATCTTGAAGAGGCGTGAGACTGCTCGAATCGTTTCAGGAGTGAGATTTTTGAGAAAGGCCCGATACCTTGACCTCTGTCAAAATACTCCTGAGACGAGTGAGATCATAACATCTTAGAGGTGTGAGATGTCAGGAAGCCTGAGAGAGGAGTCAGACTACTGTAATCACTTTAGAGACGTCCCCCGTGAGAGGAGAGAGACATCAGAGTAACAATGGGGAAAGTGAGATCAAAAACGTGAGAGGGGAGAAATTCAGTGTGAGAGGAAGAGAAGATATGAGATTCTGTCCCAATTAGCCATGCGTGTTTAAGAGCCAGGTATACTGAATAGATTTTAGAAATGTCATGTCATAGGAGAAGTGAGACATCTGTAGACTGTGAGAAAAGTGAGACCTTTGTAATAGCGTGAGAGGAGCAAGACATTAACAAAATGATGAGAGAAGTGAGATGTCAATAAGCGCGCATGAGGAGTCAATAAGTATTGAAGTGAGCTGAGAAGAGTGAAACATCAATAAATCCATAGGAAGTCAGACACCCACAAGATGTGAAATCCTATGAGAGAAGACGAGCAGATTGTGTGAGAATGAGCCGAGGACGAGAGAGGAGGGAGACGTAAGGAAGTCGGGGTACACTTACGCTGACTTGAGGCCAAAAGAGGAAGAGTGATTGAGAGAGCCCCGCGAGCGCCCGAGCTTGACTGGATCAACAGGTTATTTAGAGAATAGACGCACGCACGCTCCCTCTCACACACGCTGTCTCTCTCACCGTGGGTGGAGCTTGCTTGGGCGCACACGCGCGCGCACACACGGCAACCGTTTGCTGAAATGTCAGAGGGGTTTGTTTTAAACGGGCTCAAATAACAATTTTCTTCCTAAATATATTCATTGATCTCATTCTTTGTGCAGAAAAGTAAAAATATTGATCAAATAATCAATGAGTTTAGTTGATTGAATACATTGATCACAAAGAGCGAGGTGGCAAATCCAGGTCCAGAAAAGAAAAAAAAAACTGCCACAGTTTGGCTTTAGCCATTGATTTAGCGAGCTAAACGAGCACCATAAGAGCTAATTAGGGAGCTAGCTAGCTAGCTAGCACCTGAGGCTAAAGATAAACTGGCAGGGTTTTTACTTTCTGGACTTGGATTTGCCATTTGCCAATTTGTATTAAACTACTAACTAAAAAATGTTTCAGTCATAAATGTATAAAGATATAAAAAGAAGATATTTTTGGCCAAATGTTACAAAGTGAAGCTTTAAAGTAGAAAATTCTATCAAATATACTATGGGGAAAAAATGGGGAAAAAAGTTTATTTAGACGGATTGAGAAGTGAAACACTTTTGCGCCATTGACATTTTAAGATAGCATTAGCCCACTAACTCAGTGGCGCCCCCTGGAAATGTAGAAAAGAATTAACTCACACACAAAAACAAGTCTCACAGACCCATGGCCTGTAACTGAACAGGAAATCGGCCATTTTGACAGGTAGATAAACTCAATTGCCGTTCGGAAAATTTGCCATAAAACGGGATGCGAGAGCCTCTCAAATGACATATTTCATCATCGATAAGTGACAGTGATCATTAATGTGACTTGTTTTTGCTGCCCCAAGTGGACAAATATGGAACTGCAATTTTGCAAATTTACTCTTTATGATTTGGACATTAAGGCGAAACGTGTGCCACGTTCGACATTTACAAATTGAAAATCGGGATTATTTGCAGCACATCACACACCTACTGATACACTACTATGTGGGGGTGTGTGCGCGTGCCTGTGTGTGTGTGTGTGTGTGGGGGGGGGGGGGGGGATTATCACTTTCCAGAGGTGTAATTTGAGGTGTGAGATGAGTGCGGATTAGGTGCAGTTTTTTTGGGATTAGCGGGACGACTTTATTGTTGGATTGCAGCTTCCACCTTTTTGATTGTTTTGTTTGGTTGCACACACACACTGTACGCACACAGACACACACACACACACACACACACACAAAAGTTAAAGGTGTTCACCAGCCCCACGCAATCGCAACAGGTGCCTCATTTTTCGTGGCGCTGCGAGAAAATCCTGATTAGTGCTGAGTGCTTTGTGTGTGTGTGTGTGTGTGTGTGTGTGTGTGTGTTTGTGTGTGTGTGTGTGTGTGGGGTGTGTGTGTGTGTGTGTGTGTGTGTGTGTGTGTGTTTGTAGGTTAGAGAAAGATTGCTGTGGCCGTAGATAAGAGGATTAGTGTGGAATTAGTGTCATTCGTCTATCGCCAGGAGAAATGGATTCATATCGATTTTAATCAGCAAGAGAGAGAGAGAACAATCCGCAGATGAAGCAAGCGGCAGGCAGACGGACGGACGACGAGCGCGACCGACGTGAGGCAGGAAGGCAAAGCGCCCGGTCATGAAGGATGGCGGCGGAATAACAAGAAGAAGAAGAAGACGAGGGACGACTCGCCGGGATGCGTCTGCAAGCGTTGCCGACCCGCCAGATGTTTGACGCCCGCAATTAGTGGGCCCGACTGGACCGCGGGAAGACGCGGGGGTGTCTGGGGTGCGGGGGTGGCGGCTGAAGGTCTGGGAGGGGGGCGAGGTGTGGAGGTGGGGGGGGGGCGCCATGCTGTGAAATATGAAGGTGGACGTGCTGACCTGTCTGACCGTGGCCGCCGCCAGCCTGGTCGCCTTGGTGACCGGTGGACGCAGCTCCGGACGCAGGAGGCACAAGGAGGTCTTCCTCGGGGAAAACAGCAAGTTCAAGTTTGGAGGGTGATGGCAATCTTCTGCAAGGATCAAACTCAACCCGACATGCTAATCAATACATTTTCATTTCCTTCGTAGAGATTGGTCGCCATCTTTTGACCAAATTGAGGCTTTTATCATTTGTTGTATTCGCTAAAAATAGCAAGCAAATGGCTAAATTGGCAGCAGCGACTGTCTGCAATGACAATTAATGACCTTCTCATCTGATATAATCCCGTGCCTGACGTCGTGTTCAGGACTTCGGGCACGTTCGAGGAATTGTTGTGTTCATCAGGTGTGTGTGTGTGTGTGTGTGTTTTGAATAGACGTATTGACTACAAATTGAAGAAGCAAGACAGCACCAAAACTCTGCTGATCAAAACTGAACAGCTGCTGAGGATTGAGGAGCACGACTTCGCCATGAGACCGGGATTTGGAGGTCACGCACGCACGCACACACGCACGCACGCACGCACGCACGCGTGTCGTATGTACTCACCTTAAAGCGATACTTGCCTCATTTAGCCATTTTCAGCAATACGATTTTGTCGTTGTTTTTCATGTCAACCGTGGCTCAGTTTGCTAACGTCACATGACCAAACCCAGAAAACAGGTGAGCCGTGATTGGTCGTTACCTGAGCTGTGAATCTAAGCAAGGGTTTCATTTAACCATACAAATATGACAATATAACAAATGAAAAATGACTTTTCTATTTTTTTAAATAGAATCTTACGTACTAACCGCATAAGTCTTAGGTTAGCTTAGCAACTAGCATGGCTTCTCCATCTTTTCCTCGTCATCCATTCGCAAGAATGATACTTGTCAGGAATTAGGAGCGATTCCGCAAAATGTTTCGGTAGCCAGCCGAAGCTTGCTGCTAGCTAACAGCTGCTACGTAAGTAAGTAACACTGAGCTTCCTTTGATCCACGGTAGGTGACGTGAGCCCAGTGGAGCTTTTTGGGACCGTCTTGGCGGTTCTTCTTCTTCTTCTACGTTCTTTTGCCGGTTGCCTCAGTGGTTGATTCTTAGCTTTGCTATTCAATCGATTTTGACAAGGCGCAAAATGCAAACTGCAGTGCGAAACGGTTCATGTCGAGCCTCAGCTCTGTTTGTGTGTGACAAGGTAGCAATTGTGTGAAGGTTTATAATTACCGTGACATATATGCTTAGTTCTGTTGTGCATATATGGTTTTTGCTTTATATGTTAGCATTAAGCTAGCAGACATTTGTGGACAAAAAGACATGGTTTGGTTTGACATTGAGAGAAAGAGCGTGATGTAATCAAGTTCATGACGTGGAACGATGAACAATCTGGACTTCTCGGCAAGCAAAACGAGCGCACCTGCATTCAAACCCGCAATTGGCGTTGTCTTCGCTTTCTACTTGAGGCTTTCGAGGAAAGTTGCAAATGTTGACGATGATGATGATGATGAGGAAGCTGCTTATGATGAGAATGACAATTCGACCCGATGATGTCATCAAGGTCACTGGGGCGCCGCGGCCAATCCCAAATCACTCAACAAATGACCCAGATAACAATGGCGTGTGCGCGTGTGATTGTGAGTCCTTGCGTGCGTGTTATTGTAATACAACGAGCGCGTGCTGCTGTGATGTGAGTCGGGCGTGGGGGCCGGTTTATGCTGGGCGGGGGTCGCGCGCAATAATCTGGATTATATTCCAGGTCTGAAGCAGATGGAAACAAAGTAACGTCCGAAATGTGCCACGCACGACAATATATTGACTCTTTTGTTGAAAGACTTCTGGCTCAAACGTCACCTGTGTAAGTAAGTTGCCGTTTGAAAACACGCAAACAAACAAACACTCTGGATGTTCTCAGAATTGAAACTTGTGTTCCTGCTCAGCGCCTCCACGGTCAATATTGGACTGCAGGACCTGTCATTTGGTCTCCCAGCTCACACACACGCACACACACTGTTGGCTCCGTCGTGTCACAAAAGCAGCCACTTCCTGAAAACACATCGAAGCTTTTATTGTGTATCTGTTGTTGTTTGACTGTTGTTTGTTACGTACTTCTGAAGTAACACATTTGCTGAAATTATTAGCGGCTAAATCGTTTTAATGTAGTTGCGTACCCTTTTCTACATAAAAGCTAACATTTGGTCATGTGCAACAATATTGATCTTTGACCTGGAGTAGGTTTTAACATTTTTTTACACAGAATGTGATTATTATTAAAATAATAATTATTTAAAGTTTTTTTTTTCAAATGTTTTCAAAAATAATTATTTTATTGTTACTTTTTATTTTGTATTATTATTATCTTTTCTTTGCACGGAAAATGCAGGTATGATAAAAAATATTAAATTTTTCAAATGTTTTCAAATTTTATTTTATTTTATATTTTTACACACAATTTTTTTAAATAAAAATTATTTGTAATTTTTATTTTTTATTATTATTTTACTTATTTTCATTTTTACACAAAATGCAAGCATGACTTAATAAAATAATAATTTTATTTTTTAAATTATTTTTTTCTAATTTTAATTTTTACACAAAATGCAAGCATGAGTTGAAAAAGTGTGTCCATATTTGTGAAATGATACATATATTTGGATATTGTGTATTTTTGTTATTATGAATTTGTATTATTTAGAATGTGATGTATGTGTGTATACATTTATGGATGGTTGTGTGCGACGTGTAGTTTTTGTGTGCGTTCACGGTGGTGTATAACTGTAGTGTGTCCGAGTGTGTGTTTATGTGTGAATGTCAGTATTGGGATATTATGTATGTTGTTATGTATTTGTGCATGCGTATACTGTGTTTGTGTAAGTATATTTGTTTGCGTTCAGTGTATAGTTGTGATCTAATTCATGACAATTATACACCGTTGTGTGTGCGTGTGTTTGTTTTGTGATTTTGGGTGCATTGTGTGCATGGGTTTAAATGTGCTAGCATTTTTGCGTCGCAAGTTAATTGTAGCGTATTTGTATGCGTGTGCGTGTGCATGCATGCCACAGAAAACAAATGAGGCCTCCACCTCCGCTCTGTCCTGGGGACACTCACGTCTCACACACACAGACACACACACGCATGCAAGCGCACACACACGAAACAAATCTATCACTTGAGGTGATGTCATGTCAACGCTTCAAGTCTTGAAGAGCACACGCAGGTCAAATGTTGATTATGATGAGTAAAGAATGTTTGTGTGTGTGCGCCAGCTTGATTGCGTTGTGCGTCGAGTCAGTATGGATTGTGTAGGAGACCGCCTCATATTTCCTCACGCTGTCTTCTCCCGCCCGCCCTGATGCAAAAAAAAAAAAAATAAATAATTCTCCGAAAATACTTTTTTGTCACGATCATAAGGTTAAAAAAGAAAACGTGGCGAGACGGGCAGACCACCCCGGGCGGCGCACTCGTCGGCCCGCCGTCATTTTGCTTGCGCGGCGATTCCGTGGCATGATTACAAGCACGCGTGTACGTACGACGTTGCTGCTTTACATGCGTGTCGTGGAAGGATTTGGTTACTCTCCACTGTAATTGCCGTGCCGTACGCCGCCCTTATGATTATCTTCACTTTCTTCTCTTCCGTCCTCTCATTTGCGCCCACGTTTTTTTTTACGGCGCTGCAACAGCCCGTTGCGACAACCTTGCCGCCATTTTGTCCTAATGAAACCGTCACGTTTGCCGTTTCTTCTTCCTTGAATCTCGCCGGCGTTCGTTTTTGGTTTTCTGTTGTGTCAGTTGAGTCGTGCGACCGAGTTGACGGAGAGGTCGCAGCCAGCATCTGTCACGTCATCGTGATTGATCACGTCCCATCGCCTATCCATCATCATCATCATCATCATCATCGTCATCATCATTCCGGTCATTCTTGTCAAGAGCAAGTCGTATGTTAGCGTTCATGCCTCATTTAGCCGCGCACATTCGTAACCCTCACCTGAACGTCGCGCATTTGACAGATGGACATGCATGAGCACGTGGTCATGTGAAAGTCAACATTTATCATCTTTGGTGTCAATAAAATTCCAGTTTTTCCCATTTGTTTATTTAGTTTGATTTGATGTATTTGGACACGGTGGATAATTCACACATATGTTATTCTAGCCTCTATTATTATTATTAGTAGTAGTAGTAGTAGTACATATCTGTTTATTCTGCCCTTTTTTGTCCTTCAACTACTTCTACAATTCTCGACCGATTCGAACCATTCCAAATCCAATATATTCCAAAAATTCATGGTTCGCAGGCTATTATTTTTGTCATTCCTAATCTTTATAGTTCTTCCATAATTGAACATTTTTCACCCCAAAAAAATCACAATTCATTTCAAATTTGAATTTCAATTCACCTTCAGATCAATCTTCAGCGCTCCCCCAATACTCACCGAGCAAAAATGTCAATTTTTTTCTGCTAAATTGCATATTTCTCACCTCAAAAAATTGCTTAGGTTAGGCGTGAGAGGGTTCGGATTTAGGTTTCGGGTTCATATCGTCCCTATTAGAAGTTCTGTATCGTTCCTATTCAAAATTCAAACGTTCACCTCTTTCATTTCACTTTGCAAAATCTTAATCTATCTTTTTGACCCACAAATTCCCAATTCATTTCCAATGACATATTCAACAATTCCTTCCCATTCAACATGAGAAAATGTTAAGCTCATTGAGTTCACCAAGCGAATGATTTTCAAGTTTTTACACACTTTCCACTCATATTTTGCACATTTTCACCAATATCATTTCACTTCATTCCATATCATTAAATATTCAATAGCATTCCACGCCATCAATGTCTGCATTTGCACCACCACTGCTTTCAAGAGCATTCTACATTCTTCAATATCATTCCAAATCATTCAATACCATGTGACATAATTTCATATCTTTCAACATTCCACCTCATTCAGTATGACTCCCTGTTTACATTATTTTTTTTCAGCATTCACATCCAATTTCTCATATAAATGATTAGCGCTACATGACTACGACTTGAAAGTAAACACAGATGACAACGTCTTGTTAGCCGAAAAATCCGCTTCGGTCGTCTGGCAAACACGGATGAACGTCACTCCAGTAATCCCGACAGGCCGTGTTGCATTTCCCCTTTCTCACTTTCTTTGTGGTTCACGCACAAAAGTAACACAAGTACACGCGATTATCGGTCTGCGCGTGTACGCGGCTTTACGCAAGACATTTGCGATGATGCGTGTCGTGGTAGCAAACGGTAGCGGCAACGCTCGTCTCGCAACACTTACCAACACATCGGCATCACTTGAGGTGATGTCCCTTTCAGCGAGTTGAACTTCAAAGTAGCACCTCACGCGCGCGCGCACACACCGGGATTTTTAGCGTGACGTGGGAAACCAGCGCATGAGTCAACCGCCCGCTCACTTTTTCCCAGCACCGGCAGCGGTTGTCGTGGCGACGGCCTCTGCAGGAGCTTTGCCGAGCTTCATTAGATAAAGTGTTTATTGAGCTGCTGTCATGCTGACGCTCAGGTGGAATTAACACACACACACACACACACACACACACGCACACACGCATACCCGGGAAGTAGACGGAGGTCAGGGAGCAGCCCAAACCCCAGAGGACACGAGACTGCCCGCAGACGTGGTCAAAAGAAAAGGAGAAAAAAAAGAAGCCTTCTCATTGCTGTGTTGTTGTCGTGTCATGATAGAAAATTGCAGGGCCGCAACGTTAAGCGCACCTGCACGAGCAAACGGCACCGACAACACAAAGTCATAACAAACATGTTTTGGACATTTTCACCGTTTCGACACAATGACTTCTTGGTGGCAGCGTTCCATGAGTAAACAAACCTTTGCAAGTCTTTTGACAAAAGTCTTGAATGATGATTTTCCACTTGCAAGTCAAATATCCTTTGAAGCCACACAACCACTGAATCTCACTCACCAAACCCCTGGGGTTGGTTCGAACCCAGATTAAGAACCACTTGTTCTAAGCGAGTGTCATCGATCGTATCGGTAATGAAGTTTTTTTTGACCGGCAGGAGCGGCCATCCCCGTGGGCATCGACGTGCAGGTGGAGAGCATCGATAGCATCTCTGAAGTCAACATGGTGAGTTTCCGCACAATAAAATTGCGGACCCCCCCCCCACCCCCACAAAAATCAGATTTCTGATTTTGATCAATCTATTGTGTTCAATGAACCTGTAAGTGACTTTTAAGACAGTATTACACGTGCCATGTTGTTATCATGATGTATGTGCAAACTAAATGCTAGTTAGTGTTTGTTTACCTTAAATGCTAGCGTGCTAATTGTGATTGCTAATTGTTTAGCTTGGGCTAATTTTGTTGGTGTTCAATAATACATGTGCACAGAAGATAATGAGTAGTTATATCCTCTCAAGTCAACCCGCGTTCAAATTGGATTAACAAAAAAACAAAAAGCAAATTATGGGGGTCGGGGAGGGGCGATTATTTGTTTATTCAATGCAATAATCGATAGGATTATCGATTGTAAAAAGATTCAATAGTGACAGTCCTGGAATCTACCAAAGGAATGGACTCTCCTTTCACATGGAAAAAGAATAGCTTCTGCCTTTTTCCGTTCTCTTATCATGTGCACTGACCATCACACTTTAGGTCAATTTAATTCAATCAAGCTAACATGCTAACATGTTTTTGGAATGTGGGCGAGAACACGCACGCACACACATACAGGGAGAACCTGGAAAGTCCATGCAGGAAGGCGCGGCTCCAGCAACTCCACTTCAATTGACCGGGAATCGAGTCGTCGTGTTCACTCCCACAACGGCGGCAAAAAAAGATTCCTAACTCACACGGATTTGCCTGCAGGACTTCACCATGACCTTGTACCTGCGTCACTACTGGAAGGACGAGCGTCTGGCCTTCCCGTCGCGCAACAACCAGAGCAGGACGTTCGACTCGCGGTTGGTTAAGAAGATTTGGGTGCCGGACGTCTTCTTTGCGCACTCCAAGCGCTCCTTCATCCACGACACCACCATGGAGAACATCATGTTGCGCGTCTACCCCGACGGGAACATCCTCTACAGTGTCAGGTGCGCCGCCAACGTCGCATTTCAGTCCTCAAAGCCGGCGGCCGGCCCACACGATGTCGTTCGAAATGAAAAGAAACGGCGAACCTTCCTGGCTGACTCGCTGCCGCCGGGTTGCCATGGCAACGTCGCCCGAAAGGTCAGTCGGGGACAAGATGGATGCTGTCTGGCTGCTGAAAAGTTTTTGTGTTGCTTTCAGGGTCACCGTCACATCGTTGTGCTCCATGGACTTCAGCAGCTTCCCTCTGGACACGCAGAACTGCTCGCTGGAGCTGGAGAGCTGTGAGACGCGCGCGCGCGCGCGCGCACGCACGCACGCACGCACACAAATGAGTTTTGTGAAGGTGAAGCAGAGCCTTCCTTCAAATGTGTTTTTTGTGTTCAGACGCGTACAACGAGAACGACTTGATGCTCTACTGGAAGAACGGCAACGACTCCCTGAGGACGGACGAGATTGTTTTGTCTCAGTTCTTCATCGAGCACTTTCACCCCTCCAGCGGCTTGGCCTTCTACAGCAGCACAGGTCTGGAGATGGGCCGGATAAAATGGCCGCAGAGATTGTGCCCTGTTCTATATTCTTAACCCGTGGATTGTTGTTTTTTCTAGACTTGGTATTTGAGCCCAAAATGGGGTCTGCTCATAAAGTGTGATAATAACTCAATAAAGTCAATTATAAATCGATTTTTACTTCCAACTCCTCAGAATGTTAAGTGGCATCAGACCTATCCATATATATACCGTTTTTATTTTTATTTTTTTATGCGCTCTATGGAATAAAAGCAGTATTGTGCTATGAACAAAACTAACTATGCTGTATATATATTTTTAAAATTCTAATTGGAATATTTTATATGACATAATTAGATCCTTGAAAAAAGTCAATATATCATAACAGCAGATTTTTTTATGCATGCCTGTTTCTTTGTTGTTGTTGTTTTTTTGTGTGTGGGGGGGGGGGGGGGGGTCAGTGGTTTAAAGTATATCAAAAAGTACCTTTTATAATGTGACAAAAATGGGCATTTTATAAAGAAACAGGGTATAAATCTCCTTCTCCCATTTACTATAATTTACAAATGACCGCACGGTGTCATTTTGAACCTCTACATGTTATGACAATTTGCTGACATTTTTAGCTTCCTAGTGTTTTTTTTTTAAGTACTTTTTCTTTGATCTAACGCATCAAATACACCAAAAAGCCCCAAATGGGACAAACACCAGCCAGTTCAGTTGCGTTGGACCAGCTAAGGGTAACATTCATTGTGGAAAAAGTTTTGAAATAACAACAACTATACACTACCAATGAGACAAGATTACTACTAGTGGGCATTTTGCTGCGACTAGTAGTGTCGAGGAGGCTACTAGTGCGTGATACAGTGTGCGTGTGCATGTGCCAGGTTGGTACAACCGACTGTTCATCAACTTCATCCTGCGGCGGCACATCTTCTTCTTCATGCTGCAGACGTACTTCCCCACCATGCTGATGGTGGTCCTGTCCTGGGTCTCCTTCTGGATCGACCGCAGGGCCGTGCCGGCCCGTGTCTCTCTGGGTACGCGCACACACGCGCACACACGCGCACACACACGCACACACGCAGGCAACATTTTGAGTTTGAAAACAAACAAATGTTGCATGTCGTAGTGTAAAAAAAAAATAATGTGTTCATGCAATATACACGTTCACAATGGTCAATATTTGTAACAAGATCATAACATATTCTCATATTTTCGTTTTATTATTTAGAATTATTTTAAAAAATCATGAAACAACTAAACCAGTATTGAATAAAATAAGTAAAATTATTCATTTGATTTATTTACAATTGTATTATTTATGACAAATAAATTAACCAATTATTGAATAAGTCAAATAATTAGAAATATTTATTTAACCAATTTTAATGAGAAAGGGGATAATTTAATGCAACAAATATTATAGGAAAAAAGAGTTGACATTTGTCTGTAAATTGTTAAATCATCCATTTTAAAAACAAAATAGCTTATTGTAATTTTTTATTGCATTATTTATAATGAAGTCAATTATATTAGTCAAATCAATTTGAATGTCTTGTATATGTTAAATTTTACTTTTTAAATGTATGTATTTATTTATTTATTTACGATTATAAAAATGAATATTTAAAAATGAATGAAGTAAGGTGTTCAAACCAATTTTCTGAAAAAATAGGGATGGGTGAGTTATTTTGTTATTGGGCCGATAACAGGCCTTATTTCAAGGTATGGTAACTCGTGACGGTCGCCCTCTTGTGGCCATTTTACAATCAGGAACTAGAAATGAGAATTTAGAAGAATAGAAAATGGCCACAAATTTGTATGCAATTTGAACAAAAAAGGCAATATTGGAATATATGGTTTTTTTTCTTCAAAATCATCTGCCATTGTTTTTTTTTTTATTTCATATAACAAAAGCTAGTGGTATTGATACTTGGTATCTGTGTCAGTGGTGACCACTCAAAAGTTGAGTGCTCGTACTGGTATCGGTCTTAGAAAGAAAATGGCATTCAGTGTCCCTAGAAAAAAAAACAATAGCTGAATTAAAAGCGAGCAATATTTCAGAACTCTCGATAATACTTGATTGAATCGTGCTGCGATGCGACCCAATACTTTTGTCCATCCCGTGTATTTTGAAGCACGCGCACGAACTTCTGACCTTCCCATGTCCCCTGCAGGTATGACCACCGTGCTCACCATGTCCACCATCATCACGGGCGTGTCCTCGTCCATGCCTCAGGTAGCACCTGAACTCACGCTCGCTACTCGAGTACAAGTACTCATACTTGACTTGCAGGTGTCGTACGTGAAGGCGGTGGACATCTACCTGTGGACCAGCTTCCTGTTTGTCTTCCTGTCTGTGATCGAGTACGCCGCCGTCAACTACTTCACCACCCTGGAGGAGATGAGGAAGATGAGGAGGGGGAAGGTAAAAGCAAGCAGGAAACAGCTCCCTCCAGTGGACGAGCGGAGACAATACACATCTTCTGAAGAACTCATACCCAGCAAATGTTCCCTCACTTCGCAGCTCCCGTCCACCTTCAACGCCAGCCAGGCCATGGCCTTCGACGGCTGTTTCCACGACAACGACGTGGAGCTGACGCCGTTCTCCCGCCCGGCCCGGGCCCTGTCGCCCGAGCACCCGGCGGCCCCCGAGCCGCAGCGGCCCTCGGAGGGGACGCGCCTGCGCCAGCAGCGCTCGGTGCGCGAGAACGTGGACCTCCTGGTCAGCAACAGCTACATGATCGACTCGTACTCCCGCCTGGCCTTCCCGCTGTCCTACCTCCTCTTCAACACCATCTACTGGAGCCTCTACTCTTGAGATGCGTTTTATCGGCTGTTGTTTGCCCTTTCCCAAAACATTTGGACTGAGTTTTGCCGAGTCAATGCTGATATATTCTTACTTCAAATGAAACAGTAAATGCCGTTGTTGAGTGTTTTTGTACTTGAAAAGTCCTCTCTGTTACTTAATTCCGAGGGGCAAAGTCTTGTGAGAAAGTTCTGCCTGTAATTCACATCTTTAGAGAGGAAAAAAGAAGCCACTTTTTTTTGGTTAAGCAGTTTAATCAGATTAATCAGATATACGATTTTTTTTTCCTGCCAACTCTAAGAAACATCATCGGCCTCGGATCCATTAGTGTGTACGCAAAATAAATAAATGATTTGGTTAAGATTTATTGCACACAAATGTTGAATATTGTTTTTACTTTGAAAAGAAACAGCGTAAAAGGTTGTTTGTTTCTTGGACCACTAGAGGGAGACTGCGTACCACTTCTTTGAGAACTGCAGCATAAAGACTTGAGCAATGTCTGCAACTTCTCTCTGATGACAGCTTCTTCTTTCTACTACTTTATTTTTTTTAACTGGGTAATGTACAGTCTTTTTCATACTTTAATTTTCTGAGCTTTGTGTCATCTTCCATTACAAGAAAATGTATGGGAACCCTTTTGGATGACTTGCATTTTTGCATAAATTGGTCGAAAATGTCATCTGAACTTCATCGAAGTCACAAAGACAGAGAACGAGGTCTGGTAAAAAAAAAAAAAAAATGTAATCCCAATTTATAGCGAATTTGTGTAGAAATCCAGGTCATCCTAAAGGTCTCACATACTGTACTTTTTCTTGAAATTGTATATGTGTTTCTACAAACTATTAAGGGCCATTACTGAATAAACGAAGAAACAAAGACCCTGTCACAAGTGATCTCTCTCTTTTTTTTTCTTTTTTTTACATTTTCATCCTCACAAGGAAGTTAAAATTCCAGTGGTCTCTTCTTACCAGAACTTAAAAAAGCTAAACAAAACTATTATTTTTTTATAACAATTATTTAATTGAAAACCACTATAAGAAACATTATACAGGAGAAAAACAAAACAACCAAAACATATTTGACTTTGTGAGCTACTTGTGAGCTACTTCGTAAGTGCCTTGTTGCCTAGCAACTCAAGATCGCCACCGCGCATGCGCTTAGAAAAAGCCCCAAACTTTATTTGGGTTTTTTTTAAGGCCCCAAACAAATCAAGAAAAGCGCGCGCTCCTCCGTCATTTTACGGTTCATTGTGCACAAGTGAGTTCCGCTACTACAAATGATCTACTTTTGTACTTTGACCACCCACAAATGATAATCTTGTGTTTCATTAAAGTTTAACTTTGATAGAACGTGGCTCGTGTTTAGCTAACGCCTCCACTTAAGTTAGATGGAATTCCTGAGCGAGCTAGCTGCTCTTGTTAGCACGTTAACTAGCTAGGCTAACAAGATAGGCTAAGAGGTTGTTCAGCTTACATAATCCTGCAAGTTGGTCTGCTTTATTTGGCTTAGCATGATTTTAGAATAGTTGGACATAAATAGCATGCTAGCTGTAGCCACTGCACATTTTTGCATTCATGCAACATTTTGTTTGTAAGTGCCGTTTTTAAACAATACTCATGCATGCTAAACTGCATACATAACTTTACTGTGTTAAAATTGAGTAATTGATTTAGTTTAAATTACGGTTTGGTGGGAAGTAAGTTAAAAATACTTGTCATTGCCTTAATATTTCATGTACAAAACTTTATTTTACTGTATTTTTCACACTGCGTCTTAAATTAAACTGATCGCTGTACTTTCTACTTGCTTTACTTTGTCAAAACTGTGTGGCCTCTAACCAGTCTTCTTTCTTTTCTTTTTTACACCAGCATTTGAACTAACGCAGAACAACAGCGTGTGAGTGCTTTTCCAACTCTTCCAATGATTCCAACCTAAAAGTCAATGTAAGTGTTAAAAACATTTTATTTCATGTTACATTGTTAATTTTGGACAACTATGTATTTTTGCTGTACGGGTCTAATTTAACTGGCACTACGAGGCCAACCTAAACACAATTTTGGCCTCATTTGCTGTTTAATTCTTTTGTGCGCCTGAAGCAAATGTTGAATCGGAGACAAAATAATGTGTATCGTCATAACAACCGTCACAAGTACAAGGCAATTAAATGCAGATTGTTTACAATATAACCAAAAGTTCATAAGCAGGTTTTATAAGAGCATATGAAGTATATAGTGAGCACATGGAGGTAAATAAATGCTGCTGATTCAGTCCAGGGGGGGGTTGGTAAGTATGTGCAGGGAGACAGCTGGACGGAAAAGGGGTTTTCTTGAACCCGATGGTCCAAAAGGCTCCTGCAGCGCCACCTAAAGGCAACGAGGGGAAACGGCAGGAGTGTTTTCTGATGTTTACTGCATTGACTGTACATGTTCTCGGTAGCAGGAAAATGAGCACTGATCAGAAAAAGTTTCTGATTCGGGGTGAGCATGAAATTCACTGTAACCTTTCCGGGCGAACTTAGTTTGACCTTATAGGGGGGGGGGGGGTAACTTTCAGTTGTATGGAAGGAATCATGTTCATGTTGATTCAGGGAGGGGCAAAAGCGGCGCGGGCAGAGTTGTTCTAAGTGAAAGAGAAAGAGACAGCGGGAGAGGACCCGAGTTGAATAGCGGGACGAGTGGGAGGGGGGAGTCCCGCACTGTGATTGGAGGTCACTGGACCATGTGCTGACCCGGCTCACTGTAGCCTCTCAGGGGCACACACACACACACACACACACGCAATGAGTCACACACGGGTTTGTGTTGAGTGGCAGGGACATATGAACCCCTTCACATGTGCTATTCTGGGTAAGGGAGGGGGTTTAGGGGGGGGGGGGGTGAGGCCGGTGGGGAGCAGCGGCTCTTGTCTTGCCGCATGTGAGCTGGCCCACGCGAGGACACTCTGGTCTGGTTTCCGCGTGTTCTTCAATTGAATCGTCCCCTCTGGCAGGATGGGCTGCTGCTTCAGCAAGGGGGCCGAGCCGGGCCAGGCCGGCGAGAGAAGCAGCCTCCTGCGCACCCCGCGCCAGGACCGCGTCCACGACGGCGCGGAGAAAGTCCGGCACCGGGCCATGGCCGTAGCGCAACATGTCTGTCTGGACGAAGAGGCCGGACCGGCCCGCGGGGGATCTCGTACAGAACTCGGCAGCGTGACGCGGATGGTCGTCAGCGAGAAGAATCTCCGGGTGCGGAACTCTCACGAGGAGGAGCCGGCTATTCTCGTCCCGGCCGGCACAGGCGTTGTCGCGGACTCGGCGGCAGGCGTGAACCGCTCCCCCTCGCGCGGCCTTGAGCCGGCCCCCTATATGGAGGTGATCTGCCCGAGTCCCGCCCGACAGAACATCGAGGAAAACGCTACACGCCGAGCCCAGTGGTTCACTCAAAACCTGAAGTGTCAAAAGCTGGTCCGGCCGGAAGGTCGGTGGTCCGATTGCGGCGAGGTGTCACGGGACCAGACGTCGTCATCCATCTCGGGTCAGGATCAGGTTTTCCTCGCAAGCGAGGACTGCATTGTCGCGACGACGTTGGGTCAGGACTTCCAAACCAGGACTCGCAGGTTCTACAGCATCTGCTCCATCGACACCAACGACCTTGAGCAGGACGACCACAACCAGGCACAAGCATCCGGAACAAGCGCTGGTCCCGGCCCGCCACAGACCGCATCACCTCTTCCTCTTCTATCTCCAATACCTCTGGCCGATGCTTCAGGAAGAATCCGTGACCTTCAAGTCGACCCGCAGATGGTGAGCGGAACGCCAGAGGGCGACGGTCCAACGGTGACAAACGCGGCAGATGACTCGCGTGACCATACGGAGCAGCGCGCGTCTTCAAAGGGAACACCTGTTACCTTCCACGAGAACCAAATCGACCTCATCCAACATTTGCAACCGGCCGGCGAAAGTCCCAAAGAAGTGGCTTATCCCCATCTCGAACCTGACCTCGCAGAACAGCACTTCCAACTTTCACTGTCCTCTTCCGCGGCCCCTCCGTGTGAAAGTGTGGAAGCTCCTCAACGAGATGACGGCGACTCGTTTGCGCAGACACGTGACCAGACGCCGCTTACACGGCCGAGCGTGTGTTCGGAGGTCCGAACTTCTCAGGACGCACCTGCCGCCGTCCGGCAGCTTCAACTTGACCACGTCCGACATTCACAACCGGCTGGTGAACGTCCCAAAGAAGTCCCAGAAGCAAACATCACCGAGCAGCAAAACGAGCGAGAAGATAAACGTTTAGCAGATGAAGACGACGTCCCGTTGAATGAAAGTCAGGAAAGCGAAACGACTCTCGCACAACTGAACTCTCTTCTCACCTCCTCAACCACGGCCCACCACGGCGGAACTTTAAACTCTCCAGAACTAATTGATGAAGACCCGATGACATCGTCCCAGCTTCAAACATCGAAGAAAACATCTGCCGCCTTCCAGGAGGACCACCCAGACCGGGTCCGACATTCGCAAGCGGCAGTTGAGACTCTCAAAGACGTCCCTCGTTCCCGTCCAGAATCCGACGTCACCGAGCGGCACCGCGAGGAAGAAGACGCGCGTCCACTGCCGAGAGAAGATGAAGAAGACGTTCCTGCGACCGGACGCGAGGAAGCCGAGCTCATTCACAGCAAGCCGACTCGGGCGCGAGCGTCCTCGCACCCGCGTGGGCAAGTGGATGATGCGTCACTCGATGATGATGAAGGCACGAGCGTGAAAGTCGCTTCATGTGCCGTCTCGGAGCTGGACGCAAGTTCCTCGTCAGTCGAGGAGATGAGACGTGACGCTCGGGAAGCCACAAAGACGACAGAAGATCTGCGTGATTGTCCAGAACCAACAAATGGACCTCAATGTGATGAAGAGGAACCGGTGCACTCGCCTCCAAAAACTCCCGCGTCTGCTCCTTCTTCCGATGCCGAAATTGGCGACGCGTGTCGCCCGGACGAGTTTTCACGTCAGCTGCAGGACTGCAGAAGTGCCTCGGTGGAGCCGGACCAGCTGGACCTTCACGCGCTAATGCCACCGTACCGGATGTGCTGCCCGGGTCCGGAGGCACCCGGCGAGGAAGGCTCGGCGCCGGAGCTGCCGGGAGACGACGTCGAGCGCGCCTGGACGGGAGACGGCGCGGACGGCGGCCGCCTGGAATGCGTCCGGGAGTTGCCGCGGGTCCGGGACGAGCCGGCCGCACGACCGCAGCGCGGCGACGTTCTGCCGGGAGCTTACCCGAACGTCACCCTCATGCCTCCGGAACCGTCCGAGTGGGCCTGGCTCGCGGGCTGCCATCAGGACGTAAGTGTCGCGCTCGCTCATTTCCACTTTTTGTCCCGAGGCCACGAGACGTGACGCCGCTCGTTTGCGCTCTTTTTCAGCAGCCCGACGCGGCGCCGACCCTCAACCCCGAAGCTGAAGCGTGGACGGGCGGCGGAGAACTTTGCGGTGACGAGATTTCGGATTACTGAACGATAGATTTGTGATCGGTGCTTTGTAAAAAAATAGATTTTTTTTTTTGAAGCCACCTTTTTCCCAACTGAAATGCAAACCGAGTGCAAATATAAATTTGCGAGGTCTAATTGTAACATAACTGCTTAAAGTTTTAATGAATCAATCCAAAGTAACGCAAACCTTCAGAAGTCAGGAAGGCCCGATTCTGTGTTGGAGGCAAGAAATCCCTTATTTTCGACTGCTTGGTTGATCCTCGTGTCAAAACAAAAAGCACGTCACCTTTGGTTGCAGCCCGTTTGTGGCGTCATGCTGAGAAATGAGCTTCCTTCACCTTCTTTTACTTTTGACAAATGTGAGAATTGATTTCAAACCAAACAGACAGGAAATAATAATAATAATAATAATAATAGAACGTTCCAATGCTTCTCCGCTGAATTTCTATTTGAAATGTTATAGATTTTTTTTTACAGAATTTATTTACACTATTTGCAATGTGCTTTTTTTGGTGCTATTTATTTAAATTTTATTGTATTTTTTAAATTTATTTTTTAAATATCCCTCCCTCTCATTAAAGACAATTTGGCTGATATCTGATAATAAAACACTTTTTTGTGTTGTAGGTGATTTTTTTTTTCTGGTTTGAAGTTTTTCTTATAGCGTAACAACCTTTTTCTGAAGTGTACATAGAATGGAAACGGTTCCAATTATTACCCCCCAACCTCAACCCAGTAGCTATGATTATAAAAAATGAAGACTACATGACATACTCTTTTCCATCCGTGCTATTTTGTACTTTTGGATGGAATTGATTCTGTCGGCGCTGACGCGTTGTGTGGTTTCTTTGAAGGCAAAATGCGCATTTGGTTGGCCCACATGGCCTTGAATCAAGTTGATGGCCGATGCAAAGCAGCAGAGAATCACGTCCTACCAGAACCAGACGCAGGTAAATTCCCCCCCTCCCCCGTCTTCGCAGGTCCAGTTTGTTGCAGCTTTGTTTCCTTTCAGGTGAGCTGACGGAACGGCTGAGGAGTGTGCTGGAGTTCTGCCTGAGTCGGTAAGAAGAACATGAGACACAAAAGCATTCGAAGTGTGAGCGTGAAACTTTTGGGTCCGAACGGTCTCAAGTTGACGATGCTCAGGAAAAAAAAGGAGAAAAAAAAACCTGCCGTGTTTCTTCGCCAGGGAGAACCTGGCCAGCGACTTTTACCTCCAGTCTCAGATGGACGAGGACCAGTACGTTTCCATAGCAACGCTGGCCGACCTCGACGCCGTCAAGCGCCTGGGCGCCGACTTGCAGCTCGTCGCAGACGTCGTTGGAGGTCGGCGTTGACGACGTCATCTTGCGGTTGCAAAAGCGAGCCGCCTGACAGCCGTCCCTTTTGCTCCTCAGCTGTGCCGCACGTCCAGATGTCGCCTTGCGGGCGGAAAGCGCGAGTCAACCGCAGCCAATATGTCCTGATCCTGCGAGAGATCCCCGGCAGTACCCCTCGCCAGGAAAGGCCTCGCCGCCGCCGCCGCCGTCGTCGTCCTTCTCTCATCCAAAAGTAACCATTTTGTCCTGCAGGAGGTGGAAGCGCTCTTCAGCGACGAGAAGCTGCCCAAGTTCCTGAGCTACGAGTTTGTGAACGGTGACTACTGCTTCGTCACCTTCAGATCAGAGGCCGACGCCTACCAGGTGATTGACAGCCATCTTGGTGGCCGCTTTGTTGTTCTGAGGCTGGAATGCGTTTGGCGTACGCTGCTGTGCACATGAGTGGCCATTTCTCAATGAAAACCAAAAAAAAATTATGTTGTCAACGCATATTTTTCACGGGATTAAAACCCGGACTATCGAGAGTGTGGACTCAAATGTTGACAGTTTTTGTTGACTAAAACGAGACGAATACAATTTTGTTTTCTTGGACTAAAATTCAAAATTGATAGTCGGCTAAAAATGGACAAAATAGAAACGGGATGAGGTTGAATAACAACACTCTAAAAACTGTTGGTCAAAAGTAACCCAATTATGGATTTAAAAAATGGGCCGATCCACTTTATGGGTCAATCTGACCCAACTTTCTGGGTTGTTTTATACAAAATGACCCATTTTTTTGACCCAAGTCAAGGATCTGACGAATATTTGAGCCAATTTCTTGACTCAAAGTTGGGTCAAATTGACCCAAGTCGACGATCGCTCCATTTTTGACCCACAGTTGGGTTATTTTTGACCCAACTGTTTTTTAGAGTGTATGATAAAAACTAACAAGCGTGATTACAATTGGACTAAAACGGAGACTACATTTAAAAATGGTGGATAAAATTAAAACTAGAGCACATTTCTGCATTTGAATTGCAGACTTTTGTATTTCTAGCAATTCCTGTAACACGAACCGGAAACCAGAAACGAGAAACGAGAAGCGGGCCAGCCAAATAAAAGTGAATGAGTCCATTGTGTCTGCTCAGGCCTACAAGTACCTGCGAGAGGAGGTCGGGGTGTTCCAGGGGAAACCCATCAAGGTGCGGATGAAAGCCAAATCCACGACCTGCGCGTCCCGCGGGCCCGCCTGCGGCTTCGTCCCCGCCCGGCCCGACATCCAGGCCGACCCGCTGGCGTCCTACTTGCCCCCGGACGCCTGCCAGCCGCTTTACAATTTCGCCTACCCCGCGTGGTCCGACCCGGGATACTCCAACTGCGCTGAGGTGCGTCGTCTTGTGACGCTTTCCTCCTCAACGCCGCGGAGAACTTTCCTGCTTCTTCTTCTTCTTCTTTTTTTCTTTTTGTCTGCAGCCGCTGCAGCCCAGCGGCGACTTGGATGGCGTCCCGGCAGCCTATTACGTCCAACCTCACGTCCCACGCAGGAACAGGTACGTCGCAAGGAAATTCCCGCGTTCTCCTTTTTCATGCACTCAACGATGTTCGTTATGCTTCCCGTCGTGCACGAAGGGGCGCCAAGACGTCAGGTTCGGGTCAAATCAGGAATCAGAAGGTTTTCGCCGACCCGGCGGAGAAACCCTCATATGAGATGGCCGCCTCCCCCCCGAGGCGGGTTCTGCGGTGTTCCCGCTCAAGAGGCAACTGGTCTCAGCAAAGCAGACACGCCAATAGGCCGACTGGGACGCCGCCTCTCGCGGGAGCAAGGTCAAAAATAAAACACCTGCCTCAACTCGGGTTTTTTTTTCTTTTTTTTTCTCTCTCTTTTGAGTGAGTGTGACGTCACTGCCCTGATCTGCAGGTCTGCAAATGGCGGTCAGAGAAGGAGAGAGAAAATTTGGTCTGACCTTAAAAAAGATGGACTCCATCGTGTAAGTTGGATTGACTCTTTCCTGGCTTTCTTTGCACGATCGCTCGGGCTGGCTATCGATTCTAATTTCCTCAAATTGATTCGATTTTTTTTCTGAATTGTCTGAAAATGCAATAAGACAGTTTTTTTTTTATAAATGTAAGAAAATACTTTCAAATTCAAGTGAACGTTACATTTCAAGGAAACAGTAAGATATTAAAAAATACATAACCGATTCATGATTTTATGAATGGATATCGGGTTTGAAAAGGAAAATCGATTGCATATTTTTTTAAACCCAGCCCTAATGTTAGCGTTGTCATTGCGTGTGCGCAGAAACAACCTTCACCTCCTCGCCAGCCGTCTCCCATCGAACTCGGGGTCTCCAACTTTCCTCCCCTCGACGTGAAGCCGACGCCTGAACCGGCACAACCTTCATCCACCTCTGCCGATGACATCACCAGTAAGGTAAGGCACGTCAATAAAAAAAAAGGGGGGGGGGGGGCTGCGAGGGGGCGTATTTGCCAGGCGTGACGCTGACTTGTGATTGAGCAGGCCTCCCAGAAGTTGAGCTACGCCGCCATTTGCCAGAAATCTTCTTCTGGTCGGTCGGCGCCTCCCGTTGAAGAGAAGTAGAGGAGCACAAATGTCGACGTGCACCTGCTGGATTTACGAATGCGCTGCTGTCGTGTTTCCAACGTTTTCACGCTTGTTCATTTTTCTCGTCCAGTTTGTGTTTCTCGCTCTCGTGGATTCTTTGTATGAGCTTCACTCACTCGCCGCATTCTGTTGCCCATTTCAGTGAGATTTCCTCAAAACGAGATCGTGATGTTTATTTTGTTCCATCACTTTCGCTTGCATTTAATTAACCCTCTGGGCTCTCTGTTGGCCATCTGTGTCCATCTTGCTTCCTTTTTATGAATCGTTAGAATTGTGGTCATGAAAATGAAATGACACTTCTTTTTTTTTCGGACTTCAGTTCTTTAAACATTTCAATTGTGTTAACAGCAAATTGTGGTCACCTTTGGCCAGTTGAAACACATTCACTATTTTTTTTTAAACTTTTAATTTTTTTTATTGCCATTTTTTAAATTGGATTGAATGAATGTGGGTCAAATGGGATTCATTCTAGACAGCACTTAAAATGTGGTTTTCTTTCAGATTGCATCGTTTATTAATTTTAAGACAAGGGAGCAATTTCATCTTATGTTCGTATTTTCTGAAGCAAAGGAATAGCACAAGTTTGGAGGTTAATCCTCTTCTGGCCACTGAGAAAAATTAATTTTGGGGAAAAAAATCATTTTAGCATTATACAGTGCATATAAAAAGTCTACACACCTCTGTTCTCAGGTTGACCAATTCCAAAAGGTATATTTGGTGCAAACACAACACGGCACATCTCACAAAAGATTGACGCTAACATGAGTCGGAATGTGATTAATTGCGGTTAATTCAGAGCAAAGGTTCATTCCCGATTATGAGGGTGTGCACATTTGTGCAACCAAGTTATGTTATCTTTCCCCTCTCAAAAAGAATATTTGTTTTTATTGTATTGAATCTTATCAGTCGCATTTATGTTAGAAAAAGTTTTGAAATAATTGCTCCTGGTTTATTTTTTTATATGATTAAAAAAAAAAACTGGCATTTGAACAGGGGTGTGAAGACTTTTTGTATCCATTGTATGACATAAGAGTGTGGTACTGAAAATATATTTTATAAGATCCATTTTAGGTTATTCGGGCATCGTGCAAACACTAAAATTTGACCGTTTTAAAATAAAGGTGATTGGATATTGCATACTAACGATAAAAACGTCAATTGAAATTAGGCAGCAAAAGAAGTACAAAACACGAGCAATTCTTTAAAAAAAAAATTATATTACTGCCTGTGTGTATGCACAGGCAAAATTGAAAAGGCTGGAGGGTTAATTGTTTGTTTTTATTTGATATTTGAATGTTGTGTCGAGGTTGTAAACATTTGAGTCCTCATCAAAGGAGAAAATCACCGCTGACTTCCGTTTTGTTCAAGATTTGACATGTGAATCATGTACGTTGTCTGTTTGTAAAGTTGTATATAATACAGAGAAATATTAAACAAGTGCCTTTTCGACTGTGAAATGTGTGTGTGTGTGTGTTAATATCCTGCGAAGACTGCGTGGGTCAAAAGAGGACTGTTGCAGTGTGACTTGATGTCCACTAGGTGGCAGGTGAGTTCCATCACAAGAGTGATCACGGATGAGGACGACGAGATTGGTGTAAACAACAACCATCTGTCAAGGAAAAACATCAGGAATTGTACACGTTAAGGCCTTGTTACATGCTTCTTCTTTTTTTTACACAGTATGAAAATAGATCCCATGTGTTTCTGTGTCATTTTAACAAAATACCCTGAAGATCAAGAATAATAATGTTTGGACTATTTCTTGTCAAGGTGAAGTTGGCTCATTTGACGGGCAGCTGTCTCGGGCAGTGTGCCAGCCCTCATTACGCCCAACATGCTGCTTGACCAGCCGCGAAAACTGACTTTCGTTCGTTGGAAATCCAAGCCAGCTGCTTGCTTCCATTTCTCCCCATAGAAGCAAATTGTGCAAAACAAGCAAGCGCCCAACACAATGACGGCATCAAGCAAACAACTTCCTGCCCCGCTAAAAACTCGATGAAGCAACCAAGTAAGTGTCGTTCATAGGAAGCGAGCATCCATTGAGGTTTCATCGAGCATTTAATTAATCGGCAAGGCATTGAATTACAATTGTCAATCAATCATAATGTTGCAGATTATGTAAAATACACTTGTTAGGAATCAAACCTTTATATTGAATGTCATATCTGTGGTAAACTAGCAAATAATTTATTGTGGTGGCATTTACGAGCTTCCGCCACAAGTCAAAATGGCGATCAACTCGGTGAAAGGAAGCTCTCCGCTCATTAAAGAGATCGTTGTAATTAGATTTGTAAGTTTTATTTGATTTCAAAATGTAATTGGATGTCATTTAATTGCTATTACAATTTGCATGGCTTGCATGCAAGTCACAAGCAAACGCTTATACAATACGCCGTATGTTTTCTCCGCGTTCGGAGCATTTTCGTTGCGTAAATATGAGAAATGCCCGGATGTTCGGCGAGCAGCCGAAATCCACGTCACTGTTGTTTCGGTGCGGTTGCCTGCAGCGCCCCCTGCCGATGACTTGGGGCGCCGCAGCCCCTCCTCCTGTTCCGCGTCGTCGCCGTCACGTGACCCGATTGGCAAGCAAAGCAAAGCGGCAGCAAAAGCTCCGCGAGCCTCCTCGTCCTCATCCTCATCCTCCCCATCCCCACCGCCAGGAGCACGACCACCCCAGCCCAGCCACTCCGCCGCGAGGCACTTGAGCCATTCCAGGTCGGCGGACGCCATGGCGGACCCCCGTTAAGAGGCGAGACTTTGGAGCCCCCTTTCTTTGTTCTCCTCGCGGTCGCCGCGCGCGCCTTTCGCCGAGGAAGAAGCGACGAAGAGGAGGAAGGAGGAGGAGAGGGCTGAAGGTGTTTTCGCCGCGATACGAGGCGGAATGGCGGACCGAGAGGCGTCGCCGATACCGTTGGAGATCCGAGCCCGCCTGGCGGAGCTGGAGCTGGAGCTGTCAGAGGGTAAGACCACCCGCCCATCAACCCCACCCTCATCCAAAGCCCCGGTGCTCTCTTATCTCATCGCCATCCGCACCGACACTAACGGAATTTAATTGTTAGCACCCCTCCTCCTCCTCCTCCTCCTCCCTGCTCCTCTTCCTCCTGCCCCTCCTCCACCGCTCCTCCCATCCAGATGTTTGTCAGCCAGCCACGGGCCCGGCCAGCTCTGCGCAGCCGCCCGACGGCGAGCCTGAGCCGGCGGCGGCCGAGAGCGACCCTCGGCCCGCTTTGGCTCTTTGTCTGGTCTGCGGGAGTGAACACTACGTATCCCCCCCACCCGCAACGCCCCCTCCCGCTTTGACCTTGAGATGTTGACACCGCCTTGCGAGGCTACCTGTGCGCGCGCGCGTGCGTCCGCGCGGGAGCGCGCGCCTGTCGACGGCATTGCGATGCAGCAGCTCGGCGCCGCTTTTTTGGGCCTTCTGACGTCCGACATTTGTGGCTGGCGAGGCCTGCACTGAGGAGGAGGATGCTCGGGAATAATTTTTCACTCGCCCACCCCACCACCCCGATCCACTCCCCCTTTTCCCGCCACATACACACACAGTGGGCCTGCATGCATGTGGAACTCAGTCACAGCTGTTGGAACACATCGCAAGCGTCTCACATTGGAACATTTGTGCCTTATATAATGCAAGCGACATCTTTTATTCATACGGGCTTGCACGGCCTAGAAACACACGGGGATGATCTTCCACACACTTCCAGCGTGCACGTCTCAAGTGTGTGTGTGTGTGTGTGTGTGTGTTGCAGTAAAAATCACACGTTTCCATCCAAGTTAAGTTCAGTTCCAGCCAGGCATGTCCCGATCACGTCTTTGCGGCCAAGTTCGTTGATTGCGAGTTTGCTTCTCACAAAATCATTGACACTTGTTAGACTTTTATTTGAAGACAGGTGTTTTTTTAATCCGTCGCATGTGCTCACCTGTTGCTCGGTGAGCAGTTTGGTGGTAATGTTCCTTCCCGGTCTGTGCGGCTTTTGTAGATTTAAGGCTTGTCAATTCTACGCAGAGGCAGGTTAGACCCGATGTTGCTCATTTCGCAGATCGGATGGTCAGCCAATGGGAGGGCTGCACTGCTGTGGGAGTGGCCTAGCTGGCTTCAATAATAGCCAATCAAGAGGCTCCTTCCGTTCCCTTAAAATTTGCCGCAGTCGTCGCGTTCTGGAGTCTCAACATCTGTGCCATAAAGTCGGGAACAGGAGAATGCTTCATTTAGACAAAAATAGCGCTTAGATGCTATCTTGTGGCTTCTTGTTGCTCCGGAACGCCGTCGTAGTGACTTGAGGAGTTTCATGTGGTCAAAAGTAGTGCGTTACTGCAGGGCTGGGCAATTCATTTAAATTACAACTCCACAATTACAAAATCGGCATAATCATAAACAAAAATAAAAGATTATTAATATTAATTTTGAGATATAGTTACACTTTTTTTTTTTTTTTTAAACGACTAACTAATTTAATCAATCTTGTTTGGTCCAAAAGGAACTTGCATAATAGTTTCAAAGAAATGTATTTGTCTTAATAATGTTTGAACATTTTCTTGTTTTGCACCCAAAAAACAAATTCTTGTCCTCATCGTGATTGCAATTATTACCAAATCAATCATGATTTAAGTTTTTCTTCATAATCGAATCTTGGGGCATCCCGGTGGCAAGAAAGTATTCCAAAGTTAGTCAGTTAGCTGAAACGTTGACGATCTCGTCGTCTCTGTTGAACACAAAAAATGACTTGCGGCCGCGGTGTGTTTGATTTGCTCACCTGAAGCCTGTTTGTGGAACTCAAGTGACGGCACTTCACAAGCGACTTGATGCAGCTGCTTGTGTGTGTGTGCGTGTGTTTTTTTTTTAGAAAGGCTGCAGGGCTTTTTCCGCGGCTCACGTCACCATCTTTGTCAGGGTGTTGGTGAACAATCGCTGAAACGCTCGACGTCGGTTGATGAACGAGAGTTTTCTTTTCCAAGTTGCCGTCCAATATAAAACGATTCTTAGCTTTTGTCTCCAAATGTCCACTGAGTGGAACTGAAATGAAGTCATTTGGTGCTGTGGAGACAAGTGAGCGCCACCTGCTGGTTGTCTGCGCTGGAGATGTTGTCATCCGTTTTCCGTTTGTGTTCATTGGCACCTGTGGACATTTTAAAGTCTTTGATGAACCTCACATGGACGCTTTTGGAGAAGAAGACTGAGATTCAAACTCAGAACCTCCAAAGTGCGAGGCAGACGCGCCAACCATGCTGGAGACGCATTTTCTTTTTTTCTTTTTCAAATGATCCCTTGTGAAAAAGATATCATCTTAAGTTGAGACGACATCTCAAATGCAGCATCATGCTACATGCTACATGCTACATGCTACATGCTACACGCACGGTGCACACGGGCCACATTTGATTTCCATCCCCTCAAGTCGCATGTTGCTATTTTTACACTTCTTGACGTCTTGACCCACTGAATCACCAGCGAGGCCGACTTTGTTTTCTGCTGACGCTGGTCTAGCTCGGCGTGCGTGTGCGTGGCTTTGTGTGCGCGCCGGCTAATCGGCTATCGGACGCGCTGCAGACCACACGGGTCCCTACATGTGAGCGTGACAGCCCAAGGTCCCAGTGCATGACGCATCTTTGTGTGTGTGTGTGTGTGTGTGTATCTTGTTTCCATGGAGCCTGCGTGTGTGTGTGCGCGTGTGTGTGTGTGTGTGTGATGTGATGAGAAAAAGGAGATCAAATAAAGCAGGATGTGTATGCAGACGTTAGCAGGAAACAAAGAGAAACAAGATGGAGGATGAAGATGAGGAAGATTCCGATTCCGTCCGATTGGCTTCTCTTTGTTTTCCTTGAAGAAAAACGACATGATGTTGTTTTGCTCGGCGTCCTGGCAGAGTCCCAGTTTGATTCAGTTGGTTTGTCGAGATGCGCTCTGATGTTGACTGGCGACCAGTCAGGGCTCTACACCGCCTGTCAGATGACCCCTGACCCTAACAAGGACAAACAATAGCCAAATTGCTTGCGTGGTTCATCTCATCCAGAAGGAAAACTCTTGTACCATTGATTGCCTCTCAGCTACCTGCCAGACCGCAATGAGGGAGCGACAGGCCTGAGAACACACGCACACACACACACGCACACACACACACACACGCACACACACACACACACGCGCGCGCGCACACGCACACACGCGCGCACACCACACACACAGCAACAGGTCTGATTAGCCCACTTCTCACATCTGACGCTCCACATCCAAGATGGCCGCCCGAGCTGCGGCCTTTTCCAGGAGAAGCGTTGCTAGGCAACTCCCTCCCTGTTCCACTGCGCTGTCGGTGGAAGATGGCTGCTCCCTGTGGACCCGCTCGCTGTGTTCGCCAGCGTGCGTGCGTGCGCGCGCGCGTGTGCAAAAAAAAAAGGTTGTTATTGACGCTGATCAGAGGAACACACACGCGCGCACGCACGTGAGACGTGTGCGTGGATGTTGCCGCGTCGTCATTGGCCGGTTTTTGATGCCCAATCTTGTGTGCACTCATGCAGGATGTTTGGCAGCTTCTGATTGGTTCTCTGCAGTCCTCCTCTTCTTCCTCTTCTTCATTATGCCTGCCCTGAGCCTCCTCCTCCTCCTCCTCACGTTCCTTCTCCTTTTACGCTTTAATCTCGTCCTCTTTCTCTTCTTCGCCTCCTCCTCTACTTCTCTTCTTTTCCTCATCCTCCTCTTCTTTCTCTATTTCTCCTCTTCCTCAACTTCCTGTTCTCGCCCTCCTCTTTCCCATCCTCATGCTCGTCCTCCTTTTCTTTTTCCACTTCTTCCTCTTTTTCCACCACGTCCTCCCTCCAACTCCTCCTTTTCCTTCTTCCCAATCTCCCCTCTTCTTTCTCCTACCTAACCTCTTCCCCTCCTCCTCCTTCACCTCTACCCTCCTCATGCTCGTCCTCCTTTTCCTTGTCCTCCTCTTCCAGCTCCTTACTTCTCCTCTTTTTCCACCTCCTGTTCTACCACTCCTCTCTGTCATCCTTATGCTCCTCCTCCACTTCCTCTTCCACCTTCCTTAAGGTCTTCCTCCTTTTCCTCATCCTCCTTTTTTCTCCATTTCTCCTCCTCCTCCTTCACCTCTACTGTCCTCTTGCTCTTTCCTTGTCCTCTTCCTTCTCTTTCACCTCCTTTCTCTACTGCCCCTCTTCCTCCTCCTCCACTTCCTGTTGTACCTCTCCTCTTTGTCATCCTTATGCTCTTCCTCCTTCACCTCCTCTTCTTTGTCCCTCACTCTCTTCTTCTTCTACCCTCCTCATGCTCTTCCTCCTTTCCCTTGTCTTCTTTCTTCTCTTCCACCCCCATTCTCTACTTCTCCTCCTCCTCCACTTCCTGTTCTACCACTCCTCTTTCTTATAAATGCCCCCCCACACTCCTCCTCCTCCTCCTCTTCTTCCTCCTCTTGCTCTCACGTAGTGATTAGCAGCACCTCCTGAGGTTTTGTGTTGTTGTGGAGTCCACCGATCAATAATTAGTCAAGCGATGCGTTTAATGGAGTACAAGCGGAGGAATTATCTGTATTAGTGCTGCTGGTTGCACTCGGCGAGTGACGGGAAAACGTTGCCACGGCAACTTCCTGTCTCCTCCAGTTTGGACCTTAGAGGTGACGGCAGGTGCAGAAAGTTTGAAAAGCAGCGTTTTGTTTGATTTAACTTCTCCTCCCACGTCCATTCTTCCATCATCTCATTTTAATTTGTCACCTTTGACCCGATTGGCCGAGACGCTCTGTGTGTGTGTTTGCAGGCGACATCACTCAGAAGGGTTATGAGAAGAAGAGGTCCAAGCTGATCAGAGCGTTTGTTCCACATGCTGGAGGTAATTTAGTCACCTGGTTCGGGACCACCTCACACAGCCAAAGTTCAGGGGGGAAAAAAAAATGGATCGATTCGCAATCCCGACAAATTAGGACGGCGCTTTATTAGCCGTTTAGCCGCCGTTAGCGCACGTAGGCTAACGCGCCCTGGAGCTCAGCTTGGGCCTGCTCTCCCGCACGTGCGCGCCCACGTGCACGGCAGGTTCCGCTCTGGATGCAAACAGCCAATCACCTTTTCTTTGATTGATCACTTTTTTTTTCCAGATGTTTTATTGGTCATTTTTTTCCCAGATGTTTTATTGGTCATTTTTTTTCATTCGATCAATCCAGAAAAATGAAATTTTTCTGATAAATCATCTTCATGTTTTCCTTTTTTGGGGGGACTCTGCTTTTTATCAAACCTCTTGTTTGTGTGTGCGCAAATGACTGTGTATGTTTCTACATGTGGTGGTTTGTGTGTGCGTGCGTGTTAATTTGTGTGTGTGTGTGTGTGTGTGTGTTTGCATGCTGCTCTCTGCAGGAATGGAAGGTCCGATGTCTCACCGGGTCCCTTTGGGCCCGCCCTCTGCCGCCCGCTTCCACCGCCGGCGAACATCGGGCACCAGAGACGAACGCTACCGCTCAGGTGAAGAAGCTCGCCCGCCCATAGAAATATTTACTGAAGCTACTTCTAAATCCGTTTGTCATTAAAAGCATCCTAAAAATGTGGCCATTCTCAATAAAGAGCATTGTTGATATTCAGGAATTCATATCAATTGAACTTTTAATAATAGCAATGCAACGCCACTTTTCCACATCCAATATGGCGGCAACGTTGACATACAATGCATGTATATTCAGAACACTTAAAAGTTAGGGATGTTCAGCTTTCAGGTGAAATTTCAGGATGAACCAAAAATGCAGATGAACTTAATTTGACCTAATATGATGATGATGATGATGATGATGATGATGATTCTGTAAGTTTATGCTCACGTCGGTCCAAATGTTTCAGTATCAAGGTTAATGCGGAAATCACTATAAGTCACGAAATGGATTTTGCAAAAACAAATGAAGGCCTTAAATGGCATTGAGAAGCATTTCAATATGTTGAGAAGCATTGAAAATTGAAATTCAAAATTGTTGTTCATGCTTTATTTTGCATACAACATTGTGCAAAGGAGGCACAAAAACACAAATTAGCGATAATAAAAGAAAATGAAAAAATTATGTATTTGTGAGGACTTGTGTCAAGTTGTAATTTACAATGAACAAAATGGCCTGGTGCTTCATCTTCCAAACAGATATTGCTCTGAATTTGAAAAGAAAAATATACTGTTCCTGTCACCAAGGTACAACATGAAACACTAATGCCACCGAGTGGCAGTAAATGACTTCAACTACAAAGAAAGAAGTCGAAGAAAACGTCCTCACAAGTGATCTTTCTGTCCCAGACGTCCACACGGAGGCGGTCCAGGCCGTTCTGGCGCGCCACGTGGAAAGGAAGGTGGCGGTGCCCATGCCGTCCAAACGGCGCTCCCTGGTGGTGCAGACCTCCATGGACGCGTACACGCCGCCAGGTGAGCGCACGCCGCGCAGGGCGGCGGCGGCGCGTGCGCGCGCGCGGCGACACGCGGCTAACCCTCACTAGGCCTGTCGCCCTTGTGCTCAGACTCCTCGTCGGGCTCGGAGGAGGAGGCGGGCCCCTGCGACGACATGTCGGGCATGGAGCACTGGATGGGCCGGCCGTCCCAGCTGGGCCCCGCCCACCTGGGCTCCACCTCCTCCTCGTCCTCGTCCACGCAAAGCGGCGGCAGCGGCAACGCCGGGCGGCTGGCCGACTCGCTGGCGCACGTGCACATCTCGCACCTGGCCCACCTGGCGCACACGCACGGGGGGCCGGCGCACCTGCAGCAGGGCCACCTGGCGTCCTCGCACCACGGTAAGACCAACGCACAAAATGTCACAAAAAGTTCATAACATTGGAACTTTGACTCAATTTAAAATTGCTGGTAAAAACATATTTTTTGTGACTAGTGCTGTCACTATCAAAACGTTTTCTTTGGAATCGATTCATCGACTAATCAGATTCATAAAAAAAAAAATCATTAAAGTGTATTACAAAATGATTTTTTTCCCTGATTACTATTCATTAACTAGTGATTGGTGTTTATTCAATACTTCGTATTCATATGGTAATTTAAAAAAAGGGCGATTGATGTTGTACTATGTAGTAAAAATAGATGTTTGCAAATTTCTTATTTTGATAAAACACAGAAGATCATCAGGCTTCTTCCATGAAGGACTACAGAAATCAGCAGAGGTGGCAAATCCAGGTCCAGAAAGTATCAAAACCCTGCCACAGTTTGGCTTTAGCCACAAGTGCTAGCTAGCTAGCTCCATTGGTGCTTGTTTACCTGCTAGGGAGCTAGCTAGCTAGCCAGCTAGCATTAGGGGCTAAAGCCAAATTGTGGCAGGGTTTTTACTTTCTGGACCTGGATTTGCCACCTCTGGAAATCGGTGAACAATTACTGTTGATGTGCTCAAATCTAATTTAAATTAAAAAATGGCTCCAAACAATTATTTGTTTATCAAAATAGTTGGCGATTAATTTGAAAATCGATTACTTGATTAATCGATTAATTTTGACAGCTCTATTATAATTAACCTGAAAGTCACTCACACCATTTTGGTTGGCCATTTAGCACGCTGCTAGTTTAATGTTAGCATCCGCTTCATGCTCCTTGTGCGTGTCATCATTTGAAGTAGTCAAAGTCCTTTTTTTTTTCTTTTCACTTCACTCGACTCGCCGAATCTAAAGCTCATTTAGGATCCGGATTTTGGTTCACAACAGAAAGCAAATAAGTCAAGGTAGCATTGTACAGCCGCCGCCTGTTTATCTCTGGGGATGCGTTCCACTTTTAAAGTCTTCTATTTAATTGTCACTCTCGCTTTACTGTAAAACTGACCCAGAAAACAGACGAGAATTCAAATGAGTTTATTTTAACACCAAAAATGTTCAAACAAAACATCATTCAGGATAACAAAAGTCAGTTAGCTTAATGCTAACATATAATGTGAAACACCATACATGGGCTAAAGGAGATTCAAATTGTGTCTTGGGAGCAGCAACGATGACTATTTGTAGTCATTCAAATCACTTCCAGACTCATGAAGTGAAATGTGATCATTAAAAGCGCACGCGCGCGCACACACATGTGAGTCACGTGTTTGCGTGTCAGGCATCGGCCACCTGTCTCTCAAGAGGAAAGGAGCGCTGAGCGTCGCTGAGAACGGAGGATCTTTGCGGCGCTCCTGCGAGTTCGGCTCCGACATGTTGTGGCCGCCGCCGCTGGAGTCTGACGGTACGGCTCGGCAACGCGACCTTGGCGTCAAACCTCACGCTGCCGCAAACTGCCAATAAATACTCCAACGTCTCTCCAGAAAACCACTCGGGCCCGCCAGATGTGATGGGCTACTCGTCAGACTCGCCCCACTCCCACACGGAGCGCCATCCCATGTCCAACATGGGCACCATCGCCCGCAACACGCAGAAGTACGGCAACGCAGAGCGCATGGAGACCGGAGACGGTACGATTCGCAAGGGTCCCGTTCCATCACAATTCACTTGGATTGATTTTCCATTCAGTCAAAGATTTTATTCTTTATGTTTTATATTTGTATTATAGTCATATATTTGTACGCATTTAATTTTAAAGTATAGATTTAAAAAATTTGGAATTGTCTTAGAATGTCATTCGTAAATGTAAGAAAATACTTTTAAATTCCTGTGAACTGTAAATTTCAAGAAAACAAGATACGAAAAAAAAATATGGCGGCCATTAATATATATATATTTTAAAAGACATCTTAAAAGGATCGATTTAATGTTTTATGAATTGATATTCGGCTTTGAAAAGGAAAATCAATTCGATAATTTTTTTAACCCGACAAGTGTAAGAAGGTGACAAAATATTGATTTGATATTTATTTAGATTTGTCAGATCGCTCTCCTTGCCCACATGAGGGCATCACACTTGTTAGCTTAAAAAAAAAAACCCCACTGTTTTCACTCGAGCAGTATGTTTGCTGTACCTAATGTTTTGTCCTTTCTTCTTCTTCTGTGGGGTTTATTAATAGAACACAACCAACCCATATTGTCCATTCACAACGTATCGCGAATTCATAGTGGCCAGATGTTGTCAATTGTGCTGCCGCCATCTAGTGGCGGGGGTCTGAAGTGCACTCGTAAATCTGATATTGACTTGTATTTTTTAAACCCCAAAAAAAACGATGACACTTGATGACATGCTTGTTTGGTGCCTTGCTGAAGGGCACCGCAACAATATCCTCTCTCAGGGCCAGCATGGTGACGTGGCGACTCGCATCACATTTAGTTTGTTCTGCTTGGCAGGCGTTCCCGTCAGCAGTCGCGTGTCGGCCAAGATCCAGCAGCTTGTCAACACGCTCAAGCAACCTCGCCGGCCGCCGCTACGAGAGTTCTTCGTCGATGACTTTGACGAACTTCTGGAAGGTTTGAAGTCACAAATTTCACGTTTGGATTTGTACGGCACCTTTCAAGCGATTCAAGAGTCGCCCTCTTGTGGCATCTTGGCGCAAGTTGAGGAAAAGAAATCGTGACGATCTGTGTCCCGCTGTGCAGTCCAACAGCCGGACCCCAATCAGCCTCGTCCCGAAGGTGCGGAGATGATGCCGGTGCGAGGCGACGCCCTGGGGGTGGTCACCAATTGGCCGCCTTCGCTGGAGGCCGCCCTCCAACGCTGGGGCACCATCTCCCCGAAAGCCCCCTGCCTCACCAGCCTGGACACGGCGGGCAAGCCCCTCTACGTCCTCACCTACGGTAGGTTTTGCGTGACCCCTGACCCCGCGCCAATCTTCAAAGCCTCACCAAGTGCGTGCGTGCAGGTAAATTGTGGTCGCGCAGCATCAAGCTGGCCTACAACATCCTCCACAAGCTGGGCAGCAAGCAGGAGCCCATGGTGCGACCCGGAGACAGGGTGAGCGCCGTGACATGGTGATGCTACAAATTGCATTTTGGATTCGTTTTCATTTCTAAAAAAAATAAAATCAATGCAGCTGTGAGTTTGAAATTTTAAAACGAATCAGCGCTCACTTTCTGCGCATTTCGCGGAATCGTGATGTCACTTTTGCCATTTATTTTCTCACCCGCAGGTGGCGCTGGTGTTCCCCAACAACGACCCCGTGGCCTTCGTGGTGGCCTTCTACGGCTGCCTGCTGGCAGAGGTGGTCCCGGTTCCCATCGAGGTGCCCCTCAGTCGCAAGGTGCGCCTTCGCCATTATAACCACGCTAAGCCGGTGTTTGCCACGGCGCATCTTTTATACGTCACAACTTGCACCAAACGAAACCGGCGTCACAATTGACATTCTTCTGCAGGATGCGGGAAGTCAGCAGATTGGATTCCTTTTGGGAAGCTGCGGCGTCACCGTGGCGCTGACCAGTGACGCCTGCCATAAGGGGCTCCCCAAGAGCGCCACGGGGGAGATCCCGCAGTTCAAAGGTCAGCTGAGAGTCCGCACTTCAGTCCTGTTGCTCCCGTGCAAAAACGGCTGCCTGACTTTCTTGCGTGCGCGCGTGCGCAGGTTGGCCCAAACTGCTGTGGTTCGTCACCGAGTCCAAGCACCTGTCCAAGCCGCCCAGAGACTGGTTCCCTCATATCAAGGACGCAAATAACGACACGGCTTACATCGAGGTGAGTCGCGAGAAACGAACGTCGGCGTTGTGGTGGCTAAAAAGTGGGTTTTGCTCCATTCAAAAGCGTGCGAGAGTCCGATTAAATGAACAATGAACATTTATTTGAACGTTGTGGTGACTTTTGCAGTACAAAACGTGCAAAGACGGCAGCGTGCTGGGCGTGACGGTGACCAGGATCGCTCTGCTCGCACACTGCCAGGCCCTCACGCAGTCCTGCTGCTACACCGAGGGTGAGAGACGCATTCGCACCTGCGCTCGTGCACAAACGCACCCAAAAAAATAATAATAATTTGGACATTTAAGGATGAACAAATGAAGGTTCTAGTCACGGATTTACATATGAATGGACCGTCCATGGCGGGTGAAGCCAGAGGGCGGCCATCTTACGTTGCCACTCTTACCGACAACTTCAATACGGTTTTCATTGAAAACTGTTAGATTGGCACGATTTATGCTAAAAAAAATCTCTCTAAGAAGTAAGGGCACGTAGTGATGACCATTTATATGCTTTTGCTTCTTTTAGATGTATTTTTTTCACTCTAAAAACTATGGGTCAAAAATGGACCGATCCTTTTACTTTGAGTCAAGAAATTAGTCTTTCAGCGTAAAACAACTCATAAAATATTGGTCGGATCCTTTACTTGGGTCATAAAAGGGATCGATCCATTTTTGATCCATAATTGGGTTACTTTTGACCCAACTGTTTTTAGAGTGTTCTATTACAATATTTTCTGTTATTTGTTTACAAGCACACAACAATATTGACATTAAACAGTGAGTCTTCTATTATTGTTGTGCAAAAAGAATGAACGGTTCTGACGAACATGATGCAGACGAAAAACTGTAGCGAAATCAATGTATTCAAGTTATGAGCACAGAGAAAGTGGCAACGTAAGATGGCCGCCAAGGCACTTCCGGTGGCTTCACTTACCCCGATGGCGAGTCAGCGGCATTGACGGTCAGTTCGTATGTAAGTCCGTGCTTATCGTGCAGATTTTGGGTTCACAGAAAGCAAAATATCCCAAAGTTTTTGTGAGCAGTGTACATGCGCAGAGAGCGCCACCTAGTGGCAACCTTCTGAACTCGTCTCTCCTCCCGCAGCCGAGACCATCGTCAACGTTCTGGATTTTAAGAAGGATGTGGGTTTGTGGCACGGCATCCTGACGGTAAGTTAAAATTCAAAGTCTCAAATGCGCTTGACATGTCGCTTTTCGCAACATGTTTTCTTTTTGTTGTGACTAAAAACAAAACAAAACACGGTGCTAATGTGCGGCATGCGCGTTGGTGCGTGCAGAGCGTGATGAACATGATGCACGTGATCAGCGTGCCGTACTCGCTGATGAAGGTCAACCCGCTATCGTGGATCCAGAAAGTCTGCCAGTACAAAGGTGAGCTTGGGAACGTCACTCACAGCGACATCTTCTTCTTGACGAAATGTGTGTGTGTGTGTGTGTGTGTGTGTGTGTCGCCGCAGCCAAGGTGTCGTGTGTGAAGTCCAGGGACATGCACTGGGCTCTGGTGGCCCACAAGGACCAGAAGGACATCAACCTGAGCTCCCTGCGAATGCTGCTCGTGGCCGACGGGTCCAACCCTTGTAAGACGTCGTTCAAAACGGAATCTTGCTCATGTGACTTGACGGGAACAAAAATCTCAGTCTGAATCCAAGACGGAAGCTAAGCTCACCTGTGTATGTTTATTAGGGGTGTGCCAAAAAGTCGATTCGGAATTCATTTTAAATGTCCCAAAATCGATTTTATCTCAATTATTTTTATACTGTCTTCTTGCCCTTGTGTGTGTGTCTACTGGGAGCGCTGTACACAATTTGGCCACATAGGCAGTGTGGTTCCGCGCGTTCTGATACACTGTTAAGTTGTAGCCACTTTAGAGAGTAGAAGGAAAAAGTCACGATCAAGTTATGCCAATAAAAGTTGTTTTTTTTGCAGCATAGGAAGAGCATATGTTGGTGAGTAAAGTTAAGATGCTTCTCTGTAAACATTCCTGAAGCATTTTGTATGAATAGCCGTTCTTTTGAGTGATAAAAGTGCCGCGAGTAGCGTGCTAATTAGCATTAGCGAGTCGGACTGGAGTCGATCGTGACGATTCTTTGCACGTCTATAAATTGAAGCAGAAATCCTTGTCAATCAAATCGAATCGTGAGACAGCCAAAGATTCCCACCCCTCATGTTTATGGAGCATTTGATCTTCTTCGTGAAATGTCGTGAATGAATTGAGCCGTGATGTTTTGCACCTGTTGAACCCGAGCACGACCCTCTTGTTGCCGTCAGGGTCCATCTCGTCGTGCGACGCCTTCCTCAACGTCTTTCAGACCAAAGGCCTGCGAGCCGAGGTCATCTGTCCCTGCGCCAGCTCGCCCGAGGCACTGACGGTCGCCATCAGGAGGTGCGTGCGCGTGGATACGAGTACACTCGAACAACAGTTTTTTGTTTTGTTTGTTTTGTTTATGAGCAAGATCCAATTTTGATCATGTGTGACGTTCTTACTTAGTGTCGCTGTTTCCAGGCCGGTGGAGGACAGCAGTCAGCCGCCAGGCCGCGGCGTGCTGTCCATGCAGGGTTTGAGCTACGGGGTGGTCCGAGTGGACACGGAAGAGCGTCTGTCCGTCCTCACCGTGCAGGACGTTGGCACGGTGGCGCCAGGAGGTGCCTTACTTTGTTTGTGTTCACGTCTTTAGGATGTTTTCAGCTTGTTAGGCAAAACTGTGGGATGGGTGAGTTGAGTACTGTTACCAGGTATTAGTAAATAAAACCATTTTACATGAGCATTTAAAAATGTTTCATTTTTTAATTTGTATTTTTTTTAAATTAAATAATTGGCCAATTATTGTTAAAAAAAGAAAATAAATATTAGTAAAAAACAATTTTTTTATTGAAGGTTAACTGTAATTATAAACTATTAAAATAGAAAAGTGACCAAATGTTTTCATTATTAAAATTAAGTGCCTTAAACAGCTCACATACATTTATTTTATTTTTATTTTTTTTACGGCTGGGCATGTAATGATATACAGAAATTGCAAGAATAGAAATTTGACATTCATTTCATGCAATTTTAAATACAATTATATTTGGGATATATAGGTATTTCTTTAAAATGATCTGTCATTGTTTTTTTTTGGGGGGGGGGTTATTTATCAAAAGTACTCGTGGTCTCTGCACTTGGTGAATACTGAAGAGTTGAGTAAAAAATAGTGCTATCAAACATCCTTTTTTTTTTTTTTTACTTTTTTTAAAAGATCCAATCTACTGTACAAATGTGCAGCTGTCGACGTCTGCCCATTGAACATGAATTGTGGCTTTTGTTGCTGGCGCAGGCCTGGCGTGCGTGGTGAAGCCGGAAGGCGTCCCTCAACTCTGTCAGACGGACGAAATCGGCGAACTGTGCGTGTGCGCCATCGCCACCGGCACGTCCTACTACGGCCTCACCGGCATGACCAAGAACACCTTCGAGGTCGGCACGTCGCTTCTCATCGCGTTTTTTTTTTTACCCAAAATTGTGACGCACCTTCAAATGAAAGAAAAGCAATTCGGAAGACCGGCGTCGTGACCGTCTGCCGGTTGCCTGCAGGTGTACCCGGTGAGCGGCGGCGGCGGTCTGGTGAGCGAGTACGCCTTCGTGCGGACCGGCCTGCTGGGCTTCATCGGGCCCGGCGGCCTGGCCTTCATCACGGGTAAAATGGACGGCCTCATCATGGTGAGCGGGCGCCGGCACAACGCCGACGACATCGTGGCCACCGCGCTGGCGGTGGAGCCCATGAAGTTCGTCTACCGGGGAAGGTGAGCGGCCGAAGTCCCGTTGAGGAAGTGGAGACGAATTCATCGCTTGCTGACCCGGCGGGCAAAATGTTGACGTGTTTGTGGCGCCGCCGTTGCAGGATAGCCGTGTTCTCCGTCACCGTCCTGAGGGACGAGAGGATCGTGGTGGTGGCCGAGCAGCGGCCCGACTCCACCGAGGAGGACAGCTTCCAGTGGATGAGTCGCGTCCTGCAGGTAGAAGGCCTCGCAATTCTCATCCATTATTTTAGGTCAATTCACCCCCCCCCTCGAACCCTCGCCAGGCCATCGACAGCATCCACGGCGTGGGCGTGTTCTGCTTGTCTCTGGTTCCGGCCAACACGCTGCCCAAGACTCCGCTGGGCGGCATCCACCTGTCTGAGATCAAGCAGCTGTACCTGGAGGGGGGGCTGCACCCCTGCAACGTCCTCATGTGCCCCCACACCTGCGTCACCAACCTGCCCAAACCTCGACAGAAGCAGCCAGGTGGGAACAACCATGATGTCGTGCGTTTGCCTGTTGAGCAGGGTTCAAATAGTTTGGGATTTTTATTATAATCATTATTATTATTATTATTATAGGTAGTTTTGATTTTATTTTGGATTTTGTTTTTGAAAGGGATACTTGACTCATTGAGCCATTTTCAGCAGTAAAAAGATCATATTTTGTCTTTAATTAATGCGATAAGTTCATTATTTTTCATGTGCAACTTAAAAAGAAATTTTGCCACTTGCTGTCGACTAAAGATGACATCACCTGTGCTGAGGAAGTAGGTAACGACCAATCATGGCTCACCTGTTTTCTGGGTTTGGTCATCAAACTCAGCCATGATTGGTCCTCAGCACAGGTGATGTCATCTTCAGTCGACAGCAAGTGGAAAAAATATTTTTTAAAGATATTTATTGTAAATGAAAAATATTGAAGTTATTGAATTAACTTTTTACTGCTGAAAATGTATCCCTTTAAATTCAGTTCGTTTCAATGTGATTTTTTTTTTGTCTTTATTAGTATACATTTTTTATGCTTCATTTTGATTGTTTTTTTTATTTTTCATTTTTTATTAGTTTACATTTTTTTATGCTTCATTTGATCAGTTTTTCTTAGTTAAAAAATAATGCTTCATTTTATTTGATTCAATTTATTATTAGTTTTTAGTATTAGATTTAGTTTTTTTGTTTTTGAAAATAGCCTATAGACATTTTTTTTAGTACATACTAAAAAATAAATAAAAAGCTCACTAAGTATAGCGTTAACTACAATTTTCTTCTGCAAGACAGAAATAATGCATTGAAAAGGAAGCCCAAAGTTCATGTATGAGATGAATTGACAAAAATGAAAGCAAAGGACATTTTCACTATGATTGACATTTTGATTTGTACATGCAAATGTTTCTTCAATTTTACTTTTATGCTAGCCTCGTTAACTTTATCAACCTTGGCGTTGGGTGCCGTTTCTCTTGCAGAGATCGGCCCCGCCTCCGTGATGGTGGGCAATCTGGTGTCGGGCAAGCGGATCGCTCAGGCCAGCGGGAGAGACCTGGGACAGACGGATGACAACGACCAGGTGAGACTAATCATGCCAGTCAAAAACGTCTTTTTCTTTTTTTCCCTGAACATCCATTCCACTGACGACTCACTTCCTCGTACGTAGTTCCTGTTCCTGTCGGAGGTTTTGCAGTGGCGAGCTCAAACCACGCCTGACCACGTTCTCTACACTCTGCTCAGCTCTCGGGTAAGGACGGCGCTCCGGGACCGACTTCCGATTGCGAATGTCTGGAGTGAGTTGACTTGACGGTGCTGTGCTTCCCTCTGCCTCCTCCAGGGGGCAGTGTCCAGCTCCCTCACCTGCCTGCAGCTCCACAAGCGTGCGGAGCGAGTGGCGGCCCTGCTGATGGAGCGGGGCGGCCTGCAGGAAGGAGACCACGTGGCTCTGGTCTACCCGCCAGGTAGGATTCGGACCACTGACCTGCTTTTGTCCCTTTTGACTCTGAACCCTCATGGCCGTCTTGCAGGTATCGACCTGATCGCCGCCTTCTACGGCTCGCTGTACGCCGGCTGCGTCCCCATCACGGTGCGACCGCCCCACCCGCAGAACATCTCCACCACGCTGCCCACCGTCAAGATGATCGTGGAGGTTCGACTGGAGTCGCATGTACTTCCGGGTGGCGCGACTTTACAATCTGCAACTCATTTTTACGGCATTTTGAGTTTAAGTCAACAGTAGTCACTCGCTCTCTGCCCCCCCCGGAAGTACGCTGGCGCCGATTGTTTACATGCGTGATGAGAAAGCAAAAGATTCTTTTGCGGCGTGGAGCGGTTCTGACCCGTCTCGTCTCGTCTCGTGGTGCAGGTCAGCCACTCGGCCTGCGTGATGACCACGGCCGTCATCTGCAAGCTGCTCCGCTCCAAAGAGGCCACGGCCACCGTGGACATCAGGAACTGGCCGCCCGTCCTCGACACAGGTAACTTGTAGCAAACACACACACACACACACACGCACACGCACACGCACACGCACACGCACACGCACAATGTAGCCAAAGACAAAACTTTGTTGCTGTACTGAAGTCAGGGGTCTGTAACCTGCAGCTCCGGAGCCATTTGTGGCTCTTTAGTCCCTCTCCTGTGGCTCCTCGTGAATCGCAAACAAACAAAAAATAGTAAACTATTATTATTTTTTAAATACTTTTATATGTAGATAAAATATCATTTAAATGAATCAATGATTTCGATTTTTAAAAAGTAAATAATTGAAGATTAAAAAAAAAAAAAGTCAGTCCAGATATTGAGACGAAAGGTAGATGAAAAAGTATTAAAAGTTACCTAAAAATGTCTGAAAAGCAGAAAAATTACCATAAAAGGTCCATAAAATTACCCCAAAAATGTCTGAGATTTTTTTTAAAGGCAGAAAACATTTAAAAAGCAACTATAACATGTCCAAAAACAAAAAGAAGAAATCCCGAAAATTACCATAAAATGTCCACAAAATTGGCAATAATGTCATAATTTGATAGCAAAAATATTTTTTTCCCTCAAAAATAACCACAACATGGCCAAAAAAAAAAGAAAAGCAGGGAATTACCATAATATGTCCATAAAATTGCCAAAAATGTCAGAAATTTGACAGAAAGGCAAAGAATTTAAAAATGTATGAAAAATACATAAATAACAACAACAACAACAAAACGGAAGGAATTGAATATCTGCATCTCATTGGAGCAGCTCCAATGAGTTTTTCTTCATCACAATGTTCAAATGTTTTGTGGCTCCAGACCTAAAAATGTCTCTTTTGACCGGAAAGGTTGCTGACCCCCGACTTAAGTCGATTTTTCCGATATCTGTACTTGAGCATGACTTTTCTGGTGACGTTATACTTTGGCCTGTTGCAATTGAAATCAGATGATCTGTACTTTCATACTTTGTCAACTTTGTGTTTGTGCTTCAGACGACCTGCCAAAGAAGAAGCCCCCGGCGTTGTACAAACCCACCAACCCCGACGGTTTGGCCTATTTGGACTTCAGCGTGTCCACCACCGGCATGCTGGCGGGCGTTCAGGTCAGCTCAGGAACACCATCGGCTCCCAAAACCGCGCACCCCTCATCTTCATGCGGACTTCATTAATAACCTCCGTCCCCCCCCCCCCCTCGCAGATGTCCCATAATGCCGTGGGAGCGTTCTGCCGCTCGGTGAAGCTGCAGTGCGAGTTGTACCCGTCGAGGGAGGTGGCCATCTGCCTCGACCCGTACTGCGGCCTCGGCTTCGTCCTCTGGTGTCTCTGCAGGTTGGCTTCCTTATTTTGTCCGTTTTGTCTGGCTTCTCATTTGCGCAAAGGGTCTTGCAGTTGAGGGATTTGGCGCCACCTGGTGCTCTGACATGCAATTGACAATGTTTTTGTCCAAATAAGGCTCTTGAAATTGTCATAAGATGGCGGAAAAGCAAGCGTTTTGTTCAAATAAATAATATATAATTAATATAACATAGTTCCTTAGCGCCATGAGCACAAAACAGCAAACAAACTATCATCTACAACCATAATTAAAATAATAAATACATATTTTTTCACGTTAAGTAATAGTTTAGTTTTTTGTTTGTTTGTTTTTTGCAAATAATACAATTAACATATTAGTAAAATAAAAATAAAATGAACTAAAAAAACTAAATTTTAAAAAAGTAAGGTAAGTATTGTTAGTTTTTGGTGCAAATACAGTAAAACAATTAATAACATAATAAAATGAAAAATAATTAGAAAATGCTATTGATGTTTGTAATTAATGAAAAAATAAATAGTCAACTAAATATGTTTGCACATCATACATTTAAAAAAAGTTAAGTAATTGGTTAGGTTTTTTTGCATTTACAATAATACAATTAGTTATGTATTATTTATTTTATTCAAAAAAATGCTATTGATATTTGTCATAAATAAAAATACAGTAAAATAAATATGTTTACAGATATACATTTAAACAAAAATGATTATATTGAATAATTGGCTCATTTATTACAATGAATCAAATGAAAACATGAGAATCATTTAGAACTTCTTTGCTTGTTTCAACTGATCAACTCGTATAAATGACGTGAGCCGTGTGTGGTTTTTGAAAATCAAAAGTGTCCCTTGAGGACCAAAGTTTGTACTCGAGAGTCGTGACCTCCATGTTGAATTTCGCCGGTGTGCTTTTCTTTCAAACTGCCTGCGAAGGAAATCTAAACTTGGCCTGCCGGCAGACATGACTCAGCCTGCAAATGGCTTGCGCTAATGAGGACGACGCGTTAATTATTATAAAATATGAGCGTGAGACAAGCTCATCTCATCGCCTGTCCGCGTATAGAAATGATTCATGTTCCATTCCATTTGAATGTGTGTGCGTGCGCAGTGTCTACTCTGGCCACCAGTCCATCCTGATCCCGCCGATCGAGCTGGAATCCAACCCGGCGCTGTGGCTGCTGGCCGTCAGCCAGCTGAGGGTGCGAGACACCTTCTGCTCATACAGCGTGATGGAGCTCTGCACCAAAGGTCTCGGCCTGCAGACCGAAACCCTCAAGGTGGGTCCTCGTCTCGTCTCGTCTCGTCTCGTCTCGTCTCGTCTCGTCTCGTCTCGTCTCGTCTCGTCTCGTCTCGTCTCGCCTCGCGTCCGCTTTCACGTGACGCTGACGCGCTGGCGTTTTTTCAGGCCCGCGGTCTGGACCTGTCCCGGGTGCGAGCGTGCGTGGTGGTGGCCGAGGAGAGGCCCCGGATGTCCCTCACGCTCTCTTTCTCCAAACTCTTCAAAGATCTGGGCCTGCACCCGCGTTCGGTCAGCACGGCCTTCGGCTGCAGGGTCAACCTGGCCATCTGCTTGCAGGTCAATGGCAAAAACATAGTGCTATGGCGCCATCTAGTGGCGTCTTGTGTTCTGATGAAGTGAGGTTTATAATTGCTCGTAAATGATATGTTGAAAGTTGACCGCGACATAAATGTTTGTCTGCAGGGCACGTCGGGACCCGATCCCACCACAGTCTACGTGGACATGAGGGCGCTCCGCCATGACAGGTCACATGTCGTTTGTGTCTCCTTTGGGGGTCCGAAGAGGCGCGTTGGCATCAATGTGTGTGCGTGTATGTTTCAGGGTGCGTCTGGTGGAAAGAGGTTCTCCTCACAGTCTGCCTCTGATGGAGTCCGGGAAGGTGAGCACGCACACACAAACCATTTTTGCCAGTCAAGTCAAGTTTATTTATATAGCCATTAATCACATTAACACTCACTCGATTGGATGAATTGGGAAAAAAAATCCAAGAGTCAAACGAGAACATTTTGAAGGAGCGGTTTTTATTTTTTTATTTTTATTTTTTTTAAATCAATGGCATCCATTTTGAAGTGAAATGTCAAGACTATTTGTGGCGTGGACAGCGTCCGCACGTCCTCCCACAGTCGAGTGACTCAAGTCGGTTTGCGCTCAACAATCTCGTCTCCAGCACGCTCGTCTGCACGTGCGTGCTGGAGACGTGTCGCTAACTCAAACGCGGAAAGTGGCTTCACAACAAGCAGGAAGGATTCCTAGAAAAAATTGCTCATTTTTCAGCATACAAACATCAAACAAAATGAAAATGTTTATCTTAATTTGGCATTTTTCATTCAAATACTTTTTTTTTTAATTACATAAAAACTTGAACTTTTTTAAAATTTATAATTGTTTTTAGAATATAAACAAAGCCTCCTTTTTTCTACAACAGCCCTCATTTCATGAATTTTAATTTACAATTTTTTAAATGTATTATATAAAATATTGAGATTTAGCCAAACTTTTTAAAAAATCTATTTTGAATTGTTAAATAAATTAAAATATATATTTTTTAACGAAAGGAAAATAAGTTGATAAAAATGTGTTTTTAAAAATTGAAAAACTTTCAATTTATAATTTTTTTTTCAAATTTATTTATCGTTTTATTTTGAAACCAAGGTGAAGAATATGAAAGTGCCCACTGAATTATTCAATTTTTCAAAAAATACTTGGACAGAAATGTATTCCTAAAAAGTATATTTAATGGTATTGTAGACCACTTTGACATTTTGCACTGTTTAAATATAGGTAATGTATGTAAATATTTATGATTAAGTTCAAATGTAATATGCACATAAAAGTATTTTAAAAAATCACAATTTTAAAAACAAATAGTTCAAAAAGGGTTACTTAACTCATTTAGGCATTTTCAGCATTAAAAAGTAAATATTTTGTCAATTAGTATCTTTAAAAAAACGACCAATCACGGCTCGCCTCTTTTCTGAGTTTGGTCATGTGACGTTGGTGAACTGAGCCATGATTGGCCGTTACATTTTCAGTCAAAATGGCCGCCCTGCTGCTTTGTTCATATTCCACAACTGCAGATTAGCGTGTTTAGACTCGTGGGCGCACATACAACTTCATTTTGGAAAATAACTTCTGCTATTGTATTGTTAAAAAAAAAAAAGAAAGAAGCTGAACTGTCTTTATTGGACCAGAAATGAAAGCAGCGTAACCGTGGCAACGCCACCTCTGTTTTTCAGATCCTGCCTGGAGTTCGCATCATCATCGCCAACCCCGAGACCAAAGGCCCTCTGGGCGACTCGCACCTGGGCGAGGTGCGCTCATCAGACCGCTCTCAACGGGCCGTCGCCCTCTGCCGGCGTTGCTGACGTTCTCTTCTTGTCGTCCCGCGTCAGATTTGGGTGCACAGCGCTCACAACGGCAGCGGCTACTACAGCGGCTACGGCGAGGAGGTCCTGCAGTCGGACCACTTCAACTCCAGGCTGAGCTTCGGCGACACGCAGACCGTTTGGGCCCGCACGGGCTACCTGGGCTTCCTCCGCCGCACCGAGCTCACCGACGCCAACGGAGGTGGGCCGGCGCGCTCGCCTCGCCGTGAGCGCTGACGCTTTGGTGCCGCGCGCCAACGTGCCGTGTGTGTTTGTGGCAGAGAGACACGACGCTCTGTTCGTGGTGGGCGCCTTGGAGGAGGCCATGGAGCTGCGAGGAATGCGATACCACCCCATCGACATCGAGACGTCCGTCATACGCGCGCACAAGAGCATCATGGAGTGGTACGTTGAGCACAATGGACATGTGCCGATGGAAATTACGACTTGGTGATAATAGGGAAGATACACACGTAGTACCACGCCCACAAAAAATGGTCTACAGTGAAGCACTATTTTTGTATAACTGAAGCTCTTCGACTTATTCAACACAGTTCTTTGTCACCAAGATGCCACAAAATGGCGGCTAAGTGCTGCTTTTGTCTAAATGAAGCTCCTCAACTGACTTCAATATAGTTTCTTGGCACTTCTGGGACGCCACAAAATGGCAGCAAAGTGCTACTTTTGTTTAAATGAAGCTCCGCTACTCACCTCAACTTAGTTCCTTGGCAGCAATATGGCGGCATAGCGCTACTTTTGTGATCCTCCTCAACTCACTTCACCACAGGTTCTTGGCAACAAAAATTGGCGGCAAAGTGCAACTTTTGTCTAAATGAAGCTCCTCAACTGACTTCAATATAGTTTTCGGCACTTCTAGGACGCCACAAAATGGCAGCAAATTGCTACTTTTGTCTAAATGAAGCTCCGCTCACTTCAGCATAGTTCCTTGGACGGACACAAAATGGTGACAAAGCGCTACTTTTATCTAAATAAATCTCCTTAACTCACTTCAACATAGTTCCTTGGCAGCAATATGGCGGCATAGCATTAATTTTATATAAATGACCCTTCTCAGCTCGCTTAAACACAGTTTCTTGGCGACTAGATGCCACAAATTGGCGGTAGAGTGCTACTTTTATCTAAATGAAGCTCCTCTACTCACTTCAACTTAGTTCCTTGGCAGCAGTATGGCGGCATAGCGCTACTTTTGTTTAAGTGATCCTCCTCAGCTCACTTCCCCACAGTTTCTTGTCAACAAATTGGCGGTAAAGGGCTACTTTTGTCTAAATGAAACTCCTCTACTCCCTTCAGCCTAGTTCCTTGTCGACCCCCCCAAAAAATCGTCCAACTTCCATATAGTACAAGATGTTGTTCACTGTCTCCTGCATGTGTTGTGCAACATTGCAGCTCCGCTTACCTAACAAACGCGCACTTGCTCCCCAGCGCCGTGTTCCCGTGGACCAACCTGCTGGTGGTGGTGGTGGAGCTGGAGGGCTCGGAGCAGGAGGCGCTGGACCTGGTTCCCATGGTGACCAAGGCGGTCCTGGAGGAGCACTACCTGATCGTGGGCGTGGTGGTGGTGACCGACATCGGCGTCATCCCCATCAACTCGCGCGGCGAGAAGCAGCGCATGCACCTGCGCGACGGCTTCCTGCAGGACCAGCTGGACCCCATCTACGTGGCCTACAACATGTAGCGCGCGTGTGTGTGTGTGTGTGCGTGCGTGCGTGCGTGTGCGTGCGTGTGTGTGTGTCCTGTGCTCTCCACTTGTCTCTTTTTCCTTTTTTTTTTTTTTTGTTGTTAGTTGCGCGTGGCCTCCGCCAGGGAAGCTTCGTAGGATCGGAGGGAAAACCAGTGAGGAGCTTGTTGTAAAAATATAAATATTGTACATTGACATAACAATCTATATGGAGAGGAAGCAAAAAGACCAGGAGGTGTCGAGTAGCCCCTATATGCAGCCCCTCCCCACCCGTGTGTGTGCGTGCGTGTGTGTGTGTGTGTGACAGGGACATTTAGTGTCGCTTCAGTGGGGATTTGAGGGTTGCGCAAGTTGGAAACTTTCTATGGGAAGAAATCAAAAATTGACCAAGTTGAGGATTTTTTATTTTTTATTTACAGACAATAATTTCTTTTTTAGCGGTGCCTCGAGATGTGAGCGCTGTATGGTGACAGTGAACTCAACTCACTTCACAATTGATCAAAAAGAGGCTTCAAGCTGTTTAAAGCCACTCCCAGCTGAAGTTTACTCAAAAACTAAACAGAGAACAACAACAAAATAGTCGCTTCGCTTTGGGCAAAAGTCCACTTAGCCTAAGGCTAGCAAACAATGTGAAACGCCATTGACATGCTAATGGTTAGCATCGATAGTTGCGAATTTGAGCAGAGCAACCGTGGAGCGTGTGACTGTAATGCCTTCGCATGTGGGCAAGGAGGGCTATTTATTTTGCATGGCAGTCCGCCTGTGACAAAACAAAATGTTGGCATTGATCTCATTCCATTTCATTCCCATGAAAAGCTTCCACTTTGGAATATTTCCACAATTGCAATTTGCAGAAACATTTGCGGCCCTTTGCAACATTACTCATGAGGCGTTCGTGTGGAGAGAAAGCGGAGGAAGTCGTGACGACGGCCCATGTGACAGAAAAATTTGTGGATGACATTTCCGCCCGTTTACTTTTTTTTTTTCTTTTTTTTTTTAGATGTGTCGCTTACGTCAGGGGTTCTCAAACTTCGGCGCCTGGACCAACACAAGCATTATGGCTTGGGGGGACTGCGGGAAAAAAAAATGATCTGCATATATCTTCTGCATATTTGTAGTTTTCTTTTACAGCATTTAGTAGTTAGTTTGTTTAATTGGGAAAATCCCTTCCCTGTTCAGGGGTCCTTGCCTTGGTTCCCAAAAAGTTTGAAAGCCCCTGCTTTTAGTACATGGAGAAGCTGTTAGCGCTAAGCTAATACTGTAGCATTAGGAGACCCAAAGTTGCATGTGTGACACTTTTAACAAAGTGAATTCTGTCAATTCTTTCACAGTCTTCACTTTGTTTATTTTCTCTGAGACAACAACTAAAAATGGTCCTCACTTCCTTTGCCAGGAGAAAAAAAGGCTTTGTCCCCCCCCCATAAAACAGTTTGATGATTTGTTTTTTCTTCCAAAAGGGACATTTCAAATGTCCGACTGCATCACAGCAAAAGATGCACTTTTATTCCTTATTTTCCCGTGGCCACATTTCATTGAATGAATCATTGAAATGAAATTTTAACCTTTTTACTGTGAAATTGAACACATTTTGATGTTTGTTTTAGTTTTTTTACCAGTTCCAGATTTGTCACCACCACGTACTGGACTGGACTTGTAATCAGAACACTGTCCAAATATTTTGTCTCTACGTGCCCTGCGATTGCCTCTCGCCCAAAGTCAGCTGGAATAGGCAGCAGCTCAAGAGGAATAAACGGGCGGATGGATTTTATATTTTAAAATGTGACATTTAAAATGTCCAGGCTGCATCACAGCAAAAGATGTGTTTTTATTCCTCAGAATGTGACCGCATTTCTTTGGATGATAACCTTTGTACGATGCAATGGAACACATTTAGACTAACTTTTATTAGTTAAATTCTCCTCACCACCTTGAAATCCTTTTGACCGAGACGAGAATTTTTAGTCGTGTGCTTGCGTGTTTTGCGACAAAACACTTTGCTGTCTTATGTGCACTAACTCAGATGTTTTATTCAAAGTCTAGAACGGATGCAGAAGATTAAAGATGAATATTTATTACAAATAAAAACTTGAATATTGTCAGTCCATCCCAAAATGGTGGAAGTGTTGGTGTTGGCTAGCTTTGCGCTGTTAGCGTAGTTAGCAGTATGCCGCGGACTGTGACGCAGATTATGTAGAATATTTTCAATAAATATATGTCATTAAGTCTTTTTAGTTCACCACCGACAGGAAGGCGGGAAAAAAAAGTCTTTATGCATATCAGCTAGTTTAACGATGCTAGCAGTTTAGCGGCAGTGTGTGTTCAAGCGCGACAAAGGACGTCCCATCAGGTGTGTGTGCGTGTGCTTGCGTGTGTATTGTATGTAAATAGTGTTGATTTTGTACGGTACAAATGTGTGTGACTTGTTTTGTACACATGACTTCAAAAGATGAAATGACACTTTTATAAGAGTCTTCTATTGGCTCACGTCACACTATATAAGTGCAATAAAGTGCTTTGATTGGCTAAAGAGACTCCGCCTTTAAGTCATACTTTTGGTCATGTGACCGCTAGAACACATTTTCACAATTTTAAACGTTCGTGAGTAGCACGCTTGTATTTCGTGGTGCACACAAGTGGAAGAAAAGTACAAGCATGGCATTTGGTATGTATAATGTTCAAATCTCACTTTGTATTTTTGTATAGCTATTTGAATGATTCTTCCTGTTCCATTCTTGCCTTCATTACGTTCATTTGCATGATGACAATTTGGCCATTTTAAAGTTGCATTTTGTCCACCAGAGGTCGCTGTGGCAGAGGAGGCGGGATTGCGCGCGACTCATTCGTGTGGCGAGCACGCGCGCGAGTTTCAGTGCTCCTCGGCACCGAACACGCATGGACAACACGTTCTGGTATTTGTTCATCAAGTCAACTTCTGAAGGACTTGTGAGTTGATGAAGAAGCGCAGGCTCGGATGTGAACAAGTCTGGAAGTCCGGAAGCAACTGGATGAGAAGATCATGAGGTTCATCCTGATGCTCGTCTTCCTCACGCATGAGGTTAGTTCATCAACTCATGGATGTCATGCCTGAACGTCAGATTCTCATTTATTTGCCATCTTATGAACTTCAGCATCTTCTGACCTTACGTTTGTATGTGTCCTCATCTCTCCTGTTATTCTTCTAATGCCCTTTGACATCATATTCTCATGTCATGTGACTTGATCGATCAATTCTCATGCACTTGTAACCGGCCCACAATCTCTCGCTGACGTCATGTTATCATTTTAACATTTTCTCATGTCTCATGACCTCATTTACATTCACCTCATATCTGACATCATCTTCGGACTCCTCATGCACTTTAGCGTTTCGTATCCTCTCCCCCGACTTCATTTTCTTTTCTTATGTCACTCATGGCATCACCTTCTCATGCGTCTCCATGAAGTGTTCAACTTTGTGACACAGTCGCGTACTTACTCGTGCGTCTGGTTAATATTTCATCTTCTTTATCTTCTCCGTGTTATCATTTTGTACCAAAAGCCCACACACGAGTCAACAAACTGTTCACATGCAGCGCAAACATTTTAAAACGCGTCATTGATAGCGACGATGTTCGTTATTTCACCCCAAGTTGTTTTTGTTAACGAACGTGTGCGTGTGTATGTGTGGTAAACGTACTGAAACACTCTGACATCTCATAAATGCTTTAGAGTGTTAATGTAAACAGCAACTCCCTGAACACACACACAGTTACTATCTCCAAAGTTCGTTTGACATACGGACTCAATCAGTTTAAGTGTTGTTATTTTGCACATTGTGCGTGTGTGGATGTGAGTAGACGTTGCTAAATGGGGGGAAAAGAAGAGCACGTTTTTAATGATGCCAGCTGTGTTTACCTGAACAGCGACGCAATTTTCGTTTAGAGGGAAACATTCAAGAAGACAAACTTTTTGCATCCTTGTCTAAATCCCCCAAGGATGACGGATTATAGACATATTGTGAACGTTTTTCTTTTTAATCACAGAGGTGAACTTTACTCCACAAAGCTGCGCCAGTGGCGTTTTATCAAAATGAACTTTTGACTTATTCCCAAATATTGTTGCCGTCTGCTTGGTGTGCCGGCAGGCGGCGGGCAGATTTCCTCTGTGCCACTTCACCTGGGAGATGAAGCGAGCGAGCCAAGAGTGTCACGCTGGCCTGCAGCAGTACACAGCGCCCCCCGCAGGTGCACCCCACACCTTCACCGTTTATTCGATATTTTTTTTAATTTACGGCTTACTCAAATAAACGCTCAAACAGCTTTATGTTTATTTAATTAATTTTGTGGATGTTTCAGGATGTGCGGGCGAATGGGACAACGCTTCGTGCTGGCGCAGAGCCGCGGTGGGCGAGGTGGTCACCCAACCCTGCCCCGCGCCCCTCCTTCACCTGTTTGGGAAGAAGGGTGAGCTGTTAGCACGCGTTGCTAATTTAGCCAACTTCGTCTTAAAGCAACATGAAGGTCCAATGATAACCCTTATTCGATATTTGGCAACTTGGGCCGCTTTTTGCTAATTGTTAGCTTCAATACGCTAACTGTTGGGAATGATTTGCTGATTGTTAGCCACTGTATGCTAACTGTTGGTAGATATTTTGCTAACATAAATTCTGTAATCTAAACTTTGCTAACTATTTAGCCTCAACCCACCATCCAACTGCTAGCTTCTGTTCGCGTAACTGTTGTCAGCTAATTATTAGCTTCTTTATGCTAACTTTTGGCAGACATTTGCAAACATATAGCTTCTATACCCCATTGGCAGCGATTTGGTGTTTGGCTTCTGTGTGCTAACTGTTAGCTTGTGTAACTGTTGGCAGCTATTCGCCAACTGTCCTTTCCTGGACGTGAAATTTTGGCAAATACTTGCTGACTGATAACGTTGTGGAAGTAAGTATTGTATTATTTGTTTATTTTTGATCATCAATTGCTAGCGTGATGTTTTGTAGGTAACCTGAGCAGGAAGTGCACCCAGCAAGGATGGTCGGACGTTTACCCCGTCATCGCCACCGCCTGCTCGTCCAACGACACTGACCAACCCAACGAGGTGAGGCCAACACATTTCTTCCAAAATGGCCGCTTGGAAAGTGCCGACTTCCTGTCAGGGCTCGTCATCGCGCTTGTGTTTACGTGAGGAGGAAGACATGAAGGACGACTTTGTTTTGTCATCGCTGATAAACAATGTGCCCACTTAGGATGAAACAAATAAAAAAAAGACACTCAAGCACCCAAAAGGAGAGAAAAATGAACACGCACGCATACACACACGCTCACGCGCCTGGCATGAGATCTTGTCCAGAGCTGTCAGGTGTGTGTGCGTGTGGGAGACTTCATCTCGGGGAAGCTTCTGTTTGTTTCCTGTTGGATGTTCCAGGCTTTTCCGTCTGGAGAACGTTTAGTGGAGAACAGACACACACTCACTCATGGACATAGATAGACACACATGCACGGATTGGGCATACATGCGCAGTAACATACACACACATGCATGTACACACAGACACACACAAGTGTAGGCCTGTGTGTGTGGGGGGGGGGGGGGGCAGAGCTGGGTTTAGGCCAGACCCAAACACGTCAAAAAGACAAAATGTCTCCAAAAATGGACATCTTAAAGCTAAGAGGCTCATAAAGAAAACAGCAGCTGCACAAGAAGACTCACTTTTGTGAGGGAGTTCTTCAAGAAGTGTGTTTGCGTTTGTGTGCTTTTTGTGTGTGCGCGTTGCACAAGCTGGGTCAGAATTCCACCAATTGTGCGTCTACTTACAGAAGAAGCTCTTAAGTCCGACACAATCCTTCCCAGCTCAAACCTTGCAGGCAATACCTCAACATTTCTGTTATACAACGTGTAAAAATAAGTCTGATGATGACGATGACGATGATGACTACGACGATGATGATGATGATGACGATGATGATGACGACGATGATGATGATGATGATGATGAAGATGATGATGACGACGATGATGACAATGACAATGACAACGACGACGATGGTGATGATGACGACGACGATGAAGATGATGACTACGACAATGATGATGATGACGACGACGATGATGATGACGATGATGATGATGATGACGATGACAACGACGATGATGGTGACGATGACAACGACGATGATGGTGATGATGACGACGACGATGAAGATGATGACTACGACAATGATGATGACGACGACGATGATGATGACGATGACAACGACGACGATGATGATGATGATGTTTGTTTGTGTTTGTTCAGCTAGTGTTCTACAAAGTGGTGATGGTTCTGTCCACGATGGGTCACAGCTTATCGCTCATCAGTCTGCTCAGCAGCACCATCATCATCGCTCTCTTTAGGTGTGCACACACCCACGCACGCACGCGCGCGCGTGAACTTGGGCGCATACAGTGTGTCGAGTAGGTCGTGTATGCGTTTACACACGTGTGTAAATCCGGCCATCCGTCCTGGCCAGATGTTCATTGACAAATGTTAATCACGTTTACATTCATCCTCTTGCACTGCCTGACACACACATAAACACATTCTTGCGTGCGTGTGCGTGCAGGAGGCTGCACTGCATGCGAAATTACATCCACATCAACCTGTTTGCGTCCTTCATGCTGAGGGGCGTGGCCGTGCTGACCAAAGATCTTCTGCTCTTCTCCAGCGAGGAGGAGTACACGCTGGACTGCAGCGTTCAGCCCTCGCTGGTGACATCATCAACATGCGACAAGCAATCCGTCGGCAACCAAAATAAGCATTAAGCGTCACATCCGTCCGTGTGTGTGCGCGTGCGTTTGCAGGTGGGCTGTAAGAGCAGCCTGGTGTTCCTCAACTACTCCATCATGGCCAACTTCTTCTGGCTGCTGGTGGAGGCGCTTTACCTTCACACGCTGCTGCTGCTGGTCCACGCCCGCTGCGCCCGACTCTCCGTCTTCATGCTGATTGGCTGGGGTAGGACGCGGGCGCCAGCGACAACCAATCAGACGGCTTGCGCCGCAATTGAGCACGCAATCCTCTCGCTTGAATGCGACGTCAAACATTCGACCAGCAATCAAAAGTTGTGAGCTTGTGTGAGATGAAGTCACGTAAAAACTTTATTTGAAACCATATCCATGTCTTGGATCCATACTTTGAAACATGTAACCAGTTTAAACCCGACATCCAAATCCTAAACCTGTGATCAATTCTCCCCCCCCACCCTATTTTTAGGGTCCTACTTCTAGCCTAATTTGCAACCTTAATCCTTATCCAAGGTCCTAACCCAGACTTGAAAGATTCTGTCTTGAAATCGTACAGCGAGACACTGCTGGCATTTTGCCAAAACGCGCCACTGTGAACAAAAGGAGTCATCAGTCTCGGTGCCAAAGTGTTTGCACTCAGCCACACGGGTTCCAAACATTGTCTCGCTTCCACCATCCATCATGCGCGTGTGTGCCGCGTCTGGCCGAGTCTCACTGTAAACACTTTGCGTCTTTGTGCCCTTCAGGAATCCCGTGCGTGTTCACCGTGGCATGGATCCTTTGCCGGCTACACTTGGATGACACCTGGTGAGTCACAATGCCAAGCAGCGTCATTTGTCAACAAAGTTACATACGTTCATTATTAGTATTATTAGTATTGTTATTATTATCATTACTATTATTATCATCATTATAATAATAACAATAACAATTATTATTATTATTGTTGTTATTATTATTGTCATCATCATTTTTATTATCATTATAATAATAATTATTATTATTATTATCGTCATCATTTTTATTATTGTCATCATCATTATAATAATGATGATTATTATTATTGTTATTGTTATTGTTATCATTATCGTCAACATCATTTTTTATTATCATCATTATAATAATAATTATTATTATTATTATTATCATTATCATCATTTTTATTATTATAATAATAATAACTATTATGATTATTATTGTTATTATTATCATTATCGTCATCATAATAATAATAATAACTATTATTATTAATATTATTATTATTTCCGGCATCTACACCTTTCATATTTCTCAGTTCATTGATTAAAACGATTGAAAAAATATCTCCAAAATGATATATGAATGGAGAAATACTTCATCTTTCTCAAGGGGATTCAAGCCTCAACATTTTAGCGGACACTTTTTTAAATTTCCCCTAAAAATCTTTTTCTAATCTCATGTTCAGCATTTTTCCCATGTAAAAGAATTGCACATCATTGACACGCTGCTTCCTTCCTGCGTGCTTTTATTTCAGGTGCTGGGAAAGGAACGACAACCCGGTCCCCGGCAGAGTGTTGGACTGGCCCATCATGGCGTGTGTCGTCGTACGTACGCTCAGCAACAACAACCGATGCTGGCCGATAGGACTTGTTTGTCTACGTGTTCCCTGCAGCCGGGTTCGGCTCCGGCTCACCTGTTGAAATGTGTGTGTGTGTGTGTGTGTGTGTCAGGTCAACTTCATCCTGTTCATCAGCATCATCCGCATCCTGGTGCAGAAGCTGCGATGCACCGACGTGGGCGGCAACGAGCAGTCGCAGTACAAGTAGGCTGGCGGACGTTCGTTTTCTCTTTGCTCATATTAATCATTTCATTTTGTTTGTAACTATTTAAGATATTTATTTAATTTTAAGGCTGGGCGGGAAAATGTCAACAGCAAAAATATGTCAACACAAATATTTTGCCCCAAACCTTCTCTGCCTCATGAGCGTTTTGCAGTTTTTTAGCACCATCTAGTGGTGACAAGTTGAAACTGCAGTCAAGCAATGAAATTAGCTTTTTTTTCTGTCAGTGGTCAATTCAAAAAAGATTTGATCGTGACAGGCCTACTAGGTTTAGCCTCTTCACTCACAGGTTCCTCTTGATTCATTTATAATTTAATTTGGATTTTTTTTTATGAATTGAAAAAAAAACAACCTTTGGGGAATATCTGGTGGTGGCATGATCTTCAGTTCCCTTTTTTGCCACTTGGCAGCAGCCCAGCACTCCTCGTTTGCAAATATTCTGAAAAAGTCCCTCGTCATTGATTTTTTTCTTCTTCTTGTGCTTGTGTGTCCGAGGCGTCTGGCCAAGTCCACCCTCCTGCTCATCCCGTTGTTTGGGATCAACTACGTGGTCTTCGTCCACCTGATGGAGCCCACCGATAAAACCATGCGACGCGTCAAGATCTTCTTTGAGCTGGGACTCGGATCCTTCCAGGTCTCACTTCACTACTTCAACGAAATAACACAATACTTTGAGGACACAAGTGTGTGCAATACAAAAGTGAGACCTCTTGCTCCATCTTGGCCGTGCGTGTTTCAGGGTCTTATTGTGGCAGTGCTGTACTGCTTCCTCAACTGTGAGGTGAGATCTTCCTCATCTTCGTCATCTTCCTCATCGTCATCCTTCTAAATATTTACCGTGTGTGTTTATTATTATTTTTTTGGGGGGGTTTCAGGTCCAGTGCGAGTTGCGGAGGATGCGCAGGAGCTTGTCCCTCAAGCGTTACGTGGGCGGCCGCGAGTGCAGTCTGCGCGCCGCCTCGCTGGCCCCCAACGGCGCCGAACACTCGGCCCCGTTCCCCAGGAACACCCGAGCGGCGTCCATCTTGCAGACGGAGACCTTTCTCTTGTGACCGCCAGGCCCTTAAAGGTTCCTCTAAAATGAACTTTTTTCATTTCTTCCAATATAAAAATGTTATCAACACATGCATAACGCAAATATTTAGGTAGTTATCATGCTTATTTTTTTTTTTCTTTAAATACCCGAATCACTTATTTCTGCCATACTGGGTGAACTCAAAACTTCAAGGCAACAACCTTGTATCAGATTTCAAATTGGGCAATTCAACTAAATATTTTCAGCCTGCATTTACAGAACAAATTCTCACTTTTAAGTAAAAACAATTTGCTTTGTTAAATAATTGTCAATAATTAATATTTTAAAGTTGTTCCAACTTAAATGACTCGTTTAGCCCCCAAAATACAAGTTGTGTTTTTTTACAGTGTCATGTCAAATATTATAATGTGACTAAATGCAAATAGCATCTGCTGCTATAAATTATCGGCCAACACACAGGAGCAGATTTGAACCCTAACATCCCAACTGTGAGGCGGATATGTAAACCATTCTTCCACTGTGCTGCCGCTGCTAAAGCCAAATATATGAAAATGTGAATAAAAACACCAGACACGATTTCAAGGTTCATTTTTTAAAATTATTATTATTATTATTATTATTATTATTATTAGTGACAACTAATAGCAAGCCTATCACACAAAATAAATACAATTTTACCAATAAATAATAAATAACCAATAAATAATGGTAAGGCGCTAACGTGATTCAGTCGTCATCCTTCAAACAAAGTGCTCGTCATCTTAGTGAAGTGTGGGACGGAGACGAGGGGAGGAGGAGGAGGATGATGAAGGGGATGATGGGGAGGAGGAAGGGGAGGGTGATGATGATGGTGGAGATGATGAAGGGGCAGCGGCGGCGGTGGTGGAAGTGAGCATGGTGAGCAGCGAGCTTTTGGACGGCGGGCTGGTGGTCAAAGCCCGAGCGGCGGCAGCGGCGGCCGCCCTGTGAGGACATAAAACCAGAGGAAGATGAGCATGATGAAGATGAGGATGAGGATGAGGATGAAGGTGACACTCACCTGATGGCTGCGGCCTTCTGGCGAGCCCACGGTGCGTTGATTGCAACGCAGTAGAAGTTATCTTTGGTGTAGAAGCTGCAGGGCGACAACAGTTAGCGTCGTTAGCTTAGCGTCAGTGATTGGTAAAAAAAAAAAAATCTTGTCTTCTAATCTATACAGTCTTTGTTTTTCTTTTAAAAGATAAAAAGGCCAAGGTAAACGAAAACCTTTTTGTCTTTAAAAAGAAAAAGAATGACTCGCAGCAGTGATTGGCCATAGGGGGCGCTGTTGCACATCTTTTCATGAAAACTGAACTCGTCAACTGTATTTTGATGGTGGTCTGAGTTCAAATTTAAATTTCAACACTTTTATTCCACAAAATATATCTGAGCCGTGATCTATAACTTTTTTTTACCTGGCTCTTATATTAGGATGTGGACTTTTTGATGCCAATCTTTTTTTTTTTAGATTAAAAAATATGACAATAATTATGCCAAACAATTGCCACAAGATGGTGTGAAAGCACGACTTCTCTTTACATGAACGTCCTCAACTCACTTCAACATTCTTCGGAGAACTCTAAGATGCCGCCATTTTCTCTTTCCCTCGCCTGCTTTTCTCATTTCTAAGTGCCGACGTGATACTCACATGATGGCGGGCAGGCACGGAGCTTGCGGAGTCTGCACTCGGTACGCGTGCACGTCCTCCGAGATCTCTTTGTAGCTCACCTTCTTGCAGCATTCGGTGGGCTTCCCTGCAGCCAAACACAACAAGACTTCAGTTTCATCCTCCCACACAAATCCAAAAGATCAACTTACCTGGTTGGCACTGGACCACGGCCACCAGAACGGCGGCCAGCAAAAAAATCTTTTGCAGGCTTGCAGAGGTCATCGTTTCGATAAGAGGAAGAGTCGAAAAGAGTCGGAAGCTTTCTTGTCGGTCTGCTGTTTGAGTGCCGGAGAAGCGAGTGAAGCAGAAAGTCTCGGACGGCCGAATTTAAGGCGTAAAAAAGCAGAAGTGAAGTCGTCTGGTGGTTTAGTCATCCTCCCTCAATTTTCTCTTTTCTCAATTCTCTCTTTTTTGTGAATGAGCGACGTTTCCTGAGAATGACTTGAGAGTGACCAACGTCGGAGATGCCGGAAAAGACGTTTCCAAACTTTATGTTCTGTTTCTTTTTTTAGCTTCTTATCAACGTGCTGATGAAGAAATGAAGGAACGGCAGTTGATGCTCAAATGTCACAAATGAGCACTAAAATATACAAATGAACATTGGCACATTGAATAATGTCTTATTTTTTCATTATACAATTTAATTTTATATACATAATAAGCCAAAAAAAGGAACATTTTATTTTGTAATATTTTTTTAATTTACCTATGACTGACGTATCCCATTTATTTGTTTTAAAAGTCAGATTATGCTAATTTATAGTATACTACTTTTTTAATAAATATTTTCTGAAAAAAGAAAAGACAGAAAGAAAAAGGGAAAAGTTAAAAAAAAGATACATAATAAGCAAAAAAATGAATGTTTTCTTTTATATAATAATTGAACTTTTTTTTTTTACCCATGACTGACGTATCTCATTTATTTGTTTTAAAAGTGAGATTATGTTAATTTATACTACTTTTTTTTTCTGAGAAAAAAAGGAAAAAAGAGAAAATAAGTAAAGAAAAAGAAAAAAAACATTTTAACATGCTATAGATTTAGGATAGACATTTTCCATTTGACATAAAACTACAGTTTTGTTTTTTGAAACACAAATATTCAAACTGAATGAAAACATTTGTTTTTAGTTTGAATGATGTGGCAATTGGAAGCACGTTTGGGAACATGGCAGCTGTAGGAAAATTGTTGAAAAGTTCAAAGTTGCCACATGCAGTCAAAAGGTTGCCTTGTGAAACCAGCTGATAACACTTTATGCGTCACCACCGGATGTTTGTGAGACTTTTTTTAACCTTTTCATCGATTTCTTCATGACGTGTCGCCACATGAGTCACATGGAAACAATGTCAAGTCCTGCAAATCACTGTTCTGTCACACAGGTGCGCTTGTCATCATCCCGTCTTTCCACTTCCACTTCCACTTCCACTTGCACTTGCTATCGTTCAACTTCAAGGACCATAAAAACCAGGTCCGCCCGTAGACTCCGTTCTGGTTTCTCCACAATGTCTCATTTCATTTCTTAAGTCGTCTTTATACTCGGAGACGACCAACCTTCTTATGAACACATTTTCCGTATCCACGGTAACGCTTCTGATGACCGCGGTTCATCTCCTCGCTATACGGAGGGCGTTCCGCAAGGCATTGGGAGCATCTGCAATTCTGTCGTCAGGGCCCAGTATCTCAAACATTTCAATCCAGATTAAACTGATCCAGTTTTCTATTTTCTAAATCAAAATTTTGCTGGATGGGATCAGAATAATCCTGATCTTCTTGGATTGAGATTTCCAAATCCATCTCGTCCCCGGGATCATAGACTGGGGCTAGAAAATCTGTTCTGTAGGCCTCAAGGCTTTGATAGGTCAATATACTAAATGCAAAAGGGGCGGCCATTTTGCCATTTTGCCACTTGCTGTTCAATGAAAATGACATCACAGTTGCTCAGAGCAAATGCGATATTAATCTGAATGTCGTGTTTGGATTTGTGGAGGGACATACAACATGTCGTTCAGAACATTTTGGGGTTGAATTGCCCTTTACATTTTTTTGTTGCTGTTAAATTTTTGAGTTTTTTCTTTTTTTTCGTTACTTGGATTTCTAGAATATCTCTTTACACTATTAATCCCAGGAAATGCAAGTTTATACTTACTTATTGGTGTGTTTATGTGAAACTAATACATGAGCTCACAGTCTAATCCTACCCTGAGGTGGGATTAATCTAATGCTATTTTTCAGAATCAAATTGGTCTAGATTTGGGACTCAAATGTTGAAAGATCCAACATTGGCTCAAATCTGGATTAAAGGTAGGAGTGGATTTCCAAATTTGGATTTGAAATTCCAATTTTGGATCAGATCTGGATTTGTTCTAATCCTGGTGGATTATGTTTGCAATACTGTGCCCAGGAAATATCGATACCAGTCAACTGAGCGGGCAAACTGCACTTGCCTGCATCCACGACTCAATTCCTAATTCATTTTATTCAGACTGATACTTAGGGGGGCCGAGATAATAACGTCTAAAATATATTTTTATTTTATTTTATTCAGTTTTAGTTTCAGTAAAGAATGAGAATGTCAGCAAGAATAAAATGTAATGTTGAGAATGTAGAGAAATTAACTGGCTTTATAAAGTGGAATTACGATACATATGGACTGTAGTATTCGTGACGTGGATGTGTGCCTTGAAGGCGTGTTGACTAGTTTAGTGATGTTAGGAGTTTGGAGCAGATTTGTCTTTGTGTGAGAGTCTGGGCGTGAGCTGTGGTCGACAGCCAGGCAGTGTTCTCATTTTGTGTATTTGGCAACGGTGGCTCTTGTTGCACACATGCCAGAGTTCGAACCCCCAACCTTCTAACTGTAAGGCAGATATATTAACCACTTGTTCACTGTGCAAGTCACATATTGAAATGTTAATGAAAACACCAGACAAGTTATCTGCAATTTCAATGTTTTTTATTTCGTCTATCATAACTTTATCAATAAATAAATTGTCATTTTAATGGCACAAAATAAGTTACAACATAAGATTTTACTGATAAATAATAAACACTATTGTTCAATTAAATTAATAAACCAATAAATAATTGTCAGGCGCTAAAGTGGTTCATCCACAAACAAAATGCTTGTCATCTTAGTGAAGTGTGGGACGAAGACGAGGGCAGGAGGAGGAAGATCAAGGGGATGATGATGATGATGATGATGGTGGAGACGATGAAGGGGCGGAGGCGGTGGAGGTGATGATGGAGAGCAGCGAGCTTTTGGACGGCAACCTGGTGGACAAAGCCCGAGCGGCGGCGGCGGCGGCTTTCCTGTGACGACACAAAACGAGAGGAAGATCATGAGCGTGATGAGGATGATGATGATGAGGATGGGGATGAAGATGAAGGGGAAACTCACTCGATGGCGGCGGCCTTCTGGCGGACCCACGGGGCGCGGATTGCCGCACAGTAGAAGCTGTCTTTGGTGTAGAAACTGCAGGACGACAACGGTTAGCGTGGTTAGCTTGGAGTCAAGTTTGGTTTGTGGCCATAGGGGGCGCTGTTGCACAGGTTCTCATGAAAGCTGCAAGGAAATTGTGAATAAAATCGTCTGGAAACGCAGTGTTTGTTTTCCGAAGTGATACTCACATGACGGCTGGCAGGCACGGAGCTTGCGCAATCTCCACTCGGTACGCGTGCACGTCCTCCGAGATCTCCTTGTAGCTCACCTTCTTGCAGCATTCGGTGGGCTTACCTGGTTGGCACTGGACCACGGCCACCACAACGGCGGCCAGCAAAAAAATCTTTTGCATGCTTGCGGAGGTCATCGTTTCGATAAGAGGAAGAATCGAAAAGAGTCGGAAGCTTTTTCTTGTCGGTCTGCTGTTTGAGCGCCGGAGAAGCGAGTGAAGCAGAAAGTCTCGGACGGTCGAATTTAAGGCGTAAAAAAGCAGAAGTGAAGTCGTGTCAGGGTTTAGTCATCCTCGCTCCCTCAATTTTCTCTTTCCAGGCTCTCTTCTTCTGAATGAGTGACACGCTCGTTTGCCGGGAATCACTAAAGGGACCGATGTCATGAAGCCGGAAGCGCTCCACGTTGCACTTGTGCTTCTTCTCTTCTCTTTTCCTTTTCGTTTTCTTTTAGCTTTTTAGCTTGAATGAACACGAATGGAAAATCAAATGAGGGTTGTTCTCAGAGAACGTTGCCAAAGCGTGTGAGCCCAAAAAGGGAAAATGAAATATGCTTTCAATCAAATCTTTCTGCATTGTGCCATGAATAAATAACGATAGTTGACTTTGTTTTCAGGAGATTGTTGAACGTTGTGCTTTTTTCTTTTTTTGCAATTTTAAATGATGAAAGGAAAATTCAATGATTTTTTAAAATGTAATTTTAAATGATGATGAAAGGAAATTTCAAAGATTAAAAAAATCCATTTTAAATGATGAAAGGAAGTTTCACATTTTTAAAAATTAATTTTAAATGATGAAAAGAAATGTCAAAGATTTTTTTTTAAATGTAATTTTAAGTGACGAAAGCAAATTTCACGATTTAAAAAAATTGCAATATTAAATCAGAGGAAATTTCAAAGATTTTTTTAAATGTCATTTTAAGTGACGAAAGCAAATTTCAAGATTTAAAAAAATTGCAATATTAAATCAGAGGAAATTTCAAAGATTTTTTTTGTGTAATTCTAAATAATGAAAGGAAATGATAAAAAACGGGCGGGGCTAAAAAATAATTTAAAAAAAGGATAGTGTATTTGAATTCAGCAGTACCAATAACAAAATATGTATCAAATGTGCGGTGAAAGATCGGTTGTTTCATTTTGGTTGCAGAGGTATTGCAACATTGTAAACGAAAGTGAGCGCAAAAGAAAAATACGGCTTGTGGTTCGAAGTTTGTGGGATTTTTTTGTAAGTCCTGATGCTTGTGTAGCATCTGTCAGATGGGAGAAGTTTGAGAAGTGTTCCTTGTCCGCTGTGCATCTGTTAAGATGCTGAGCAGTTTGGGGGGATTCCACATTTTTCTCAGTTTCCGGCTGTTCTGAGTCCGTATGAGGCCATCGCTGATGTGGGACATTCCTGCTTTATACTTCTTTATCATAATGTAGATTTTAAATGTCGTTTCCACTAAACACTCAAATGAAAGTGCAGCATTTATTTAAAAAAACAAAAACGTTGAACTAAAAATATTTGTTGTTTTTCGTTAGAAGTATGTGACAATTGGAGCCACGTTTAATTCGCAGGAATTGATGTCAATAATGTCAAAGAAGTTAAAATTGCCATTTGACACATCAAGTCCAAAACGTGTATTGTGAAAGGAGCTGATAACACATCATGTGTGCGTGCGTCACAACCGGAGCTTAGGGTGACTTTGTGTTTTTTTTAACCTCGTCATCGTTTTCCTCAAGACATGTCGCCACATGAGTCGCGTGGAGACGATGCCAAGCCCCACAAGTGTCTGCCCTCTCAAACGCTAAATCCATATTTATAATGTCGTGTCGTTTGGACGTTGTATTTGAGTCTTGTGCAAAAAGAAAGTGGAATACATTAACTTAGCTAATTACAGGACGATGGAATAAAAAGAGTTGTATACGTCAAGATACAAAGTCGGGGGTACGTGATGATAAAAACAAAAGGTCAAATAACATCTAATTTTCCAAATGACTAAAAAATACCAATTTACATGTGAAAAACTTTTTTTTTCTTGTTTTCTGCTATTAGGCTAATGTCTATGTACCATTACAACTTTAATCTAAAAAACAAAAAATCTTCTTTCTTGAAAATATCTTTTCTTTTCTTTTTTCAAACCATGTACAACTTTTTTTCATATAAGTTTCAGGATTCCGACTTGCATTAAGTTCTAATTTCCTTTGACTGTGGTCATATACTCTTTTGAAGCTAATGATCAAGTATGACTTCACATGTATTGTTTTGTAAGATAACAAATAGTTGTACTTTGATGCAATGAACATAAACGTGGCAGCACAACGTAAACAAGCCATCGAGTACAGTACAGTACACGCCCAGACCAAAAAGATGTCACGTGACAAGCAAGTGCTGATTACGACGGAAAAGGTTGACATCATTCGTGATTTCTAAACGATTCCGTGAATTCCTGCATGCGTGTTCTCCCTCTTTCGCAAAAAACAGGAAGGATGTGTGAGAGTCGGTGTCACCACCAAGTGTGTGTGTGTGTGTGTGTGTGTGTGTGTGCGTGCGCGCGCGTGCGCGCTGAATCGTATTGTAGGCCTACATACAGTAAGCACTAGGATGAGGTAACAGCAACCCTCATCACTGATAATGTTTACAATCATATTGTTCATGTCACCTGTTCTATTTCTTATGGATTTTCATTATTTTGGATTCTTTTTTTGGGATCAAGAAACAATACAGCTTGCTCATGGGACCACACTATAAAGTCCAAAATAATTTTACAGGATTTTTCACATCCTCATTCTGTATTTGTTTATATTCTTGGCATACATTTGTTTGAGTGTGTATTCGATATCCTTGATGTCAACAAAAGGCGGTGGTAGCGCCGGAAAAAGAAAAAAAAAGTAATTAAGTGTCGTAAACACGAGTGCCCTGGATTGTCTGCAGTTTCACATCCTCGCTCGTCTTTGGCGACACCCAGTGGACAATAGCAGCACTACAATTAGGAACAGCAGCAATGAGTTGCTCATGCAGTCAAATATCCAGTCATCATTTATTTGTGTTACTTTAAATACGAACCAATATACAAAACAAACTCTTTTTGACAAAAGGAATATTCTTGTAGAAAAGCAATAAATAGAAATTGGCACGAGAACTCTGGTGGGACGTGTTCAGTTGGTGTTCCGCATGGACATATCCGGAGGACACTTCAACTTGTTCTAAATGGAAGGTAAACAGAAGGTGTGGCAAATTAGCACAATTGCACATTTTGTGAACAATTTTTATAAACTGTTGCACCTCGTCTATAGCGCAGATTTATTTTTGGTTGTTTTGCAGGAAAGCCCAAATGTAGAATTGCACGCCTTCGGTGTTCTTCCACGGAAGAGACGTAGTTATTTAAAGGTTTACAATTGCACAATGAGGTTAGGGTCACTATACGTATAATAGTACTAGTAGTAATAATTTACATCGAATTAATTAATCTACTATGACGTTCCATATTATAAGTTAGGTAATGAGACTTTTGCGAAATGAAATGATTTGCTTTGACGGTAACGAGAGCGGATTTTGTTTGCGTGTGAGGAAGCGTTGACGCAACGTTCTCGTCTTCCTGCTCGGTTTCCTTTTAACGCGCGGTGGGAACGTTGTTCTTCTTTTGTGCTCTTAACATTCCGACTGTCACTTGAGATGTCACAGCCACTTTCGGCAGCCTGTCTTCATCCTCCTCCTCCCAACATACAAAACTGGCTTTTAACTCTTTACACGTGGGAAAGGAGCGCATGCAGCGCCGTTTTACTGGCACTCACTTTATTCCATAAAACACGGCGACAGTTACTAGAAGATAAGACGTTACGTTAGCAGACTGTTCCCGACTGCACTTGCGACACTTTTTATGACGGGAGGATCCTTTTAATTCAGTTCACATTCAATCCAGGTTGCGCAATTGGAAGACATTTCAACGCCGCGTGTATAAAAGTGACTTTTAGCAGTCAAACATGCTTCAGCTTCATTGTGGTCAATTGTACACATTGATTTGGATGCAACGTGATTTTCGTTTCGCTATTCAAGTAAAGATGGCACTTGAGTGGAAAACAAGCAAATAGGCCAAAGTCGTGGTTGGTGATCAGGCAGAAAGGTCACGGGCGATCGTTAGCGAATCTTGAATAACGAACAATCTGGCAATGAGTCAGTCGTCAGGAAAGCCTGAAATAGTTGAGACGAGTGGAGGGTGGAAACCACTGGGCGAGTGCAAAAGTGACTAATGGTGAGAGAATCGACAAGTTCCGATTCCATTTGGACGACTTTTGTTTGATTTTGTTTCTTAAGCCCTTTTTTTACCTCAAGCGTACGACAGCATGTTTTGCAACCCATGATTTGAAGAAAAAAAACCATTCTTTACGAATACAAAGATACTTCTGGTGTCCCACAGGAGTCGATATTGGGCCCCCAGCTGTTCCAATTGATATTAAAACTCATTCAAACCCAAAAACATGTAAATAAGCTTTTTAAATACTTTGTCCTTCATTCCCCAAAACGTATTTATAATTTTTTTAATGCAAGAGTTAACAGAAGGCTTTGATGCAGCTTCTAAAGCAATGGTAGTTATTACAAAAAACGGCCAGAAGGTGGCAGCAGAGTATAAGAGATCAACCAGGGCCATGTTGCATGTTGTTTTCACCAGGAATGTGACTATTGATGGAAATAGCTATATTCAAATGCTAATTGCTGCAAAACGGTAACAGATACAAATATACTTTCTCTTTCCTGATGAAAGAAGAGATTCTAATCTTTGTTCCGGCAGGTTCCATGTGTTTGTAGCAATAGAAGACAATATTGTACGGGCCTTGCAAAATCAGTCAGCGCTCACCTTGTCCATCTTGTCTTTGAGCCACTTGGCCGCAGGACTGACGCACCACTGTTTGCCACTCTTGGTTACGATGCTACAAAAGAGTTCAATTATTGCTTCAGGAGTGAATTTGGGAACACCCACGCTGAGTTGCGGTCGTTCGAGTTCCAGGGACGATCCTAATCAAAAGACGCCTCCTGCGATGTTGCGTTTGTGTTGTTGTTGTTGTTGTTGTTGTTGTGTGTGCGTGTGTGTGTAGCTTACAGGAAGGCGTGCTGCTTGCAGTCCTCTCGTGGTTTTTGCTCAAAGCACCGCTTGATTCTGGGAAGCCTCCGGTAGCCGACGCTGCCGCAGCATGACAGTCGCACGTCCGGAACGTTGGATTCCACTGCAAAAAAATAAATATAAAAATACATCTGCAGTGTTGCACTCTAAAAAGAATGGTCTAAAAATGATTTTTTTAGTCATAAGTTGGTTCAACAATTCTCTTTTGAGAGTGTGGGCCGTTCATTTGGTTTCTTGGCTTACAAAAATGCGGTATCACGGCACATAACTGCCCATGACTGGAAAAAATGCATCAAATTACCAAAGAGGCTGATTATTAAATGTACAGACGGTTACAGATGTGTTTTGCTTGTCAAACTTGACGAACCAATCAGAGGCTCCGACCGACCATTTAGCATCTCACCAGAGATGCTAACTGTTACGCGTGTTAATGTGCGTAGCTCCCTAAAAATGGATTTTCCTTGTCAAACTTGGCTGCAACGTTTTGCTCCGAACAACCAATCAGATAACAGAAAAATGCTGATGTCATCAAAGGCCTGTGAGGATGAATTTGAATTTGGATTTCTTAAAGAAACAGTTATATTAATAATAATAGTTTTAAGTTACATGGGCTAGCACTACTTTTAATTCCGAAAGATCTGGGGCAGATTAGCTTGACATGGCAACACAGGCTGAAATTTAATTGGACAAGAACATCTTGTCGCTGCCAAATAAAGAGAATAGCCTACTGTTGGGGGGGAAAAAACTAAATTAGTTTCATTGAGCAAATATTAGAATTTAGCCAGTGCGTCTGATATTTTTTAGATCAACAGAAAGGTCCAACCTGCCATTGCTGGCGTGCGCGACAGATGTACCTTGTATCAGCACAAGTCCCAGGGCAAGGAGGAAAATCCAACATCTGGTCCCGAGAGTGGTCCACATGGTCAAACGCCACCAAAATGGACTACTGGATGTGATGGAAGCCTGACGCGTGTCATCCTTATGTACTGCGATGACACGCGGTAAAATAGGAAGCGTGTGCAGCGTGCACATGCGTGTGAAATGGAAAATATCAATTGGCAGTCAGAAAGAGGCTCGGAAGTTGCCGGAGTTTGGCATCATCGTGCCCATATATGCTGAAAAGTTGATTTTAGTACTGCGTGTGACTCAGGGGGAATCACGGGCCTGCTAAGAATAAAACTCAAAGCAAACCTTACGAAGCATAATGATCATAAAAACATTTTGGTGCTGAAAACACCCCAAAAATAGGAATTAGTCACGGCCGAGGAAGGAAGCTTTGTCCTAAATATTAACAGGAGTATTACAATCTGTCCATTTTCTATTATCCTCAATAAGGTTGTAGGGGAGTCAGCGTTCGAACCAACAACCCGCACTGTGAGGCAAACATGCTAACTGCTTTTCACTGTCTTCTGATTAGTGTATTGATAATATCTGACTGTGGTGAAAATAATAAAGGTAGCTATTTCCGTTCTATGAGGTAGTAACGGGAGTTAACTTGAATTATCAAAAAGATACAAAGAAGAAAAATAAAAGGGCTGATGAACTAAATTAATTTCTGTGTTTTTAAAGAAACTTCATATCTTTATCAGAGATAAAAAAAAAAGAAGCATTTATCAGAGATTTTTTTTTTTTTTATCTATCAGAGATGTTTCATTCATACATCTTCGTGACGTCGTCCTACGTCACAACCGCCCTCGCGAGATTTGCACCGCAGCACCCCCATGTGGACGTGTGTGGGAAAGGAGACGGGCGGTATGAGGAATACGCCGCTGCTAGCTGTAGCATCCAACACAAACACGGACTAAAAATCCCGTTTTCTTCGCCGCTGGCTCCACCGAGGTTCGGAGAGGATTTTATTTAGGCTCAAAACTTCCTTCAGGACGCCTCAAGGCCACCGAGGGGAACGACGGGAAGAATTGAGCCCCGCTGACAACCGTGCGGAGCCCCCACGGCCTGCTCTTCCAGCCCGCTTTCTGGTGTAGCGCAGGCGGCTAGCGCGGTCACGAGAGCCCGAGGCTTCCGCTGCTCGCCCTTTTTTCGGCCCCAACCGAACCGGAGGAGCCGCGAAATTCTTCCTCGACGGACCCTAACTCTAACCGGGGGCGACTGCGAGCTCGTCGGCGGCCAGGCGGTGCTCCTACTGCCGAAGGAAAGCTTGTTGGCGACGCCGCGGCCTTCTGGTTTGTTGTGCGCCGCCATGAATCTCGGCGAACAATAACAAGACGCGGAAGCCGACCGGTCCGGTACCCAGACCGCCTTACATGACACCGGCACGACGGCCGCTTTTCAAACCGAGACCGGCACGCACTCCGACTATGGAAGTATCGCGGGGCACCCGCAGCAAACCGGGTCATTTTTTTCACCAAAGCCCCCGCGTGAGAGCCCCGGCCGAGCGGCTCTGAAGCGACGATCGGGCTCCCGTCCGCACACTATGCTCCACCGAACCCGGACCAGCTTGTGAACAATTCTGCATCGAGGATGGATACGGGATGGGACTGAGGAAAACGCGATTAAGACCCGGAGCCTCTATGTTGTCGTCAAAGCCCCCAGAGTCCATTCAGCGCGTGTCGTGTTTGTGTTTCCCGGACACTTTGTTGCTGCTTTGAACGCATCGGAGTTTCGGAACCGAGCGGACCGGCTCGCCGGGTCAGGCCGCTGCGATGAACCCGGTGAACGCGACGTCGCTCTACGTGTCTGCGAGCCGCTCGGTGCTGCAGTGCGACCCCCGAGACCCCCGCGCGCTGGCCGAACTGTGCAAGCTGCTGCCCTTCTTCCGGCAGTCCGTGTCCTGCTTGGTCTGCGGTGAGTCAGTGACCGGCCGAGCGCTAACAATCGCGTCCAAACGCACGCACGAAGGTTTTCAAATGTGTTTTGTTTTCATCACCGACCGACTGACTGACTGACTGGTGTGCTTTGCGTGCTTGTTGTCAGCTGCCATGCGAGCGTTTTTGGATGATGCCGCGTTCAAGTGCTGTCGGAAGACCCAAACGCGATCGTTCACAATTTAGTCGCCATGTAACGTCGTCGCTCATTTTATTACTTTGTCACGTCGTGTGTCCAGGCTCTGACGTATAACTTCCGCTATTTGATATTCATTGAAAATTTGGCATCTTGCGGATAACGTCATGAGTTTAATCTTTATTACCGTCGTCAAAAATCATATTGTTTTCAACATGTTTTGCACGTCAGCAATTCAATCGGAAGGAAAAAAAATGATGACATATTCCTCTTGGTGGCATGTGATTCCGTTTTTTTTCCCAGGGGTAGTGAACGCATCTTACAGCATCACGACACACCCCCTTTGTGCTCTTGTGCGCTCTCCTTTGGAATTCTGTGGGACTTAACCACAATGAATTTTTAATGGTTCAAAAAAACCATAAAAAATTAGCTGTACAGGTAAATGTAATACATCATAGTACTGGTTGTGTTTTATTTTTTCTTGCATTTTGTCATGTCTGCCTTGAGAGAGAAAAATAAACATTTTATATGTGGAAGACTTTAAATTGGCCATTATAAAGAAAAAGAAGGAAAAAATAATAATATTTTGGGCATATGTTCCAGGAACATGATATAGATCGAGACCATATAATTTTCTAAAAATAGTTTTTAATCTACACTTATATAAAAAAAAACCCACATCTTTGCACCTGTTCTCACTGTCAAGAAGTAGGATAACTGTAAACATTCTTAAAAACAAACAAGCATTTAAAATCAGTGCTATAATGGGTGCACACGGCATACAAAATGAATATAGGGATGTCATCATCATCACCCCCCCCCCCCCGTTGTCTTTCATATTTAGCCTCCTCATTGTGAATGAATGATCAATGACTCATACAAGGAGTGGTCGTCCTCATCAATGGGCCTTCATCCTTTTTCCTGCCTGCAGCTGCAGACCTTAGCGGCCAGCGTTGCTAAGGAAGCGGCGCTCAAAGAGCGCTTGTGGCCGCCGAATATAAATAAACACACTTTGAGGCAGCTGTGAGGAGGCAGGAAGGAGGAGAAAAGTTCATCAATTCCAGACATAATGCCAACCATGAAAGCGACACCAAAAAGAAAAAGGACGGCGGGCGAGAAGGAGGCATTGATAAGACGAGACCGAATTTGGAAAGATTTTGGTTAGTGAGGAGAAGACGGTTTTGTGTTATGCTGAGTTGTCACACGTGCAGTGGCTTTATTGCAATTTGCGTAAAAAAAAAAAAATCGGATTAATCATTTGAATTTATTTTCCTCTTTGCTAATAGACGTCAAATTGTCTACTTCTACATCAAAGGGTTGCCCATGGATGACGGGAAAGCTCTACACAACGATCAATAATTCACTTCAACATAGTTACTAAGTGTGACACCATAATGCCACTAGATGACGAGAGGCCACGAGTTGGTGCCAAGGCACTACTTTTATGTGAGACTGGGCTTTCATCTGAGCATAATAATGGCGGATAGTTTCCAAAGAAAACATGCTTTCTTGTGGCTGGAAGGGATTAACCACATTTAAATGAATTTCAAAAGGGAACACTGACTAAATTAATAAGCAAGCTTGGTCAGCAAACAAACAAAATGTGTGTTCGGGATAGACCGATTATCGGCGCCAATACTCGGCGTTTTGATGAATATTGGCCTTCTTTCAGAATCTGACAGCTGATAAAAGATGATTTAAAACTGTTAAATGTGCTAAAGATGTAGGAACTATTTAAATGTTCAGTGAACCTGACCCTGGGAAGTCTCAGCATCTTTTGTTGTTATTTGGAAGTCAAATAAAGATAAATTGATTAACTTTCAAAAACAATACTTTTTAATTTTCATTTAAATTTTTGTTGGAATTTTAACACCAAAATGTCTTGTCTTAAGATTTTTGAATGTATTTTTTTGCGCAAATCAAATAAGTAACTCGTTCAACATATGCTTTAAGACATTTTTGACACCAATATTTTTTTCCCCGTGACTGAAAATAAATATCGGTTGACGGCCCTGAAAAAAAAAAGTTGATCTCTAGTAATTGTGTTTTCTGTCCTCCATCTTGCGGCGCAGGCAACCTGCTGCAGGACCCCATGGCGCCCACCGACTCGTCGTGTCAGCATTACGTGTGCCGCGGGTGCAAAGGTCAGCGGATGCAGCTGAAGCCGTCGTGCAGCTGGTGCAAGGACTACTCGCGTTTCCAGGAGAACCGGCAGCTGTCCCTGCTGGTGCGCTGCTATCGCAAGCTGTGCCTGTACATCACGCACTCGCCGCTCGCCGCGCACATCGCCGCCGCCGCCGCCGACTCGCCCGACCTGCAGGCCGTCCTCAACGAGGGCCTGCGGCTGGCCGAGATCGAGCTTGAACCCGAGCCCGACGCCGTCGAAGCGGAAGCGCCGGCGGAGGACGCGCCGCATCCCGACGAGGTCGACGAGGAGGAGGACGAGGCGGTCGGCGTCAACGGGCTGCACGATTGTAACGGACTCGCCGCCTCGCTGGACTTGGGCCGAGCGCTCGTCAAGCAGGAGGACTTTTGTGAGCAGATGCCGGCGGTGGGCGGGGCGGGCCTTTGCGACGTGTCCTGCTTCGGCGACGAGTTCAAGCATGGCGGGGGGCCGCTGCTGTTGAGCGTGGAGGAAGTTCTACGGACTCTGGACACGGACACCGAGCCCGACGACCCCCCCACGCCTCTGTCCGTCAACGGGCCTCTCTGCCCCGCCCTCCCCCTGGAGAGCAGCTGTCACCCCTTCCGCCCTCACCCGCAGCCCCCTCCTCAATCCCCCACCGCCGTCCCCCGAGGACCCCCTCGCTGCCACCGCAAACGCTCCCGCTCGGAAAGCGACAGTGAGAAGGTGCGGCTCCTCCCCATCGACAGCCTCCTGCGGGGACCCCCGCCCGACGGCGGCCCCCACTGCCCTCGCCTGGGCGCCACCCCCGTGTACGACTTCCCCTCCGCCACGCCCCACTTCCACATGGCGCCCGTGCCCAACGGCGGGCCCCCCAAGGTGGGCAAGGGCCCCCTGGGGTCCGGCAAGCCGCCCAAAAAGACGGGGGAGCACCACGGGGGCCCCAAGAAGGCCAAGGCCCGGGCCCCCAAACCCCGCTCGCAGGCCCGTGGGCCCCCCCACTCTCACGCTCACCCGCTCAGTCACCCCCCCAGCCCCTCCAAGCCGCTGTACAAAAAGCCCGTGGAGAAGAAAGGCTGCAAGTGCGGCCGCGCCACACAGAACCCGTCGGTGCTCACCTGCAGGGGGCAGCGTTGTCCGTGCTACTCCAATCGCAAGGTGAGGAGCTTTAGAAGACTTTAGGCGTATGAAGCCATTGTTATATAATGATCAAAAGGAAATAGAGCATTTTCATTTTTATTTCATTTTGTTTGATGTGTTTTGATTTCACTGCGTGCATGTTTGAAATTAAGATTTCAGTCAGACAATAGTACTTTTACATCAACATGCTTGATCACATTTCAAAGTTTGAAAACACTTTCTTTTTTTCTTTTTTTCTTTTTCTTTTTTTAAGAGCTCAGTATTGTTCATTCGGAAATGTCATCATCATTGCTCTTTTTTTCTTTTTTTTTTTAAATATATATATATATATATATACATATATATATATATATATACATATATATATATATATTTTTTTTTTTTGTGTGTGTGTGTGTGGGTGAGTATGTGTATGTGCGTGCGTGCGTGCGTGCGTGTATTTGTTAGCTCACCAGAAAACCTATTAGAAAAAATCTCATACCGTTCACCTAAACCGAACACCGCCGTCAGGAGACCCGAGGAAGGACCAAAGAAAACCAAGAAAGGTGAAATCCAGCACCGACCAGACACCCCCCACCAGAACTCCTCCCCAACCCAAGAAACATCCAGACCCCAACAAATCCAAAAAACATAAAATCAGGGAGGCCTCAAGAGACCAAAGGAGAGACCGAGAAAAGGAAGGAAGGACAGACGAAGCCGCGTGAGATCCGCAGACATCAGCCAGCCTCCACCGATTCAATAACCTGAGGAGGAAACAGATTGTGTCTGAGTTTCGGTAGATGCTGGTGCGGTGGATCTGGCATGCATGAAAATCTTCACCAAAGAGGGGAGCCGACGACCCCCGCCGGAACAGAGCAAGCGTTTTAAAACACTTTCGAAAGTCTTCCTTAGCACAGTGCTGCCAACCATGTTGTGGCACAACGTGGTACTACACTTGAGGCGCACAACTTTTAATTTGTCGTTCTTGCATGAAAATGAGTGCTTCAAAATCCTACATCAAATTCATACAAAATATATCTGAGATGCAATCTGTTATTTTTTGTGTGTGTTGCAGGCGTGCCAGGAGTGCATCTGCCGCGGCTGCCAGAACTCGTACATGGCGAACGGCGAGAAGAAGCTGGAGGCCTTCGCCGTGCCCGAGAAGGCCCTGGAGCAGACGCGCCTGACGCTGGGCATCAACCTCACCAGCATCGCCGCCGCCGCCCTTCGGGGCCCGCCCGGCGGCCCCCCCGGCGCCGCCCTGCTCAACGTAGCCGCCGCCACGGGCTCGCCGGTCGCCACCGCCTTCCTGTCGGCGGCGGGCCACGACGGCCGGGCCTTTGACGACTCGTTGGAGATGCACTTTGACTGTTGACTCTCCGCCTCGCTTGCTTTAGCGGCGTCACACGTTTGTTGGTCGCGCCCATCGCCGTTCGCTTCGTCGTCGTCATCACTGACCGTTGTAATTTATAACGATGATTTTTTTGTACGTGAAGCCGCCACGCGGGGGACATCTTAGCCAGGATCTATTTTATTAATGAAGCGGCGTTGACACGGTGAGGTAGTGGTTTAGCACTTCTGCCTTTCAGTTCTGAGGTTCTGGGTTCAAATCTGGGTTCCTGTGGAGTTTTGCGTGTTCTCCTCCCACATGTTAAGTTAATTGAAGACAAAAGTTGTCCGTCGGTGTGAATGGGAGTCAGAATGCTTGTTTGAACCCGAGTCCAAGTCACTTGATTTTGAGTATTTGCCCTTGCCAAGTCCTGATCCGATACATCGGGTAAAAAGAAATGCTATTAAGACTTTAAATTGAAAATAATACAATAAATAAATCAATTAAAATACATTTAAAATTGGACCCTTTTCATGTGAAAAATCACATGACTCTTAACGTGACCCCAACCCGACCCAATTAGCACGTCTGCCGCACATTTTTGAGTCTGTGGCTTCAAAGCCAAGTTGAATTGAAGAAAGTAATTGTCCACAGGTGCGAATGTTGAGTGTGAATGCTTGCGTGTTGGCACGACCCCCAACGAGGACAATAGAAAAATCACAAGATTGAAGTGCGTGTCACAGGCGCGTATATTTTTGGCGAGTGAGGCAGGAAGTGAAAAAAAAATGTGACAGGAAGTGAAAACAACCTTCCATGTGAGTTTACTGTTCATCTTCCTGGTGGAGGCGTTAGCGTGCTGGTTCGTGTTTAGGCGCTCCTCATGTCGTTGGTGTCGTTTGTTTGTTTTGTTTTTCCCTCACCAACTTGCTGCTAAAAAGGACGAGGAAGTTGATCTGTTTTCAAAATGTTCGTTACGAGTTATTTATTGGGAGTTTTTTGAGGGTTGCTGTCTTAGCATTTAATGTCTCGTGTCGTCCCCCCCAGGCTTTTGGTTCACACCCTCCCATCACCATCTCCACCCTACTGGGGCATTTGAATACCTGTAATATAACTGTATCATATTTCCACAAAAGAAAGAAAATCAAACCGTTGACTGAAGTGTGATTGGGTCTTTGATGCACTTCTGCCGCTTGACCACAGGTGGCAGCACTAAACATAAACAAGCATGGCACTTCAAAATCAATTTCCAAAATGAGGGAAACGAATATTTTGTTATAAACTCACAAACTCTTTATTGAACATATTTACAGATCCAACATATTTACATTCATGTTTTATTTACAACTGAGAAGCAATATATTGATTGTTGTTAATGGTCCCTTTTAAATCTGAGTAATTAACGCGCCAACAAAGGGGATTGCGTTTGCCTATAGATGACACAAGATGGCAGCAAAGGGATACTTTTGTTCAGAAAGCACCTCAGCTCTCATCAAACTTTCTTTTTTGCCAACATGCCATCAAATGGCGCTAAACTGCAATAGGTGACTTGTTCAGCAAGTCAGCAAAAATGCGGCGAGTCACTAGTTTTACACCACCGCGGTGTCAACGGTCATCTTTGGTTGATGTCAAAGTTCCTTTTAAAGACAAGCACACGCACGTTAAGCGCGACGCATTCAGGGCTGCGCGACGATTGGCTGTTCAGATGCATTTAAGACTCGACACGCATTTCGCCGACAACAAACTACACCAAAGAGAATATTTTTTCCTGACCTTGTCAGACGAACGCTTTGACAACAAGACTTTTCACAAACAATTTCATATCCTGAATATGTCCATGTACTGTACTAGTATACTTTGTCCTCACTAGTGAGACACTGAAGCGCATTTGTGGAACGACTGTCTTACTAGTACCGTTTTTTCCCCCTAATACACCGTCATTAACAATTTTTTTTTTTTTTTACTAGTTATACAGTTAGTTTGTGCTTAATTGTCATAGTAATGAGGACAAAGAACATAACTTGAACGTGGGAATAAATGTGCAGCAACTTTGCATTTTTTGTTGTGAAGGGGAGCCTCCTAGTGGCTGAGTTGGGTATCCCCCCCCCCAATTGAAAGACAAGCTTGTGAATCGCCGCGTCGACCACCACCTCACTTCGCGCCGTCACTTTACTCCGCCCCCCCCGCGTTTCTCCTTCACTCGGAACATTTAATGTCCCGGCAGGTTCCGCTTGAAGGCGCAACGGCGCCCCCGCGTGGCCTAGCTGATCAGGAAGACCCCGAAGAAGCTGCTCTTCTCGTCCATGTCCACGACGGAGGCGTTGGTCACGGTGACAAAAAGACGGTCTCCCCTGTTGAGGAAGAAGAGCCCACCCTGGTGGGCCGAGTACAGCGAGAATTCGGAGTCCCGGGACCAGCAGGAGGTCCGGCTGGTCTTCATCAGCAGGATGGGAGCCGGGTAAGTGCTCATCTGCGACAAGCGGAAGAAAAGGCTTGTCAACATTTTGGGGTTTTAATGGTTTCCGTAGCGTGCTTTTTTCTTCTTTCTTTTTCGTTTTTTTTCCTTTGCCACCACTAACGCAATATTAACCAGAATACCATATTTAGACCAGCGGGGCTTCATAGAACATATTATTGACACACACAAAAATACAATAATTAGTTTTATGCTAAAGGAAAGGAAATTAAAATCATATTTTTTTTAAAGGGAAAGTCAACCTTCCCCTTTAAAAAAACAGTTTTTCATTTCCATTGCTTTATTTAAAAAAAAAAGACTTTTTTTTTCAGATTGCCAGTGCAGAAAATATACAAAATTGGTTATGATTCAGTTAATGGTTTCATAAAATTAAATAAAAAGTTGATGATTGTTTTCCAAAGTCAGAGCAGATGTTGACAAATGTCTTATTTTGATTGAACACAAAGATCTGATCTGCTTTCATGAGGATGAAAAAAGAACATTTGAGGACATTTGCAATTTCATTATTATTATTATTATTATTTATTTCAAGACACGCTTTAGAAGCTGAAATCTGGAAAATGATCATGATAGATTAATTTGATACGAGATTAGTTATCGATTAATTGTTTCACCTCTATCTAAATTAATAGATAGAAATTTGTAATACATTTTCATTTTTTTTAATCAAGAATCAGATTTTTATGCAAAAAAAGAAAGAAAAGAAGGCCAACCTTTCTTCGCTTTTTCAGGTATAGCGTGTGCAAAACGCATGAGAGCGCCCTCACCTTCTTGTAGATGTACTGCAGCAGAGGCCTTCCTCTGTCGTCGCCGCCGCCGCCGCCGCCGCCGCCCTCCAGGGCGTCCTCGTCCAGGGGGCGGGCGTGTCTGAAGTAGGTCTGCGCGTAGACGTAATAGATGCCGGGCCGCGGGACCACCAGCTCGCCGTCCACCAGCTGCATGTCCTGCAGGAAGGCCAGACCCTTCTCGCCCTCCCACCACAATATCTTCTGTCCGTAAACACGGCGCGCGCCCGCTGTTGCTCCTGCGGAGACTGAACACGCCGACAGGTAAGCAAGCAAGCAACACGTTTGCCGTATTTGTGACATTATTCACGACGTGTTTTCCTCTTTTGTTGTTGTTGTTTTGTTTACAACTAAATTTCGCATCAAACGTCACAAAAAGTATCCTCGTTCTTCACTGGACTCAATTAGCAAAAATCCGAAACGACCACCCAAAAAGTTTTGTAATTGCCAACAGATGCCAGAAGATGGCGGTAAGTCACTTTTATTCTATTCCATAAGTGCCTGACAACAACTTCATTCTTGGCTGCAGGAAGGCACCAAAGCAATACTTTTATATTTCGATCTTGTGGCATCTGTGGGAAATTAGTGCCTCGCGTTTAAAGAGCTCGAACCGCCTTCCTGTAAATAACCCAATACACGCTGACTGCCAATCATTCATGTCATTGATAATTGATTGTTGACGTTACCAATCAGCAGTCAAAAGTAGCGGCTGCGCAAGTCTGCGCACTTTCAAAATGGCAAAACATCTGTCGCTGATACGCAGCAGATGTTTTGACGAATGTTGTCTGCTGCTGTAAAAGTGGAATTTTTCCCGCCGGCGGTTCGAGCAAAATCACATTCTGTTGTGTTCTATTGTGGACGCCTTACCGGCTCCTCCCTCCAGTTTGGGTGCGAAGCTTCCGGTGACGTGAGCGGCGACTTTGGGCCGCGGCGACGTGCCGTCGTCCGCTGCCACCAGCGAGGGCAGAACCCGAGACACTTCATCTGAACAGGAAGTCGGTCCAACGGCAACAATGGACAATATATTATTGCGCTATTATGTTCCTATATGGCATTTCTACTGAATAGTTTCTTATGCGCATACTTTTCAAATTGTTTACTACTCAAACGTCCCATAGTAAAGAAAACGTTGAGTTTGAAGTCCAATAAATATTACAATACATAAAATATCCATTTATGCTAATCTACTCGACAGAATTGGTCTTAACATACATAAACGGGGTTTCCGTCCAAAATGTTGAGACATTTTCAAGCAAATTTGGTGAAAATGCGCAAAAAGGAACAAGCAACGACATCTTATGCCATTTGTTATTATTTTGCGAATGTGAATATTGGGCACCGTGTGATGACGTCATCATCATCATCGTGACCGGCAACTAAAGATTCATTTTTGCTTATTTGATGAATTCCAGAAATATTTCAATTTATTCGTCCTCCCAAACGTATAAAATTAGCATTTTTTCAGAAAAACAAGTCCACTCCCTACAATTGTAAAAGTTATTTGTAGCATTTCCATTTCGGTTTATTTTCACAATTCTTAAAAAATCCAATAAAAACTGTAGAGGAAGTAAACCCACACAGGTTTGTTTGTTTTCAAAAAAGCAATGCAATCATTTAATGACTAATTCAATTATTTTTGGAACAACTAGTAATAAGTAACTATAAAAACTAGGCAATTGTTATTTTTTTAACCGTCATTAATCGCATGAGTTCAATAATTAACTCACAATTAATCAAACATTTTATATCTGTTTTAAATGTACAATAATAATAATAATAAATATTTTTTCTAAGTCTAAAAGAGTGGAATTTTTTTAAACTAATATAAATATGGATGAATCTTTTAATCATTAATACTGTCATTTCACAATAATTCTTAAATGTAGTTAAAAATGTACTGTAAAAAACGAGCGTGATATTGATTTGATGGCATTATCGCATTTGTAAGACATTGCTGACCGCTCGGTGCATTTTTCTTTTCATATTAAGAGCGATCTCATCTTTAACATGAAGTCACTTGTGAAATTCTGCACATTTTGAAAATTGCAAAGTACAACTTGACCCCAGCCTCCGCAAATATTTGCATTATTATCACATTTATTACTGTTAAGTAAGGGACGGTCATTAATTGCGCATTTAAAAAAAAAAAAGAGTGGCGTTAAATGAACTCAAAATTAACTCACTACTCCTGACACCTTATAAGAACTAATGACTTTCTAAAAGTTTGACAATCCATTGGAATTGATGTGATTTTCGTCCTTGTGGGCCTCACCTCTCACCGCAGACGAGATCTGCTTCCGGTAGTGCTGCGACAGCGACTGCGGCGCCAGCAAAAGGAAGAAAACACACATCAGAGTTTTGATGTCTCTCAAATTGACACAAGCACAAGAAACGGCGACGTTCCAGAAGCTTCCCCGAAGCGCCGGCAAACGACGACATCACCGCCAGTCGGCCTCGGGTGCGATTTGCTCTATAATAGCGCCGCTAATGCCGTTGCTATTCCGCCAAACATCAAATCCATCCAACGGCACGCAAACTGCGCCTGATAAATCATCTGGAAGCGCTCACGAGCCATATTAATATAATAACAGGATGAAAACATATCAAAGAAAATGCTTGACGTTTCAATGTGTGAACGCGGCCAGATTGCGACACACGGACGACGAGTGCCAGTTGGCTGCAAACGCGTTCACTCCGACCAATCGGATGGAAGTCGTGGGCCGGCGCTCCGACCTTGTGAGGATCAAGTTGAAATTTGTTTGGATGAAAACAAACAAAAAAAAGGAAGCGATTTTCTTCACTTCAGAGCACTTTTCTTGGCTGCTACTTTTGTTTGAAGGAGCAAAAATGCGGCGCAACGTGCGAACACAAATGAGCGTTGAAGTCTGACTTCTTTTTACGCAGTCCGTTCTGTATCGAAACGCTGGGATGATGTTATGTTGACCAGCGTGGGAAAAAAAAAAATCCTCCTGACAAGCTACGCCGTCATTTCATGAATAAGACGCCGGCCGGCTCCAGAGTGGAAAAACACAGAGACGAAATCCCCCATTATTAAACAGTCAAATGCACTTAATAGTTTTGAAGAAGGTGCATTTGAAAACTAAGCGGGAAAAAAAAAAAAATGATCGCTGCAAATCCGGAGATACTTTGCGGGCTGTCAGTCATTTCTGTTGATTGCCGCGATCCATCGACGTCTTTTGCCTTCATTAGCGATAAAAAAGCAATATTTTTTCTTTGGTCCTTCCTCGGGTCTCCTGACGGCGGTGTTCGGTTTAGGTGAACGGTATGGGATTTTTTCTAATAGGTTTTTTGGTGAGCTAACAAATACACGCACGCACGCACGCACGCACATACACATACTCACCCACATACAAAAAAAAATAAATATATATATAAAAAAAAAGAGCAATGATGATGACATTTCCGAATGAACAATACTGAGCTCTTTATAAAAAAAAAAGAAGAAAAAAAAAAAAGAAGCAATATTTGGTTTACTCCTTTGTCTGTCCGCACAGCAAGATATGACCCATTTTATGAGATCATCGATCAGCGGAAGGACTTTACACTGTACGAGATTCAATGGTTACGATACGGGCAAGTGGTTCTGTTGCCGTCCGGCGTCCCGGAGGGGGCGTGCCCACGAGGGCGGCGACGTCACGCGCAAAAGGTCAATACCGCCGTCTGCTCTGTGGGAACGATGACGACGAGAAGACGAGTCCGCTGATGAAGTGAAAAAAAAAAAACACACAAGAAGAAAAAGCTCAGCAAAATCGGCTGTCACGTTCGTCAAGTGGATCGAGAAAATTAGAAATCGATTCCTCCTTTTGTTATACTTCCAACAATGACGCCATTCGCTTGCTATTGTAATGCAATTTCTGCCTCGGAAAAGAGACTTGAAGGACATCCTGTCTATATTATATCACGATAAAGCAGCCGAACCTCCTCATGAATATTAATAGATATGATTGAGTCCACAACACGCGGACTTGCACTAAAAAGCCTAATTAAGTCCACGTCTCGTCTGGATTGCATTTCAAATCAGGCTTTCGCATCTTTTATGACTTCATTTATTTTTGTAATGGCAGCTTTATTTAAAAAATAAAAACAATAATGCTATTTAAAAAAAAAATAATTCATTAATCCCAAATATGGATTTGATCCCAAGTAAAGAATGTTCGGGAAGTTTTGATAAATGTTCACAAAGACAATAAATCACAATGTTGTCATCTTAATTGCTGCACTGAGACGCACCCTCGCGGTGTTTTTATGTCTTCATTTCCGGGACAAGAACTTCCTGCTGGGACGGCGGCACAAGCCTGCCCTGTGTGTGCGTGTGCAGGTGCACGCATTCCAGCGCCGATCCAAGTTGAGGGGATCGCATCGCAAAGCAGACGTCAATGACTTCATTGTGCGGGCGAGTCAGATTAACATCTTCAACTTTTTTCTTTTCTTTCTCTTTCACTTCCAATGCGAACGTTGCAGCCATTTTGGATGGCACACGAAATAAATGTTTTTATAAACGAGAAACATTCATTTCGATTTTTTATTGCTAGTCAGTCAAGCGCATTTGTGAAGGATTTATTGCCAGCTGTGTTTAGAACTCTTCTAAAAAAAATTGGCCGCCACAAAATCAGAAGTCTTACAAGTCGTAAGTCTTGGTCCAATTTGTGACTACTGTTGCAAAATCTTGACGGTGTGTTAGCATATAGCAAGAAAGGAACCCGAGTCAAGAAAAAACAAAAGGCAGACAAGATAAAAATTCAACTTTGTTTGGTCAGGTACTTTTTCATCAGGAGATTAGCGCAACTAAATGCTAATATGCAAGCAATTGGTATGCTAGCATTTAGCAAGACAGCAACCCGATTAAGAGGATTGTTTTGCAATAATACATTGTTTGGGTCAAAAGTCGCTACTCGGATTGATACGGCAATCATAGGAAAAAAAAAGACCGATTACCGTAATAATTCGTCAACGTGGACGCTGGACGTGACGTAACGTCGCCAGCCTGGCTACCCAGCGCGCGGCTAGCAGCTAGCCACTTGTCGCTAGCACGTGTGGTTAGCCGCTAGCCCCAATTCGCTAGCGCTGCCGACTGACTGTGAGTATGTTATACATTTTTAATGAGAGGCGGCATCATTATCTCTTTTGAAATCATATTAAATTAGCGATTGCGCATGATTTGGATACGGCGTTGCGTTGACGTTAGCGTCAATCTCAGGTGGGATAGCGACGTCAACGATTCGAGAGCAGCCATTGTGACGATAGATAAGTTGTGTAACTTCGGAATTTGGAGTGACTCTGTTTGGTTTTGTTGTCGCCAGAGAGATTAGACGCGGTGTTTTGAGTGTATAAATACTTTATAGATCTACGTGCGCAGCAGCAGATAAAGAAGATGTGCACGTTTTAAAATAGAATGTCAAGTTTTGACAATTTGGGTCCCTTTATGATTTGTGAGGGTTTTTTTTTCTGCGGTCGGGTACCATTTTGAAAAAGGATAGCTCAGATGCTAACATCCAGCACAATATAATGACCTTCAATGATGACTAATTGCGCCTCGACAAAGAACCTGCAGCTGACTTTCGATTGCCAATCAGAGCGCTCATGGTTTCACAATCGTTTTGCTTTTGCATTTTAAATTGTCGAAAATGTATTTTGCGAGAATCTTCGTGACCAAACGAGGTCGCGCAAATATTAGAAACAGCTCTCGGGATGATGCAGTGCAGATGGACCAGCGCGATTATAAACATATTACAATTATATTCGTTACTGTCGTGTCGCCGTGCCAAACAAAAGTTCACAGGAGATCGGTGATTTTTTTTTAAGGTCACGACATTTTATGTTTCATTAACTTGAAATGATATAACATGATATTATTCATTATTAGAATTATGATGACGATAAACGATTCTGCCTACCTCGCTTCATTGTTTGCTCAAACTGCGCCGCTATATTGCAGATTTGGAAGCAATTATTTTTTTATGGGTTTATGGGACAATTGTTTGAATTCCCAACTAATCTCGTCTTTGTTGCCGCAGAACAGAGAAGATTGCCTGCGAGTATTGTTCGGACGTGTTGCTGTCAGAAGAGCTTGATTCATACGTGATAAACATTGATGCTAACTTCCGTTAGCAGACCCGTCGCCTTTTCGCATGAGATGTTAGCATTAAGCTAGTGGACATTGAAAGCACTCATGTGGAACATTTTGGTGCCAAGAGAAATGTTAGAGGGTGAAGAAAATTGTGAATTTTTCAACTTGAGCAAATCGAATGGGAAACGTCTCGTTTGTGCCTCGACAGACGTTTCCCGACGAGAAGACGAGCTGACGTTTGCGTCGGTCTCACCTTGTCGACGAGTTGGCGGAGTAGCTGCGTGACCTGCCGGCACGGATCGTCTCGCGCCGCCGACGCGCTCTGCTGATCCCAACCGTTCAGGCACGACACGCTGCTCCTGGAGAACGTCTCCTTCAGCTGCCGGAGGAAGACGACATGAAGGTGAGGATGACGACGGGTCGGGTCGGGTCGGGTCGGTCGGCCGACGGGAGCAAAGGCATGATTTTATTTTATTTTTTTAAACATATCCTCTGTAAAAAAAATTGCCCACATCCTTCATTAAACAGATCCTTCAACTCTACATTTGACTTGTGATGTTCAACTCAAAGTGTTCAACAATAAGTTAACAAGTCTAATTGGTATTGAAAAATCAATAAATAAATTATGGGAAGAGGACTTTGAAGAAAAAAATAAAGAATCGCATATTAAAAATCACAATTAACTCATTCACTGCCATTGACGGTTATAGACGTCATAAATTCATTTGAACCATTTCTATTCGTTTAACATTTTTTCCCCACTTTTGTTAGCAAGAGTATGAAAACCAGAAAGTAAAGTAGACGTACCGGAAAATTCTACTTAAGTACAGAAGCAAGTACTTGGTGACTTTCAAAAAGAATCAAAACAAACAAGTCGCAGCATGTTCAAGTCGTCACTGACTGACTGACTACTTGGTTACTTACATTTTCACACGTTTGCTTATTAACTCACTCACTTAGTTTTTGTTTTTCTCACTTACTTGGCTAGTTACTTATTCACTAGCTCACTCAAACACTGACTCACTTGCTCAGTCACTGAAATGACTTAGTTGCTTACTAACTCACTCAGTTACTCGTGCAGTCACTCTCTTGCTCACTCACTGACTTACTCGCTTACTCACATACTTACTTATTAACTCACTCACTTTCTTAGTTACCAGTCTCTCTCTTACTCATCGACTTACTTACGAGCTTGCTTATTAACTAACAGTAACTCATTCAATTAATGACTAACTCAATTACATTTATATCGCTACTTACCAATTGACTCACTCCCAAACTTAGTCACTCACTCAATTTGTTTTCATTTGAGTTATTTACTTACTCTTCGACCTGATTGCTTACTGGCCTTTACTTACCCACTTTCCTACTTACTCACTTCATTTACTTAGTTGTTTACTTTCACATTTACTTACAAACCATGCACCTACTTACTTGCTGACCGGCTTACTTACCCGTTTACTTCAATCATGTGTTCATGTACTCACCTTGCTCGCTCACACATTTTATTTTCTTATTTGCATTCTTACCGATTTGCTTACAACACACAACTCTTGTCCTTACTCGCTCATTCGCTTATTTCGCCGACTTTCTTTTAACTCTTTACTGAGTTATTTACTTTCTCGTTGACTCATATACATAGTTTTACGCTGACTCGCCTACTTACTCGCTCACTCATTTACTTACTCTTATTGACTTGCTTTTCTCTTACTTATTTACTTACATGCGTACTCGCCTTCTTATTGACTTCCTTGATTTATTTCCTCTCTCTCTCTCTCTCTCTCACACCTCCTGAATGACTCGCTCGCTCGCTCGTCGACTTAATAGTTGTTGCGTTGCACAGCGAGCGAGTTGTGGCGACTTACTTGGTTGAGCGCCGTGTTGAAGTGCAGCACGGTGACGGTGACGAGGACGGCCTGCAGCAGGACGGCCAGCAGCAGCACGACTCCGAGCTTTGGAGCGGAGCCCGTCATGGCGACAGAGCGCCGCCCGGTACGCGGCCACGATCGGCCCGATAGACTTCCAGCACGCGAGCGCCAACAATAGCCGAGGAGTGACGAAGGGGAGGAGGAGGGGAAAGAAGACTAGGAGGGAGGGAGGGAGGGAGGAGGCTGCGGGGGGACGGGCCGGGCCGGGCCGGGCCGGGACGGGCCGAGACGGGGGAGGCTCCGCAGCTGCAGCCGAACCTCCTCAACTCTCCCCGCCAAGCGGCGGCAGGGGGAGGACCCTTTACATTGTTGCCTTTGTGTGCTACGAAAACTTTTTTTTTGCTGTCCTTCTTGGGAAAACTTCATTTTAATTTCATTTCCTCGCAATAAAATTGAAGCTCAAGTTCCTCTCGATGTGAAATTCGGTCTCTTCAGAGGTCGCATGGGAAATTACAATGTGATGCTACCTAAATCTAAAATGACCAGATTTTCAAAATGAAAAACCGAATTTCGCTGAATATTAAATATACAATTCATTTCACCAAATCATCTTTCATCCACGTACACCGCTAACGGGGGTGAATGCCACGAAGGAGGCGGGACTTCCGACTTCCGTAAGTCACACACGATGCTATTTCCGGTTACTGTTGCGATATAATGGGCCGCGTCCCAATACTAGCACTGCCACCCTTTGTGGCCATCAATTGCAAGTTCCCGTTCATGGATGCGCGTGTGTAGCGTGTCGCACTTCTCAGAGTGCGACTCGGAGCGCTTCGGCGAACTCAGACACCCGACACGCGAGCATCCATGAACAGGAACGCGCAATTGACGGCCACAAAGGGTGGCAGTGCGAGTATTGGGACGCGGCCTATATGTCGCAACAGTAACCTTAAACAGCGATTTAAAAAAATAATAATAATTATTGACACAATTTAGTACAAGTAATCAAAATTACAAACAGCAACAAACAAAAAACAAAAGCATGAAATCAACCCAACATTCAAACAAAATACAACATTGTACGCTCAGTTTTCTTATTTTTGGAAAAAGCGTAGGCGTGTTACTTACGGAAGTCGGAAGTCTGTGTTTTTTTTTTAAATTATTGTTATTATTATTAACAAATGAAGCTTACAGGCCTAAATAAAATTGAAACATACGACTGGACGGTGCTAAAAAAACAAAACGGTGAAAACCAACAACATTCACACATCATGGTGCAAAGGGACCAATCGGAAAGGTCGCCATGTTATCGTAAAACCATGGCGTCCAACTCATTATCTCGCCAATGGAAGCTGGCGGTGCCGTTAGCTGACGCGGGTCACAAATGACATTTCCCATGATTCTTAGATGCGAAAGCAGGAAGTCGATCTCGTTACGGTCAATGCCTGCTAACCAATTAGATGAGGACGCAAACGCGAATTTGGAAGCAAAGGGGAGGAATTTAACACATTTATCGAATTCCTTTTTAATGGGTTCATCGTATGAATCGCTATGACAACCGTGTGATTGACATACGCGAGGCAAAAAATGAGCCGTCTTGATTGGTGACCATTTTTCACCTTGTTACTTTGACTTCAGGTGATTTAAATTATTATTTTTTTTTTTTTATAGCTGAGTAGCTAGCTAGCGTCCCTGGATCCCGTCATTTGGGAGAGAATTGGCCAAAAAATGGCGGAAAGTTTGAATACTTTGACATGTGAAAAACTGTGAGGGCCAAATTGTTCGTGCGCCGCCAATATCAAGTGTCGGGCTGATAATTTGTGAGGAGGGAAAAGCAAACACGCGGACGTGCGGCACTTTGGCCCGCCCGCGCTAGCATGCTAGCAAACGTAAGGAGCATTTCATGAGAAAAAAAATGTCATTCGAATGTTCAACGGCTGCATAAAACAAGATTTGTCGGTTAGGGGCACATGTACAAAGAACGTCAAACAAAAGAAGAACAAAGCAGTCAAGTCCAAAGTACATGTGTTGCTTTCACTGCCTGCTGTCAGCACGTTGCTTTCATTATTGGCCTGCTGTGCCGACACACTCGAAATAGGCTATAAACACACGCACACACACACACAAAGAAAGATGAGGCTAATGTGCTAGCTTCGAGGCTAAGTCTCCTTTTCTTTGCTGGACTTCCTGTGTGGCGTTCAGGGACAAAGTCTCACTTAGAGACGCAGGAAGACAATCAAAGTCAAACATTTACAAGCGGACCGTCCCCCCCCCCCCCCCCCGACGTAACTCGTTTCAACTCCCATCGCAGCCGCGTGTGTGTCCACTTTGACGACTTGATAGAGTCGGCGTAAGAACGGGAAGACGCCCGCCGGCCCGCTGACCCCCGCGGTCAACCGCCCCGCCTCCCCGGGGCGGCGCCCCTGTTGCATGTCGGGAACGCCGCGGCCTATAAATGGCTGCCGCTGGTTGGCTGGCGGCCACATGAGGAACACCAACATCTGGCCTCAATCTGCATCGTACGCCCCGCCGGCCCGTGGGAGACACTCGGCGCTGAAGTTACACTTCAGTGCTACGCCTTAGAGGCCTGCGGGGGGGCGAGTGTGTGTGCGTGTGGGCGTGTGTGTGTGTGCGTGCGTGCGCGCACAGGGGTCATGGTAGTTCATGACGGCATCCTCTCTCACTGCTGACTCACCAAAAAAAAAACGGTTGGACAGACTTTAATGTCCTTTTTAAAGTGGTTAAAAAGTCATATGTTAACAATTGTGTGCTCATATATATATTTATATAAAACTAAAAGACTTGTTTAGAACAACCACACAGCCTTTCGTCTGCTAGTTTCATGCTAATGCTAATAAGGTATATAATCATTTAAACAAGTGACATTTGAACACATTTAGACACAATAACAGTCATACTTTCTTTTTCATCTGAGGACGTCGAGATATCCGCGTAGTGTCTGAACAGCAACATAATGGCCTTTCAATTGATGCAAAAGTGTGACAAAAATGCATTCAAATATGTCATTACTGAATGTTTCGTAAAGCGCAATGTTAGGGAAAGTTTATTTTTCTCAATGAGGAACACATAAGAACAATTGTTGCTATTTTTATGAGAGGCTGGAACGGATTCATGGCGTTTACATTCATTACAATGGGGAAAGATGATTTGAGATACACGATTGAAAGTACACAACAGGAGTTTTTTGGTTTGTTTTTGCAAAAAATGCGACTTTCTTCCCTTGAAAATCCAACTTTTTCTCCAACATGGATGATTATTACTCTTGTGGCATTTGTTGTTGTTTTGTTGAAATCCTTGGCAACAGACAGATTAAGATATCATCCAACAAAGATAAAACGACTGCTGGCCAAGATGGGTTATTACACCGAGGTGCTGAGAACAAAGAGAAGGCCATATTTTCACAAATGAGTTTGAAAAAACAACAACACTTCATTGGGGCTTTGATAAAGCGAGCAGATGCGTCGACAGGCTGAAAATCACGACATAAAAAAAAAGAAAGAATCCAAATGCGAACATCATCTGATGAATTTTCTTTCCTCGTCGACGTGCCAAAAAGTCGACACCCTCCCGACAACATCACACACACGCACACACACACACAAACACACAATGGGCTTGGCCACGTGGGCACGCCAGCAAGCTGACAGCTGACCAATCGCAACCTTACAAACTTTTGGGGACTTTCCAAGCATTTTCTTTCTTGCCTGTACTTGCTTTTCTCAACTTCGGTTTTGTGTTCTTGAATTGACAACTTCTTTGTGTGTGCGTGTTGTCTAATTCCAATCGAGGAATGTGGCGTAAAGTTCACGGGCAAAACATGAGCGAACGATTAAAGTCTGCGATGCGATGAAATTACCTAATTGAAAGTGCGCTTTCGCGTGCGTGCGTGAATTGAATTGCTTTGTGTGTCCTGAGAGGTCACGTGTTCACGTGTTCACGTGCGATCACGTCACACCTGGAAATGTTGACATGTTGTCCCTTTAGAGAGTCCACGTCATCGTCACACATCATAATTCCAAAAAAGAAAAAGAAAAAAGGTCAAATATGCTGAAGAGATAAAGCCGAGAAAGGAAAAGTTTCTTATAAAGAAAAATACAGACTTTTAGAATAATTTATCGTTTTTTGAGAAAATTGTTTTGTTTAGAGTTTTTTTTCTCAAAAAAATTGTTTTGCTGAGAAAAGGATTAAGACTTTTTTAAACAAATACTACAAAGAAACCATATGAACTATTTTACAATTTGTGTAATCATTTAAGCAAACTAATAGTCAAACCATATTAGGATTGTTTTTTAAGAAAAAAATTCATCCGTTTTTGGGGGGAAAAAAATATTTTGAGAAAAATAATAATACTAAAAAAATACATTTTCAAGAGGAATAGCTTAATTTTAAAAGAAAGAAACTTTGGTATTAATTTTGGTATGTGCTTTTTAAATTAAACATTTTTATTTTGGGGAAAACATTTAAGTTAAGTTAAATTACAAGTTTTTGTTTTTACATACAGTATATTCCAATAGTACTATTTTAGTTTCGACTGTAGTTTAATTTTAACAGAAAAAGTAGTCGTTTTTGTTTAAAAACAAAACAAATCATGAAAAGTAACTAAAATGACCAATTAAAAAATTTTTTTTTTTAGAATTTAAATATATATTTTTTATTCCCCCCACCACCCCCCCACCCCCACTTTATTATTTATTTATTTATTAACAGCTTTCGAGAAATTGTTTTTCTTTGTACGAGTCTTCGTTTTCTGTCCAGCAGGCAACAAAAGTTTGGATGCAGCCAAACCCAGGCCCAGTCATGATTGCCTCCCCCGGTGCCCATTGCCGCCCACGCCCCCCCCACGCCCCCCCCCCCCACGCCCCCCCCCCCCCCCCCCCCACGTCGGGCCTGTCAGGAAGAGTGAACAATGTGACCCTCAGCGGCAGCGATAACATTCCCCCCCGGAGAATTCCTCCCGGCCGCGGCTTTCCTTTCACATTCTGCCTGCTTGTTTTCACGGCCGCCACCACCGCTTGTGTTTTTCTTCAACCTCATCATCTCACCCGACCCCCCCCCATGTGTGGCAGACATGTTTGTTTTCAATCAGCGAGAACAGTCGAATGGCCACGGGATGTCTTGTTGCTCTTTTGCTTGCACGTCTGTAACAAGCTCAAACAGGGCCCCTGGGCACAGAGCTGTCAAGGGGCCCTGGGACAATCGGGACGCACGCACACGCACGCACACACACAGGCGTGGCTTGCCTGCCAATTGTGTGTGTGTGTGTGTTTTTTGTTTTTTTTGTTTTACTGTTCATCACGTCATTTATTTTATTATTATTATTTTTTTTAATTCTTACTATAGGCTACCACTTCCTGGTCAGCTGCTAAACGACCGCTTCCAAATATGGGCAGGCTCGCGCCGGAGCGCCATTGTTCCTGCGCCGTTCTGTGGCGAACGCCGACCAAGGCTATGCCAAGTGCGGCGTGAAAGGGCCTTGACTGAGTGCGTGCATGTGCTCGGTGACAGCATGAAAAGTCCTTAACAAGCGGCGGTGACACGCACGCCTCCGCCTCCGCCCTCCGCGCTGGTTCGCGGCCAAACCGCAGCGCAGGAAACGAGCCTCAAGCTGAAAACAAATCAATGCTCCTCCACAACACTGGATCACGACTCCACGCAAGGAGCGCATGTGTCGCTCGTTAGCGCTCATGTGTCGCGCACATGGCGGGAAAACGTCCTTCCGCTCAGACCACCAGACGACGACGACGACGGCGCGAGCAGTGGAAGTTCCTTGAGTGCGGGCGTTTTGACAGGTCGGCGCCATTCTGCTTCGTACGGAGTTGGTGGGAAAATGCACCCCTTTTTGCTACTTGTCGATGGAAAATGACGTCACAGTTTGGGGCGGGGCTTAGGCAACAACCAATTAGAGCTCACCTGTTTTCTAGGTTTGTCACGTGATGTTTGCAAACTGAGCAATGGGGAAGCGCCGTGATGTCGTTTTCAGCCAACAAAATGGCCGCCCAATGGAATGAAGCGTTCACATGAATTTATTTCATGGCGAGGACACAAAGAGACACATTGGGAGCGTCTGTGAGGAACAAAGTGGAAGTCAGCGCGACCTTTCCTTCAACAAGTTTGACCGTAAAGAAGATTGGCACTTCAAAGGCCCCTCGTCGTCTTCTTCTGGTTCTTGTCGTTCCCGTCGTCGCTGTCGCTGCATGTGCTTCGGGTCGCGTCATCAAGCGCGAGCGCGAGCGCGAACACGTCAGGGCCGGCTTTCGGGTCCAAGTGCTATGCGAGGCCGCCGGATGACTCGCAGCTGCAGTTGCAGCTGCAGGCCACTGCAGGGCGCTGCAGGGTGGTCGTTAACGCCAACACGCCAGCAGAGTCGCAGCACAAACTTGCAGGTCGCGATGATGTCATCAATTCATTAACAAAGATTTTCTCCGTTTTGTAAAATGCAGTTTCAAGTTGAGCATTTTATTTTGTTAAATGTTTTTCAATTGTAGCTTTTGCCATTTCATTAGTTCCCGTCACATGAAGTAAAATAACCTTCGTCCTGACATCGGTGTCAGCTCACCACTCGTGGATGCCCCGCAGCCCCCACAAGGTCCCCCTTTGTCTATAAATACCACAAAATGGCAGCCAAGCACTCGCCCAAGCGACTCAACACACTACAACATAGTTCCTTGCCACAAGATGGCGCCAAAGCAATTCATCCGCATCGACTGCGAGCACAAAAACAGCAACGCGGGCCACGCGGGCACGTGTCCCTAATATTGTGGTTGCAAAATTTCCCCCCCAAAAAGCAGAAAAAGATTCACTACTGTAAATTTCACATTTTCAACAAAGATGCAAGACGTCACATTTTCATGACGCCATTCACATTTTAATCTGTTTTTTTTAAGTTTTTTTCTGCTTTAATGCATTTTTTCTGTCAGAAAAAATATTCCGAAAAATGGGAATTAAAAAAAATAAATAAATAAAAACATAAAAAAATATTTAAACAACAGAGCATCAAAGTAATTTTTTTCTGTTTTTTTTATCTGTTTTTTTAAGTTTTTTTTCTGCTTTAATGCATTTTTTCTGTCAGAAAAAATATTCAGAAAAATGGGAATTAAAAAAAATAAATAAATAAAAACATAAAAAAATATTTAAAAAACAGCATCAAAGTAATTTTTTTCTGTTTTTTTTAATCTGTTTTTTTGAAGGTTTTTGTCAGAAAAAATATTCAGAAAAATGGGAAAAAATATTTAAAAAAAATAAAAACATAAAAAAATATTTAAAAAACAGAGCATCAAAGTAATTTTTTTCTGTTTTTTTTTAATCTGTTTTTTTCTGCTTTAATGCATTTTTTCTGTCAGAAAAAATATTCAGAAAAATGGGAAAAAATATTTAAAAAAAATAAAAACATAAAAAAATATTTAAAAAACAGAGCATCAAAGTAATTTTTTTCTGTTTTTTTTTTATCTGTTTTTTTGAAGGTTTTTTTCTGCTTTAATGCATTTTTTCTGTCAGAAAAAATATTCAGAAAAATGGGAAAAAATATTTAAAAAAAATAAAAACATAAAAAAATATTTAAAAAACAGAGCATCAAAGTAATTTTTTTCTGTTTTTTTTATCTGTTTTTTTGAAGGTTTTTGTCAGAAAAAATATTCAGAAAAATGGGAAAAAATATTTAAAAAAAATAAAAACATAAAAAAATATTTAAAAAACAGAGCATCAAAGTAATTTTTTTCTGTTTTTTTTTTATCTGTTTTTTTGAAGGTTTTTTTCTGCTTTAATGCATTTTTTCTGTCAGAAAAAATATTCCGAAAAATGGGAAAAAATATTTAAAAAAAATACATATAGTATGTTCATATTGCACCGTCCAGAGACCGCACACTGCTGTGACACGCCCTTCCTTTAATACATTATCAAACATGTTTCAGCATGTGAGTGTGCGTTTTGGTCTTTTCATGTCTGATTATTGTACTTGTTTTGTGTGCGTGTGCATGTTGTGTGTTTGGGCCTTTTGGTGCGCTTGTATTAGGTATGTGTTTGCATGCGTCAGTCTTTTTAAGTGTGTTCACGTGTAAACGTTTGTGTGCGCGCGTGTGTGCGCGCGTGTGCGCAAGCCCACTCCCATGCTCATTGTTTGGGCTGAACTTTTCCAAGTAAAAGGCCAAGTTGGCCAAAAGCGGGAATGAAAAGCAGGAAGCTTCCAGTGATCAAATCGAGCCATTAAAAGTGTCAATCTCGTCTTTGGCTCGTGTTTTTATTTTCTTGGTCTTAATGTCTGCCTTCAGCCTTCCGTTGCTGGCAAAAGGTTCCATCTGCCAATCAAAGGCACCTTTCTTCATCTTCGTTGTTGTCAAGAAGCCTGCAGCCGCGCTTGGTATGGGGGGCCAAAACTGCCAAAAATATAAATGAATAAATGAATAAAAGTGAAAATAAAAACGGATATAGAATATATCATTCAAACGTTTAATACAAAAAATTAAAATGTAAATAAAAACAACAAAATATGTATATATCCATAAATTATTTAAATTGAAAATACAAAAATACAAAACGAGAAATTTATTTTTAAAAATAAAGGTGGAAATAAATATAATTAAATATGAATTGATTAATAAAAACATATTTATTTCATGCTGCAGACGCTCTGTCAGGATGAAACTTTATTCAAATGAAGGGGGGGGGGGGCAGTCCTAAATGTGTCTTGGGCTTATTTATTGATTGATATTTAATTCTATTTAGATATTTATTTTATCTCGTTTTGTATTTTTGTATTTATTTTTACATTTATATATATATATATATATATATATATATATGTGTATATATATATATATTGTTGTTTTTATTTCCATTTTTGTATTTATGTTTTGAATTATTTTTTTATATATTTTTGTTTTTATTCATTAATTTTGGCAGTTTGGGTCCTCCAAAGGTTTGGGTTGGGATCGTCCGTCCACAAGAAGCCGACTTGGCTCTCGGGATTGAAAAAGTCTCCCAATAGCAGCCGGCAAGACAAAAATCAGCGTTCAAGCTGTTTTCTCATTCGCTCTGCCGTTATCACGTGACACAAAAAGGACGGTTTGGTTTCCTACCGGCAGTACACGCGACGTCGTGATAAAAAAAAAGTCGTGAGTGAAGCCATCCGGCCCGTCGCTCAGAGGTTCTGGTCCAGCCAGCGTATGAAATTGTCGACGGCGCGGCGGCCCACGTCGGACATGACGGGCAGATGCGCGAAGGACAAGCACCCGTGGAAGCCGTCCTCGTAGTGGTCGGCGCTGACGCGCACGCCGGCCCGCCGCAGCCGCTGCGCGTAAATCATCCCGTCGTCCCGCAGCACGTCGAACTCGCACGTCAGCACGTAAGCGTCGGGCGTTCGAGACAAAACGTCTTGATCCGCCAGCAGAGGCGCCGCCCTCACATCCAACAGCGCCGGCACCCGGCCCAGCAGCCCCGCCGAGCCCGTTTCCGCCACCAGCGGACGGAAGTCCTTCTTGCGCTCCGCCGGCAGCAGAGCGGTCCAGTTCAGTCGTGAGCGCGCGGCCGGGCTGATGGCGGTCTGGTCCAGGGCGCTGTGCTCGTTGGCCAGCAGCGCCGGCTCCAGGGACGGGTCGGCGCCGAGGTAGAGCAGCCAAAAGCGGACCATGACGGGCCGGAAGAGGATGGGCACGGCCCGGTTCTGCTGGTAGGACGGCATGTGGAAGTCCAGCGCCTGCAGGACCGGGTAAATCAGCGCCTGGGCCTTGAAGCCGGCCGTCAGGGTCACGTCGGAGCCCAGCTGCGCACACGCACACGCATTCCATTTCAACTGACTTGGTTTCCACGGCAACCATTCAAACTTTTCATTTATACAATGAAATCACCACATTTTTGAGGAAGCTGGAGACAAAATGCAAACGCGGCAAGATTCAAACCAGGAACCTCAGAACTGCGAGGCAGCCGTGCTAAACGCTCACCGCTGTTTTTGTTTTGAATGCAATGCAAATAAAGTTTGGTTCACCTCCTGCGCGACGGCTGCCGCCAGGTTCCCGCCCGAGCTGTCCCCCGACACGCACAGTCGCTTCCGGTCCAAGCCGTAAAGCTTCGCGACCTCTTCGGACAGGAAGGCCCGCGACGCCGCCAGCGCGTCGTGGTACTGGTCCGGGAAGACCGCCTCCGGGGCCAGACGGTAGCTACGGCAACATCGGCGTAAAATAAGAACAGGAACGGGAAGAAGCAATGTCATTTTCTGCACTGAAAATTGGATGAATGTTGTGATTTAGCAATCGTTTTTTAAAGATTCTCTGGTACGTGGGCTCCCTCTGGTGGTAAAAAAAAATAATCACTAGTGGCTTCAACTTTTTACAATTGGATCATAAGCTTCATACTTTTACTGAATTATTTACAACTGTTTGTTTTTAGACATTTTAATGAGGAACAATTTTGTTTTTTTCTGTACAAGACATTTCAATTCATTTATTATTGAAGTTCATTTTTTTTCATGTTCAACCCATAATGTTAGACGAGCTTACAATTAAAAAAGCATATTGCATGAGTTTTTCTGACTAATTTAAACTTTTTGAGCTTTGTTTTTTTTCTGTAAATTTTTTTCTTCTGTTTTTCTGAATATTTATTCTGCTTTAATGCATTTTTTCTGTCAGAAAAGATATTCCGAAAAATGGGAAAAAATATTTAAAAAATATTTAAAAAACAGAGCATCGAAGTAATTTTTTCAGTTTTTTTTAATCTGTTTTTTGAAGTTTTTTTCTGCTTTAATGCATTTTTTCTGTCAGAAAAAATATGGGAAAAAATATTTTAAAAAAATAAAAACATAAAAAAATATTTAAAAAAAAGAGCATCAAAGTAATTTTTTTCTGTTTTTTAATCTGTTTTTTTAAATGTTTTTTCTGCTTTAATGCATTTTTTCTGTCAGAAAAAATATTCAGAAAAATGGGATTTAAAAAACAAAAAACAAAACAAAAAAATATTTAAAAAACAGAGCATCAAAGTAATTTTTTTCTGGGTTTTTTTATCTGTTTTTTTGAAGGGTTTTTTTCTGCTTTAATGCATTTTTTCTGTCAGAAAAAATATTCCGAAAAATGGGAAAAAATATTTAAAAAAAATAAAAACATAAAAAAAAAATAAAAAAACAGAGCATCGAAGTATTTTTTTCAGTTTTTTTTATCTGTTTTTTTGAAGTTTTTTTCTGCTTTAATGCATTTTTTCTGTCAGAAAAAATATGGGAAAAAATATTTAAAAAAAATAAAAACATAAAAAAATATTTAAAAAACAGAGCATCGAAGTAATTTTTCTGTTTTTTTTTCTTCTGTTTTTTTGAAGGTTTTTTCTGCTTTAATGCATTTTTTCTGTCAGAAAAAAAAATTCAGAAAAATGGGAAAAAATATTTAAAAATAAATAAAAACATAATAAAATATTTAAAAAACAGAGCATCGAAGTAATTTTTCTGTTTTTTTTAATCTGTTTTTTTGAAGGTTTTTTTCTGCTTTAATGCATTTTTTCTGTCAGAAAAAATATTCCGAAAAATGGGATTAAAAAAAAAAAAAAACATAAAAAAATATTTAAAAAACAGAGCATCAAAGTAATTTTTTTCTGTTTTTTTTATCTGTTTTTTTGAAGGGTTTTTTCCTGCTTTAATGCATTTTTTCTGTAAGAAAAAATACTCCGAAAAATGGGAAAAAATATTTAAAAAAAATAAAAACAATTTTTTTTTTAAAAAACAGCATCGAAGTATTTTTTTCTGTTTTTTTTATCTGTTTTTTTAATGTTTTTTTCTGCTTTAATGCATTTTTTTTGTCAGAAAAAATATTCCGAAAAATGGGAAAAAATATTTTTAAAAAATAAAAACATAAAAAAATATTTAAAAAACAGAGCATCGAAGTAAATTTTTTCTGTTTTTTTTTATCTGTTTTTTGAAGGTTTTTTTCTGCTTTAATGCATTTTTTCTGTCAGAAAAACTATTCCAAAAAATGGGAAATTTAAAAAAAATAAAATAAAAACATAAAAAAATATTTAAAAAACAGAGCATCAAAGTAATTTTTTTCTGTTTTTTTTAATCTGTTTTTTTGAAGTTTTTTTCTGCTTTAATGTAATTTTTTCTGTCAGAAAAAATATTCAGAAAAATGGGAAATTTAAAAAAAATAAAATAAAAACATAAAAAAATATTTAAAAAACAGAGCATCAAAGTAATTTTTTTCTGTTTTTTAATCTGTTTTTTTAAATGTTTTTTTCTGCTTTAATGCATTTTTTCTGTCAGAAAAAATATTCAGAAAAATGGGAAATTTAAAATAAAATAAAAACATAAAAAAATATTTTAAAAAAAGAGCATCAAAGTAATTTTTTTCTGTTTTTTAATCTGTTTTTTTAAATGTTTTTTTCTGCTTTAATGCATTTTTTCTGTAAGAAAAAATACTCCGAAAAATGGGAAAAAATATTTTAAAAAAATAAAAACAATTTTTTTTTTTAAAAAACAGCATCGAAGTATTTTTTTCTGTTTTTTTTATCTGTTTTTTTAATGTTTTTTTTCTGCTTTAATGCATTTTTTTTGTCAGAAAAAATATTCAGAAAAATGGGAAATTTAAAAAAAATAAAATAAAAACATAAAAAAATATTTTAAAAAAAGAGCATCAAAGTAATTTTTTTCTGTTTTTTAATCTGTTTTTTTAAATGTTTTTTTCTGCTTTAATGCATTTTTTCTGTCAGAAAAAATATTCAGAAAAATGGGATTTAAAAAACAAAAAACAAAACAAAAAAATATTTAAAAAACAGAGCATCAAAGTAATTTTTTTCTGGTTTTTTTTATCTGTTTTTTTGAAGGGTTTTTTTCTGCTTTAATGCATTTTTTCTGTAAGAAAAAATACTCCGAAAAATGGGAAAAAATATTTAAAAAAAATAAAAACAATTTTTTTTTTTTAAAAACAGCATCGAAGTATTTTTTTCTGTTTTTTTTATCTGTTTTTTTGAAGTTTTTTTCTGCTTTAATGCATTTTTTCTGTCAGAAAAATTATTCAGAAAAATGGGAAATTTAAAAAAAAAAAAAAAAAACATAAAAAAATATTTAAAAAACAGAGCATCAAAGTAATTTTTTTTCTGTTTTTTTTAATCTGTTTTTTTGAAGTTTTTTTCTGCTTTAATGTAATTTTTTCTGTCAGAAAAAATATTCAGAAAAATGGGAAATTTAAAAAAAATAAAATAAAAACATAAAAAAATATTTAAAAAACAGAGCATCAAAGTAATTTTTTTCTGTTTTTTAATCTGTTTTTTTAAATGTTTTTTTCTGCTTTAATGCATTTTTTCTGTCAGAAAAAATATTCAGAAAAATGGGATTTAAAAAACAAAAAACAAAACAAAAAAATATTTAAAAAACAGAGCATCAAAGTAATTTTTTTCTGTTTTTTTTTATCTGTTTTTTTGAAGGGTTTTTTTCTGCTTTAATGCATTTTTTCTGTCAGAAAAAATATTCAGAAAAATGGGAAAAAATATTTAAAAAAAATAAAAACATAATTTTTTTTTTAAAAAACAGAGCATCAAAGTAATTTTTTTCTGTTTTTTAATCTGTTTTTTTAAATGTTTTTTCCTGCTTTAATGCATTTTTCTGTCAGAAAAAATATTCCGAAAAATGGGAAATTTAAAAAAAATAAAATAAAAACATAATTTTTTTTTAAAAAACAGAGCATCAAAGTAATTTTTTTTCTGTTTTTTTTAAGTTTTTTTTCTGCTTTAATGCATTTTTTCTGTCAGAAAAAATATTCCGAAAAATGGGAAAAAAATGTTTTTTTAAATAAAAACATAAAAAAATATTTTAAAAAAAGAGCATCAAAGTAATTTTTTTCTGTTTTTTAATCTGTTTTTTAATCTGTTTTTTTAAATGTTTTTTTCTGCTTTAATGCATTTTTTCTGTCAGAAAAAATATTCAGAAAAATGGGAAATTTAAAAAAAATAAAATAAAAACATAAAAAAATATTTTAAAAAAAGAGCATCAAAGTAATTTTTTTCTGTTTTTTAATCTGTTTTTTAAAATGTTTTTTTCTGCTTTAATGCATTTTTTCTGTCAGAAAAAATATTCAGAAAAATGGGATTTAAAAAACAAAAAACAAAACAAAAAAATATTTAAAAAACAGAGCATCAAAGTAATTTTTTTCTGTTTTTTTTTATCTGTTTTTTTGAAGGGTTTTTTCCTGCTTTAATGCATTTTTTCTGTAAGAAAAAATACTCCGAAAAATGGGAAAAAATATTTAAAAAAAATAAAAACAATTTTTTTTTTTAAAAACAGCATCGAAGTATTTTTTTCTGTTTTTTTTATCTGTTTTTTTGAAGTTTTTTTCTGCTTTAATGCATTTTTTCTGTCAGAAAAATATTCAGAAAAATGGGAAATTTAAAAAAAATCAAATAAAAACATAAAAAAATATTTAACAAACAGAGCATCAAAGTAATTTTTTTCGGGTTTTTTTTATCTGTTTTTTTGAAGGGTTTTTTTCTGCTTTAATGCATTTTTTCTGTCAGAAAAAATATTCCGAAAAATGGGAAATTTAAAAAAAATAAAATAAAAACATAAAAAAAAATTAAAAAACAGAGCATCAAAGTAATTTTTTTCTGTTTTTTTAAAGTTTTTTTTCTGCTTTAATGCATTTTTTCTGTCAGAAAAAATATTCCGAAAAATGGGAAAATAAATGTTTTTTTAAATAAAAACATAAAAAAATATTTTAAAAAACAAAGCATCGGAGTAATTTTTTTCAGTTTTTTTTAATCTGTTTTTTTGAAGTTTTTTTTCTGTTTGTCTGAATATTCCCACACTTGTTTTTCTGGATTTTCTTTAATGACAAACAAAATATTCAGCAAAACAGAAGAAAATATTCAGAAAAACAGAAGAAGAAAAAATACACACACAAAAACAAAGCTCCCCGAAAAAATTAGTCAGAAAATGTTTTCCAAGTCAATGCTTCCGTATACAATAAATACACTTTTTATAAATGAAACCTCTGCCTCATTTTTCTTCCTACTGTACTATATATTTCAATTTTGGTTATTATGGTGGTACGGTAAATCGGATTCCATCCGCTTTCTCCCCCAAAACATTTCTTGGAATATTTGCTACTCACTCGACAGATATGATGACAGCGTCCAGTTCCTCCGCCATCTTGCGGCACAGGAAGTCGTATGATCGCATCCCTGCGGAGGAGGAAGAGGAGTTGTCACGTGATGTCAATCAAATCTAAGGTGGGATTTTGAAAGACGTGCATGTGGTACGACCAAACTAAATTCATCATAATACTCACCATAATGCTGATTATTTCATGTATGCAGATTGTTACACAAGTGTTTGCTAGTCTGACCAACCAAGCAGACAACAAAAAATGCTGACACATTTTTAAATCTGATATTTGAGGCCACTTGATTGAAATACTTGCAGACCATAACAGAAGTGCATTGCATTGACTTGAAAACAAAAATATATTTTTTAGGAAGTTTTTTTTTGGGGGGGGGGGGGGGGGGTTTGTTTTGTAAAAAAAAATTCTGAATATATTTTTTTGTTTTACTGCAATTTTTTTTGTCCTAAAAAAACATTCCCCTCCCAAAAAATATTTGAAAAAACAGAAAATATTCCAGAGTATTTTTTTTTTAACCTCTGAACTCCAAGTGACTTGTCGCAGACTCAGTAATGAACACTTTCCCAGTTTTCCCGCATGCAATCCGTTTCCGTAAAAACTGTTATCTTACTAAAATCACGCTGATCGATTGACATGTTCGTATGCTTACTTTAACTGATATTAGTTGAAGGTAAGTATCTGTTTTTCTGAAGATATTTTTGGGGGAACATGTTTTTTCCCTCCTATTTTTCAGAATATTTTTTAATGACAGAAAAAAATATTCAGAAAAGAAACAAAAATACACCAAAAATAAAGCTCCCCGAAAAAATGAGTCAGAAAAATAGGAAGCGAATGCAATGCTTCCGTAGGTCACCACTGACGAGTTGTAACTTTCATTTCAGTTTGCACACTTTTGTTTCCCGAGGGTCAACAGCGCCCTCTGCTGCAAGGCCGCGGTAAAACCAGTGACGTTGTACTCACGCGCAGAGCCCAACGCCCACCCTCCGCCGTGGAAGTAGATGACCCCCCTTTTGCTCTTCTCTCCCGCCGTGGCCACGAAGATGCGCGCGGGCACGCCCCCCAGCATCCCGTCGCTGACGAGCACGTCGGCATCGGAGCGAGCTTCGATCACCTCAGCCAACGACACCACCCGGTTGAGCAGGTGCGCCTGGTGGCACACGCCCAGCGCCTGGGCCAAGTCGCCCTGCGGGCAACACAGCACACATGCATGCCCCGGGGTCAGTCGGTGAAAGCAGTCGGGCGTGGCAGCCAGGCGAGCTGCATTCAAGAACAACAACCCCAGCACGCTGCACACTTTTTTTTTTCCAGTTACGCAAATGCAGGTCAAAGGTCGCTTGAAAAGGTTACTTTGAAGCCAACAGCAGTTGTTCCTACTATATATGTTTTTATTATTTATGGTTTCATATAGATGAGTTCCTTTGAAACAATCCTGTTGTGTGCATGTCACATGTGGTCACTTCTCTATTAATAATAATTTTATACAAATCCGTATCATTGTACAAGGATTACTGTATCATGTACACAATACTACAGGAGAAGACTGACAGTTTTCAATGCCATTTTAACAATTGAGCTTCAGTTATTAAACTGCTATACCACACTTGCCAGTTGGCATATTTTTATTCAATAGAAGTTATTTTCCATATAAATAAATCTGAACTATTGTCAATTAAAAAAAATAGAAAGATGTTAGATGACATTTCCCCCATAAACTTTATGAGTAAAAATATTTATTTATTTATTTATTGTGCACTATAAATCATTTTACACATTTCATGTTGACCTGAATAATGCTTGCTAAATTAATTATAATTCTTATCTACAAATAGGATCTTTAAAAATCTGAATTATTGAATTACTTAAACCCAATTTTATATATTTATATAGACATTTTAGTGTTATTATTATTTAATTATGTCAGTTAAAAAAACAACAACAACAACAACAAAAAACAAGCATAACAACGACCATGACTCATACTGCTTTTAAAAAGAGTTGGACGATAATTGTGTTGTTCTTCATCCACAGGTGAAATAATAAACGAACATCCCCCCATCCGAACCCTCCCCCCGTCCAGCTGTCCTGTCAGGGCTCACCGCACGCATGAAGCCCCGGAAAAGGGCGTCCAGCAGCATCAACTTCCACGGCTCGCACACTCCGCCGGGCAGCGGCAGGTACACGTAGTAGGCGGCCGCCGCCAGCAGCACGGCTCCGGTGAAAAGGAACCTCATCGTTCGGCCGTCAGACAGTGTACCGGGTCGGGGCCTCCCCGCCCGGCTCGCTCAGGTTGGACCAGGCCGATACTGAACGCCAGGCAGTGACCCCGATTTCAAAATAAAAGCAATATTTGCTGTTCGCGATAATCGCCTGGGCACGAGAGCAATGAAATGTTGCGAGTCGGATCTTATTTTGAAAGTGTGTTTGCGGAAGTTGCGTAGGCTTTGTGTAACGTCGTTGTAACCGGGAAACGGAGTTCCTTCAGTTGGAATAGATTAATATAAAAGGGAACATATTGTAAAATAAATCAATGAAATAAACATCGAATAAGATCAAATATAACAACACGTATGACGTACACGCGATGTTAACATTTTGTTTGCGGAACATAAACACCAAGAATTTAGAAGAAACGTTCATTTGTCATAGCTGGTCCAACACTGCCACCTGCTGATCCTGTTAAGAAGTACGATTAGATTGTCTTTAAAAACAAAACATGATGTCATGACGTGTAAACGTTTGAGGTTTGTGCTAAGAACTATTACTGTCCCTTAGAAATACGTTGTAGGTTTTTATGTCGCGGTTTCTCGGTACAAAGCTGAGAGGAAAAGAAGAATAAAGCAAAATTGTTACAATTATATCCTCCAATCAGGTAAGAGAACGTCAATATGTTGGCCAGTCATTGCGTTTAAAAAAAGGAATACACCGTTTTCATTAGACTCTGGGTGGAATGGCCACTTACGAACAGTTGTTACAATACAGTATTCAATTTAAACTAAAAAAAATGTTGTTTTCTTATTTGTTCACTCTTTTTGGTAAAGGGTACCGAAGAAAGAGAAAAGAGCGACAAGCATTTCCTCTAATCACATAAGAGCAAGTTGAGCGAAACAGAAGAAACACAAATTGTTGACAAGCGTTTCCTCCAATCAGGTGATAGCAGGTCGCAACGTTAACCAATGATCTGCGAGCGAATAGAACGCAATACTGCAAAGGAACCGCAAATGATTGGTAAGCGTTTCGTCCAATCAGATAAAGACGATGTTACTACGTTGGCCAATGAGATTGTTCTTGGCTACATAACGAACCCTTAGCATTAGCAGCAGCAGCCTCTCGACTGGATGTTGTAGCTGTCAACAAGGCTCGTTAGCGTGTTCGTTCTTACTGGTGATATATTTAAATGGGTCGCTACCTTTTGGTAACAAGTTGACTTTAGCAGGCGACAGCCGACGTTTTTGCGTTTATATCTATATTGCACTCGACGTAAGGCGGCATTTAGTGTAGATGCTAATTCTAATACATTCTCCATCACTTTTAGCCAGCTACTTTTAGCCTCTTGGTCGACCGCTCCGGCTCCCGGTTCGGAGCAATTGTATCCTCGAAAGCCGGCCCGTCAGCGCTCGCGTCCTCCGCCGCATCCGCCGTCATGGGCGAGGTGGAGCTGTCATGCCGGGCCTACGTCAAGATGTACTTGCACGCCTGCTTGTTCCCCCGCTGCAGCGTCAACGGGCTGCTGTTGTCCTCCAGCTCGGCAGGGGGCGCCGTTTGCGTGACCGACTGCGTGCCGCTGCTCCATTCGCACCTGTCCCTGGCGCCCGTCACCCAGCTGGCCCTCACGCAGGTAACAACCCGTCAAGATGGATGCACTTGTTAAACACGAGGCTTTTTTAACGTACTCTCATGTCACCTGTGCTAAATATGGTGACGTTGCAGGTGGACGTGTGGTGCTCGCAGACGCAGCAAAGGATTGTGGGATACTATCAAGCCAATGCTTGCGTGTCCGACAGCAGGTGAGTCTCCACGTTGCCTCGACAATTAAATGAAGTTACAAGATCGGTGACGGAACCAACGAACCTTTGACAGCCCAACACAAGGAGCCCTGAAGATCGCCGACAAGATTGCCGAGCAGTTTGATGGCGCCGTTCTGCTCATGGTTCGTTGCACGTGAACGTTTTGGTAGCGAACCAGATGAAGCGTTTGTCATCTTTATTTACAGCTGGACGGGAGCAAAATGTCTCCAGACCACCGAGTCCCTCCCATCGTCATGTACGAACGCAAAGACTCCAGATGGATGCTGAAAGACAAGCACACGTGAGCGAGGGAAAGTGAAAATAATATGATGTCATCGCTGTTCTTCTTCGAAGAGGCCAAGCATGATTCATTCAAGCCGTCTGTAAAACTCAAAACTATAAAACAAAAGATCATTAAACGGTTTCAATTTAAGCAACTCAAATATATAATTTTACTCAGCGAAAGTTATCTTAGCTAGCTCAATGCTAACCTACAATGAGAAATGGCAAAGACAGGCTCATGGAAATTAGCATAGCTGTGACTGTAATTATACACTTTCAAACTGTTGCTACTTTAAAAAGAGAATGAAACATATTTAAATATTTTGTCCAAGTCCACTAGCTTTAGCCAAACTCTATTGACGAGTTAATAATAATTAGCATAGATCCATCCATCCAATCGCATCATTCTGAAATCGTGATTCACCTCCTGATTAAAAAAACAAAACAAAAAAAACACATTTCCATCCAGGATCATGCTGAGGCAGTGGGAGGAGACCCTCGCCATCGCCGGCCAGATGCTGGAGTCGGGCGACCACTCGCTCCTGGTGGATTTCGACAGCCACCTGGATGACATCACCAGAGACTGGACCAATCAGAAGCTGAACGCCAAGATCGCCGAGCTGGCCTCGCCGGCCAATGGGAACATCTAAACGCAGGGGACACGTGCTGAAAGTCATTCATGAACTTTTCTTGTTGTAATGCGGAAGGATGACGAGTCTGCTGTTGAAACTTTTATTGTTTGTCTTCTTTAGTGACACTAACACAACCTAACGACGGACAAGAGAAACATGTGCCCCTCGGCCCCTCCCACTCCCTTTGTCAATGATAACATGAAACGACCCTAACGTATCAGGGTGTGTGTTTAATTAATAAAAACGGGTTAACGCGTGCGCTGTCTTTGTTGTTAGTTTAAAAAAAAAAGAAGTTTATAACCTGTATATGCCACAAGAGGGCGACAAAGCACTACTAAATGTAGCTCCTCAACTCTGACGAGCGAGAGCATAAGATTAAAAAAAAAAAAAAGTCAAATATATTTGTGACATGATTAGGATTCCTCAGTTAACGTTTGCTTAAAAAATGCGTCATTCAAATGACAATTCACATTTTGTTTCAAGTGTGACAATTGGGACGTCAAAATAAATAAACGGGATCGGGCAAGTCGTCGGCTGCCCGATCCCGTCATAAAACTAAAGACCTGCTCTAAAATACAAATAAGTCAGAGCAAAAATATTAAATATGTGCTAAAATATGACAGGTGCATAGAACATTAAATAAGTAAATCAATGGGACGGTTCCACTCTAAATGAATGATGGGCGGGTCAGTCCAGGAGGATTACGTTCATCCATGTTGTGGAGTTATTTACAATTTGGACAACTAATGGGTTGTTTATGTGCTGTTGTTAACATTCATATTGGAAATGTGTCCCTTCAAATGTACAGTGGATATAAAAAGTCTTCACACCCTTGCAAATGACAGGTTTTTGTGATAAAAAAAAAATTGAGACCAAGATCAATAAAACTTTTTCCAATCTTATTTTGAAAAAAAAATATATATATATTTTGGTGAAAGTAAGTAAAAAAAAAACAACTGCTGATAATGTGGTTGCACAAGTGTGTACACCCTCATAACTGTATGCAGAATGAGCCAATCACATTCAAACTGGTGTTAAAAGGCAGTCAGATTAACCCCAAAAATGTTCTCTTGTGTCCTGACTCACATTTAACACGAGTTTTCAGTCGCTGTGAATTCGGAGAGCTGTCACATGCCCAGTTATAAAAGGGTGTGCACACTTTTGCAAGGTGTACAGGTTAATGGTGAAAAAACGTTTGACATTTATCTTTTTCTATTTTTGATCTAACAAAAAAAACAACAACAACCTGGCATTTAACAGGGGTGTGTAGACATTTTCTGTCCCCTCGACATGGGGACATACACTCAAAAAAGACAATAAAATGATCTTGGCATTCAATTGGAATTGGCCACTAGTGCAATTGTCATTTTCCAGCCAAAGTGTTTTGTTCACGTTTGTAGTGTCTTTCCCTTAAAGATCGTCGTTGAGGCAGGCGGAATTCAAACATGATGAGAAAAGTGACGTCAGTGTCGTTGGGGACGACCTCGAGCGTCCCTCAGGGCGCCGGCTCGTCCGTCTGCACCGCCACCAAGTTGAGCGTGATCTCGTCCAGCGGAGACTGCAGGAACCCGAAGGGATCCAGGATGGCGCCGGCGCTAGCGCTTTGCACCTGCTGCTCGGCCCACGGCAGCGTCACCTGACATCCGCCGGCAAAAAAAAACACAACTGAAATGACATGGTCGGAAACAGCTGGGAGCGGCATCCCGGGTACTCGAGTACCTGAACGATGATGAGCTTTTGGGCCGGATCTTCGGCGCAGCCGAGTTCTTCTCCGAAGCAGAGCGTGAGGCTGCACGCCGGCGGTTGGCCGCCGTTCACGCAGAAGTTGTCCAGCTCTGAAAGCGGCGTGACACGGCGGACAGAAATGACAAGTTGGCCGACATTTGAGGACGAATGCGCGGATGGCTCTGAAGAGGGCAGCACTGAGCTGCAACTCACGCCACAAGAAAAAAGGCCAACTTTGCACTTTTGTTGCTGAACTGAGAAACTTTTCGGACTGACCTCGCAAATTAAAATACATTTAAAAAAACACAAGCAGCAACTAATTTCACAACTTTTAATTAAATTTGTTTATCAACTTAAAAAAATTAAATAAGATAAACTACTGACACTTTGGGCACAATTTGGAAACTCTCTCGAGTGGGTGTACTCACTTTTGTTGTCAGCAGTTTAGACATTAATCACTGCAGCCCTGTAAAATGTCGTGGTAGTTTGACTTATTTTGTTCCAAATGTTCTAACCACCCCAAAAACACCAACAAAAGTTTGACAAAATAATCATTATTAATATAATTAAACATAATGCCAACAGTTTTGTGTAGCGATTGGCCTGGCCGATATATTGAGCATTTTGACGAATATTGGTATCAGCCTTTTTTTATTTTTATTTTTTTAATCTGACGGCCAATAAAAGGTCAACCTAAAACCATTTAACATTTTCAGTTGACTTTATAAGAGATGCTGCTGAACTTGGAAACGTTTTGTTTTGGGTCAACATGAAAACAAAGAAATGTGAAAGGTTAAGATTTCAGGTATTTTTTAATTTTGTTATTGTCTAAGATTAAAAAAAAACATTTTGAAAAGTCTGAAAATTTGTTCAACAAACATGCTTTAAGACATTACAACAAAGTAAAGATTGGCATTTGTATTTTAAAAATGTTTAACACCAATATTCCCCCCCCCCTTTTTTTTTACTGAAAATGAATATCAGCTTCAAATATCGGTTATCGGCCCCGGTATCGCCCTGAAAAAAACAAATCGGTCTATCTCTAGTTTTGTGCATCATGATGTCACGTTTGAATGGCCATCGACATGTACTGCGTCGTCAGGTGTTTTCATATTGGCCACCAGGGGACAATCTAACATATCTAAATATACACATGAAGAAGATGGTCCCAACAAAATGACTCCGTAAGTTACAGTAATTTTTTTGTATTTTTAGGGTAAACAATATATTCACATCAGTATTGTTCTCAATTTTTTTCTACATGTTGCTACTGTTTGTAGTCAATAGAGTTGTTTAAAGTTTTATAATTACTGTGACACCCATGCTAGTTTGATTAGCCCATGAATGGCATTTTGCATTGTGTGTTAGCATCAAGCTAGCTATGCTTCGGTTAAATATGGAACATGTCATTTGTTTTTTTCTTCAACTGGGAAAAAAGTAACTAGAAGTATCTTTTCTGAAAAACTGTTCACTACCAGCAGCCACCAGGTGGCGCTTTTAACATTATTTTGCTCACATAGAAGAAGCCAAACAAGTTTCCACTCACGTTGCTTGAAGACGTCTTTGCTAAAAAGCAGGACGGGCTCCGAGTTCCTCTCCATCTTGTGCAGGCCGCGCGAGGCCGCGTGCGGTCCCGTCCAGAAGACGCGGCCCCGGCAGAAGCGGCGGCCGTAGACGCCCTGCGTGGTGGACGTGAGCGCCACGCCCTTCTCCATGAAGGGCAGCAGGGAGAGCAGCGCCGCCCTGTCGGCGGTAAGCGAGGGTGGCGGCTCGGGCAGGTGGACGCGCGGGAAGCAGGCGTCGGGCGCCGGCGTGGGCGGCACGGGCGAGGACGACGGCGCGTACAGGACGCGGACGTCGGGCCCGTGGATGTGACGCTTCAGCACCTGCTGGCCCAAATAGTGCACCGTCACGTGCAGCGAGTCCTTGTCTGCGCAACGTCAAACAAATACGATTTGTTATTGTTAGCATTTTTTTTACATTTCCAAATGTGATCAGTGATTTTAAATTTAATAATTGATTGTATTTCATTTCATTCAAAAGTCTTACTTTTATACTTAAAAAAGTGTGAATTTTGTGTTTATTTTTATTTATTACAATTGATCCACTTTAATTGATTTATAATTTGCAAATATGGAGATTTAAACTATTAACTTATGTGTTAAATCCTACTTTTTAATTAAACAAATATAATTACATCTTAATTTGCAATTTATGTCAATTTTGTTATATTATTACATTTTGTTTTCTGATCTTTCACTTAAAAAGTTAAATTTAATTTAAAAAAAAGAAGAGCAAATAGCAATTTAGATTTGACTTGATTTATTATACTTTGTTTAGAAATTTTACTATCAAATTTAAAACACATTAAAAAAATTAGCTTTTTAAATATGCAATTTTTATCCTTTATTTTGCTACTCATTTGAATGACTATGTATTTTTAGTTATAGTTTTGATACGTAATTTTACAATTTATTTGCAACTTTTAGTACTTTATTTTTATTTTTATTAAAACTTGCAATTTAGTGCTCAACTCTCAATACCGCTCGTACCTTTGATATCTAAAGTTTCACCCAAAGGGCAATGACAGATCATTTTAAAGAAAGACCTTTAAAGTATAACCCATCTCATTTCTAGTTCTTAATTGTAAAATGTCCACAAGGGGGCAGCCGCGTCTCAGGTAGCAATAATACCTTGAAATAAGGCCTGGTCATGTGCACTTGAGCATCACAAGTTATTAATACAATCGTATGTATTTTTATTTCACTTCTTCCAAACTTTTAAATCGATATACATTTAGTTTCTTTTGGATGTATCGTTTGTTCAATTGCATTTGACGAGGGACGAGCGGAGCGTTTACCTTCCTGAGGAGGCGCGAGGCTCTCCTCAATGCGGACGTCCAGTAGGATCTCGCGGGGCGCTACACGAGAGAAGATGCAAAGAGCGCAACGTTGTCAGTCAAAGTTCCTAAAAGTGCTCGAAACGTCGCTGAACTCGGCTTTGGATGATTTTCCACTCCGTTGATGATGAACAAATACTTGTAAATAAAAACAAACAAAGCGAAATTGTCCATATGAGCGTTATTTGTAACGACGGGTCAAACTCACGAGTGTCCTGCGCGGCGCCGTCCATCTGGACCGGATGCGGTTCTGGCAAATGTTCCGTCTGCAGTCCGACGTCTGGAGCGCGCTGAGCCGCCGCAGCCACAAAACAAAATGTCACGCAAGCTAGCATGCTAACAACAACGAGCCCGGCTTTTTCTTCTTGCTCGTCTTCGGCACACGCAACGAGTCGCCTTTGAATTCGTACGCTCGGATCGATGGGACACGCACCGGCTCAATTTTGATGTCGTCCGCCATCTTCCCGCGCTTGGCGTGAGCGACGTCTTCACCGGCCGCTACGTCGCTGCTGCTGCTCCTGCGTTTGGACTTCTTGACGCTTTTCTCGCGTTTCCGCTCCGGCGTCCCTTGACACGCACACGCACCAACATCACATTGATTGTGCCCATTGCATTGAATCAAGCAGTCGTCCAAATAAAATAAAAAGTGCAAACGTCTGACCCTGCTCGGCGTCGGGTACCAGCCGGTAGACTTTGTAGGGCTCCGAGATGTCCAGCTGCGCTCGCTCCATCACCTCGCTGAACTCGGGGCTCTTGTTGAGGGCGCAGCGCAGGCGCGTCTTCCAGCTGGCCGGGTTGCCGTTGCTCAGCTTGCCCTTGAACTCCGCCCACGCCTCAACAACACAACACAGTTTTCTTTTTTGTGTGTGTCTGAAGCAGCGACGAGTCACGCAAGAAATGAGAATGCGCAGCTAAGCTTAACTTGAGCAAAAGGCCAACATTGTGTAAGCGGTAGCAAGCCCCCAATTATTTCTGTTAGGAAAGACAAACATCTAACAAGCACGCACACACACACACACACACACACACACACACACACACACACACACACACACACACACACACACACACACACACACACACACACACACACACACACACACACACACACACACACACACACGCACGCACACACACACACACACACACACACGGCTCACCTTAAAGATGGCGGCGTCCTCGTCCTTGCGGAAGTCCTGCTTCCCGGCATGTTTCCACGGGATGCGGAACATGGTTTTTGCCTCGTCCTCCCACTTCAGGCCAGGAAATTTGCCGCTGCTCACCTGTCGACACGCGTCACTTTTGATTGGCAGGTTGACAATTTTAGGAAAAATGAAATGACACCGTTTGTTTTTCTTGGGCCGTGGGAAGGTAAACAAAACATAAGCAGCACTGAAATACAGTAAACATCACAATTTGTGTGAAACGGGGACAGCTTCTCAGAGAAACTCATTAACCTCATTTTAAGTGTGAACAGTTTCTAAAATACCACAAAATGGTGGAAAAGCATTACTTACTACAAATCATTTAAAAAAAGTTCATCAGCAAAAAGATGGCGGCAAAGCCCTTCTTTTGTCTAATTGAAGCCCCTCAACTCACTTCAACACAATTCCTTGGCACAAAGATGCCACAAAATGGCACCAAATGACTACTTTTGTCTAAATGTAGCTCCACTTACACTTAGCGACTTGGCACTAAAATGCCAAGTGATGGTTTGGCCGGAGTATAAAACCAGTGAACAGATAAATTTTCCTGAGAAAAAAAAAGAGGCTGAGGTAAAAATAACTAAATGTTCAAATAATTTTTTGGAAGCGATTTGATATCGCGCGATGCCGATCGTGTACGGTTGCGACGCGCACGCGCACCTGATCCACCATCCACGCGCGCAGTTTGCGCGTGCATCGCGGCGTCGCAGGGGCCATCGCTCCCAAGCAAGCAACTCCCAGGCACGCTGTGGGAGAAAACGAGAGAACGAAAAGACATCAAGCCTTTACGTCTTTTATTAGTTCACAAATAAAAAAATGAATACATTGATATAAAATACAGCCGGGCCGTAGGACGGAACTTCCTCATTGAGCCAAACACTTTCGTTACTTCGTTGTAAGCGAAGCATCAAAATATTCCCAACTCGACAAGCGGCTATTTTCGTCGAAGAACATTTGGCAAAGCGATAGCGCATCGAAAATGGTCGCGGTGACAATTCGGAAGTGGATTTAAGTTTCGGTTACCTCGCTGGCCGCCGTCGCTGCTTCGGTTGTTTTGAGACGTGTGCGAGCGTGCGCGCTGCCGCGGCGTGCCTGCTTGTGTTGTGTATGGCAGACTGGAGACACGCGAGAACGCGCTTCAGCAGCTCAAGCGGCGCTTAACAGAAATCACGTGACTCCACGGAAACGAGCTACCCGCTGACCACCAGGGGGAGACAAAGTACACAAACGCATACAGCCGCGCACTTTGTTCAAGAGACATTTATGCTAATATCAATGAGTTATCAGTTGTCTGATTGACATGTTTCTGACACAATACCATCAATTAAAAAAGAAATTGCTTGCATCGTATTAATTAGGCACTCGGCTTTGTACGCCGCTCAAAAGCTTCCTGTTACATTTGTGCTTACATTCAATCTGTTTTACAATGTTGACAACAATATTGAGGACACATTTACAAATTTTCCTGCTCAGGTATCTTCTTTTGTCAAACTTTATTGAGGCAAGGCACATATTTTACATCCAATTGTGTATTACAGCACATGGAGTCAGATTGGCATTGAATAAGACATCATAATACAAAAAAGTGTTTTTGTAATGTCTGTATTTTATTTTTCAATACAACCTTTTCGAATGCCAATACTTGTGTCAATGTCAATGCAGATTTTTCCACAATGACATTTTTTCCCCCCCAACACCAAATCTTATTGTCAGTGTTGTGGCTCCATAACAGCGCCCCTCCAAACAGTCGGAAAAAGTGACTTGCTGTCACAAGATCAACAAAAAACAAAACAAAACAACGTGCTTGCTAAAAAAAAACAAAAAGAAAAAAAAAACTTCTGTCTGTGTACTGTCAGCTGTCCTGGTAATTTGCAATCAATGCACTTCTTGAAGTTGTGTTTTTTCCCCCCCAAAAAAATCAAAATAACTGCGACAATTAGACTCATAAAATGTCACATACGGGAATTATTAGGAGAGTATTGATCTTCATCAGTTAAGCAGAAAAGTGATCACCTTCATACATTCGAAACAAAACAGTTTTGTTCTCTCCCGACAAACGTTGAACATTAAACAGTGCCTCATGGCGAACCAGTTGTGAATCAACATGCGTGTACCCTGAATACTGTCAGCCGGACTTGAAGACGGAAGCTGGCTCAGCTGGTGTGAGGCTGTTGAGTCGCGTTCCTGGGAACCTTTTCGCCCAGCGGAACCTCCATCAGTTTCTGCAGGAAAGCATCAAGGTCAAGCTAGCAGACGCTATACGAAGTCCGGCCGCAAGAATGCTTTCCTTATCAACGGTTCACGCGCTGCAGCAGTGGCAGTGAACTCGCTTATCTGCGATTAATGATCACACCACTGACGACCACAAATGAAGCGAAACATGTTGTGCAGTTCTGTTGTAGTTTTTTGTTGAAAACATTTGCATTTCATCTTTCAAAACGTTTTTTTTCAATTTTCAATTGAACTTGACTGTGCAATGATTTTTTATTGAATCATGACTTCTTCTTTTCTTTTTTTTTTAACTTGACTTTCATGACTTGAGTTTTCAACAATCTTCTCAAATCTCTACATTGGCCACCTGAGAGTCAAATAGAAGCTTTTGTAATTTCACTGTTGGTCCACAAAGATCTGAATGCTCTTGGACCTAAAGATAATCAAAAGTGTTTCCAGAACAGAAAAGAAAAAAGTGTTTCTACACTTCTCATCTACTCAAACGTGGACTAGAAACATTCTTTTTTTTTTTTTTCATTGCCGAATGTCATCCTTTTACTGTTATTTTGTGATTTTCATCTTGATACTCCGAGTGTTCAAATAAGAGCACTCTTATGTCAAGGCGCCACCGAAGAAATAACTTCACCTTGCGCAGTCGAGCGTGGTAAGCGTTGTCGTCCTCGTTCCCGGTCCGTTGCGTGTCCACCTGGTAGCGTTCGCAGGCTCGGATCAGGTCCTGGGCGTCGTAGAGGGGGGCGGGGTCCAGCGAGTGGGCGTTGATCAGACTGACTAGGTACTCTCGGTAGTGTTTCCTGCACATAACAACAACTTGTCCGGTCCGATGCTTGAATGAGCTTTCGGGGATTTTGTCATCATCGTCGTCGTCGTTGTTGTTTAATTCTCAGACGTCTGACGGTTGCAAATGTTAACCCTGTGCAATATTTAAGATGTCGAATCCCCATGCGTGCGGCTGTCATACTCACTCGCAGAGTCCGGCCTGGCCCGGCTGCGTCTGGACGCCACACGGCGAGTCCACGGGCCGACCTCCTTCGTCTTTCTGCTCCATCACGCCGCACGTGTCTGCGTCACGCACAAGGTAAACATTTCACGGGCGAAGGGAGAGCAAAAGTGGGCCTAAAACGGACCCCTGCGTTCTTTAATACGCCCACGAAGCAGGCCCTAAAAAAACAAACAACAAAAACCTCTCACCCGTTTGCAGCTGATCTGAAGGTTCAGTGTTGAAGTCCAGGCCGCTCTTCTGACGAATGGAAGCAGATGCGACATATGAGCAAACCATCGGACGCAAAGTGGCGAAAACATTCACGCGGTCGCACCTTCAGCAGCGCTTGCAGCCGCGCGGCTTCCCAATCTCGCAGGTAGAAGAGGCAGTCGCGAGGATGATGCGCGTGGAGGCCCGTGATGCAGCACTGTTCGGTCCTGCAGGCCGTCTGCAATGCAAGGGGGGGGGGGGGGGGGGTTATCAAATCTCACCTTTATTTCACATGCTGTACTCAAGTATAAGTATACATGAGTAGAAAAAAAAAAGTACTGTTGGAACAATTTTCTCATAATATTGCAACTAATGCAACACAATATTCTCATGGATTTCTAGCAATATTAGAAGTTTTATAATATTACAATCTAATTGTCTTAAAGGGTTATTTGACTCATTGAGCCATTTTCAGCAGCAAAAAGACAATATTTTGTCCAGATTTCATTTGATAACTTCATTATTTTTCATGTACAATTAATACCTTTAAAATGTATTTTTTTCCACTTTCTGTTGACTCACCTGCGCTGAGGAAGTAGCTAACGAGAACCGACCTATCATGGCTCACCCGTATTCTGGGTTTGGTCTGCAAACTGAGCCTTGATTGGTCGTTACCGACTTCCTTAGTTATCAAATGAATTCTGGACAAAATATTCACTTTTTGCTGCTGAAAACGGCTCAATGAGTCAAGCATCCCTTCAAATGACATGTTTTTCTTCATAATACATTTTATCCTTGAATTATTACAACTTTTTGTCTGAAAATGTATTTCTCATGTTCCTCCCACTATTTCAAACTTTCTCCCGTAAGATTTTTTCCCTATGAAATATCATGGTGTTATTAGAAAACTAAAAAAAATGTCTCACATTGCTACGTAATTCTTATAAAATTACAATCTTTTTCTTATAATATTGCAACTTGTACTTACTGACAAAAGCATTTTTTTTGTTTACATTCTATGTACATATTTTTTTTAATTCCTTGGAACAATGTATAAACATCCCTGCAAACAAACTAGTTACTTAGTAATTATTTTATTGCCATAAAGTTCATAGTGCTTGTCAGTGGTTAATAAGACTTAAGTAATATGACTTAAGTAATTTCTTGATTTTGGAGTAGATACTTTTACACGCCTACATTCCTGTACATTCAGCACGCGCCTTATAATTTTCTATCCAGGCGCTTATGATCGCTTGCGCAATTCATTTTGGTTGATGAGACTTGGTCACATGACTCTTTTCACCAATCCAACCCAACTCCACTTTTTGACTCCATTTGACCAATCAAACTGAGCAGTCACATGACGACAGCCTGCCACAAAGCGAGCACAGCTTGGTCATCATGCGCGTCTGCCTAAAAACGTGGCCATTTCAGCCTCCAAGAATTGCACTCGGACCTTGAGCGCTCCCCTAACCCTAACCCCTCAAGTACTAGTACGCGCTCTTTGCACTCACGCGTTGGACAATTGTGAGTTGAGGAGCTTCCCTGGTGGAACAACTTTGGCATACTAGTAGGACAGCAACATGTTACTAGTGGGGGGGAACTTTACTATTTGACATCTGTGTGCTACTAGTACTACTAATGAAGCTTGAGATGTTAACCATTAGATTTTTACAGCCACCAAATAGTACTAGTGTACAGTTTTGCCATACTAGTATCTTCTAGTTGCCCTACTGCACTAGTAGTTTGCTGCCACATACTACTAAGAAGCCTCTTGTGCATTTATATGATATCCAGCTTAAGGTCCAAAGGTTTTCCTACTAGTGTGTAAAAATGTGGAAAGTAGTACTAGTAAAAAAAAAATAATAATAATTACAAGTAAAACTCAGTTGACCAATCAAACTGAGCAGTCACATGACGACTAGCACAGCTTGGTCATGCGCGTCTGCCTAAAAACGTGGCCATTTCAGCCTCCAAGAATTGCACTCGGACCTTGAGCGCTCCCCTCTGTTGCGTACCCACCGTGTAGTACGGGTTGTTGCAGCCGCTGCAGAACTGGTACCGGCACTGGGAGCAGCTGAAGTGCATGCAGCCGCCTTTTGTCAGCGCGTACTGGAAGCGGCAGTGAGGACAGGCTGCAACGACAAGTGGCAACGGTCGGTCGTCCGCTTCTCGCCGCGCACGCCGACGGCGCCACTCACTGATGCCGTTGTCCCTCAGGTAGCCGGCCAGGCCCTGCCGCTGGTACTCGGGGTCGTTTTCCCGCTTCCACTGCTGGAACTGCTCGCAGGTCACATCCTGGTGCTGAGTCTCCCACTTACAAGACGCAAGCAATCAAGCGGTCAGCGCACCCGAGCGGCCCGTCGCCCGCGACTGACGCCGGTCGCCACTCACGGCTTTCTTGCACTTGGCGCAGAAGCTTTTGCAGCAGTTGAGGCACGTCACCTTCAGCTGGTCGCCGTCGTTGATGAAGCCCGACACGCACTGCATCACATCACATCAACGAACAGGGAAGAAGTGACAATTGGCTGATATGTTCTGTCGTCAGGCTATAAGGTCAACAACAGGCAACAAAAGCGAGTACACCTCCAAGTGAAAGTGTCCGCATTGGGACCGAGTGCTAATATTTTGCACTGCCAACATTATTTAAAGAAATCCCTTGGACGGGTCGCCGGCCGATGTCATGTCACAATATAGAATTGGCTTCAACGTCAGATTTGAACGGAATACAATTATGAAGAAAATATGAATCACGATTAGGATCATTTGTTTGTTGGTGCAAAAGCGAGAAAGTGTTTAAACGTAAAAAAAAAAATATTAAGACAAATTGCATTTAAATTTATTAAATTAGCTATTTAAAAAAAAAAAGTGCAAATGTGTACATTTAAACAACTCAGAATTAGTATTAATTAGGGGTGTCAGGCGATTAAAATTGTAATCGTAATTAATAGCATAACTCCAGTAGTTAACTCACGATTAATCACAAATTTTATGTATGTTCTAAATGTACAATAACATATATTTTTTCATACTCTTGTTAACATAAAAGTGGAAAAGTCATAGAAATATGGTTGCATCTTTTAGTCATTGATTATTCAGTGTTTTCATAATAAACCATTAAATTGAGTTAAAATTAAAAAGATGTACTGTACTGTAAAAAGCGAGTGTGATATTCATTTGGGTTGAGGTCATTTTTCTGCCACTAGATGGCATAATTGCATTTGTAAGACACTGGTGACAGCTTTAGTGAATTTTTCTTTTCACATTAAGCTATCTAATCTTTAACATGAAGTAACTTGTGAAATTTGACCTCAGTCTCCACAAATATATGCATTATTATTACATATATTACTGCAAAATTTTCATGTGGACGTGTCTGCTGCGTTGTGACTGGAATTCCCGCAGACCAAGTGAGGTCATTAATCGCGCGTTAAAAAAATGAGTGGCGGTAAAGGAACTTTAAATTAACGCACTAATTCTGACACTCATAATCTTTTATTTTTGTTTACGGTTATGCCAATTTTGTAATTGTGGAGTGTAATAATCGAAATTGTAATTGAATCTATCAGAAGCACATTCAACGAGGAAAACTGAATGAAGTACTACGACTATCTTGCATTCTCATGATTGTACCAAATTGTTGCTTTGTGTTTGTGCTGCAGGTTTGCATTCAGTCACAATTTGAGACGTTTGTTGCGCTTCAAAATGAGGACACGCAACGTTGACTCACATGACTGCACCACAGGAACTTGGGGTCCTTCATGAGCGCGTGCTCCGTCAGTTTCTTGTGGAAGAGTTCGTAGATGTCATGCTCCAAACATTCCCGCAGCTGCAAAGCACAAACCCAGCGAGGTCATCGTGGCCCGTCTGACCCATTCTGCCCCCCCCCCTCCCGCCCCCGCCCACTCCGACCGCAGCACTCGCACCTGGATGTCCAGCGTGGAGAAGTAGCTGTCCAGCTGCTCGGGGTCGGTGATGTCGGGCTCGCGGCAGACGGGACAAACCATGTCCCAGATGTTTCTGTCTCGCACCATGATGGTGAAGTGTTGCGTGAAACACTCCAGGCACACCGAGCACTGGCACGACGTCAGGCACTGCATCTGCGCGCGCAAGCGACACACGCCCATTTTGTCAGTTGGAATTAAATACATGCATTGAATTGAATTCATATTTAATAAATACAGAGTATGTACACATGAGAAATGAATAGATGAATAAATCATTGATCCGATTGAGTGTTTCTCGACTATTGGATTTTTCGGACCTTGCTCCGCGGGAAGATGCTGAGGCAGCACGGACACTCGTTGTTGAGCACGCGCCTGATGAAGTCGCGGTCGTGCGACTCCCGGACGGCTTGCAACACGTCCTCCAGCGAGTAGGCCACGCCCGGCTCCTGCAGCAGCGACAGCGTCAGCTCGCAGCGCCCCCAGCTGGGCAGGCCGTAAAGTGCCAGCAGACGCCGGCACATCCGCTGCGGGGGGGGGGGGCGCGAGGGTCGTTAGTCAAGATCCGGGGCGGCGCGAGGAAAACCTTTCCGATATTTATTCCGTATGCTTCATCTCCACTTTCAAGTACTAGTACGCGCTCTTTGCACTCACGCGTTGGACAATTGTGAGTTGAGGAGCTTCCCTGGCGGAACAACTTTGGCATACTAGTAGGACAGCAACATGTTACTAGTGGGGGGGAACTTTACTATTTGACATCTGTGTGCTACTAGTACTACTAATGAAGCTTGAGATGTTAACCATTAGATTTTTACAGCCACCAAATAGTACTAGTGTACAGTTTTGCCATACTAGTATCTTCTAGTTGCCCTACTGCACTAGTAGTTTGCTGCCACATACTACTAAGACGCCTCTTGTGCATTTATATGATATCCAGCTTAAGGTCCAAAGGTTTTCCTACTAGTGTGTAAAAATGTGGAAAGTAGTACTAGTAAAAAAAAAAAAAAAATACTAGTAAAACTCAGTTGTTCCACCTGGAAGGGCCATGTAATATACCAGCTTATGACAAGTTTGGCATACTAGTATAACAACATGCTACTAGTGAGACAAAATGCTTCACTAGCTTACAACTGTACTCTACTAGTTGGAAAAAATGTCATATTAAAAAGGCAAAAGTGGGGATTTTTTTTAATAAGAAAAGGTCATTGTACGAGTGTGCTGAATTGTCCTGCTAATGAGGGCAAAGGGCACGCTAGCACCTCGCTACAAGCATCAAGGATATCCAATAAATGCCCAAATGGCAGCACAGTAAGAGGGCACCTCTTTGTTGGGGTCGTTGGGGTCCACGGGCGGCTCGGGCTGCTCGCTCCAAATGCGCTTGTGGAAGTCATCCAGCAGGGGGCGCTGCAGCACGGACAGGGCTCCCTTCACCTCGCCGCCGCTTTGCCGCAGGGCCTCCTCGCACTGACGCGGGTCCCGAAAGCCCAGAGAGTGGAGCTCACTCATCTGCCCACACACAACGTTTTCGTACATTTACTCAAATCACGTCAAGGAAATTAAATGGACCCCTAAAAACGTTCAACATATTTTGGAATGTTTTTTTTTTTTTTTATCAGAAAAAGAGCACTATACAGTATTAAAGTGTTTTTATACCATAAGACACATTTTCACCTGTGGCAGGTGCATCTGGAATGTGCACACTGTGTTAAGCAGAGGTTCACTGTTTTTTGTTCTTTTTGTTTTGTAGCCTTGACCAAAGTATGCGAGTCATCCGCGTGACCTGGTTTCAAATATTTCATTTGGCAACTCGCTTTATTTATGCTGTGCAGTTTGACAGATTTCAACCAGAGAATCGTCTCGGCGGCTCATTAAAAGGCTGTGATTTATTTGACCTTATCTGATCGTGCAAACTGCAGCTAAGATGCGCTTGAGAAAGTATTTCAATTGATGGCTTCTTTTTTGTGCCAGGCCATCTCGTTGGACGTGAATCTAAAAGATTGAAAGCAAAAGTTGACCGTCCAAAACGGTTGTTTAATGCTGCATTTCATTGCGAATGCTTTAAGTCACACAAATTCACATTTTCAACTCTCATATCACGAGTGCGCAATTCAGCACGGCAGCGTGAAATGCATTGGAATCCGAACCTGACACCAAACACCTGCCAACGTAAAGGCCAATCGAAGCTTGATGTCATGTAAACTGGATCGGACGCTCGAAAATAAAGACATGAAAAAAACACCTGCTGTAAATCTTAACTGCATCCAAAACAGAACAATCGTGTTTGTACGCGTTGCATTTCAGACGTAGACTTGCAATAGCTACATTCCGATGTGTGCGTGCAAAGGCGCCGTGAGTTGCAAACCTTCATCTGTCGGTCCCTGAGCAGCTGCGTGACGGCTCGCCGGGTGTCGCCCTCCGTCGCCAGCCAGGCCAGCTTGGCCTCAGCTCTGGACAGCTTCACGCCGTCGCCGTCGCCGCCGCCGCCGCCGCCCGACGGCGACAACGCGCTCATGTGCACCGAGGTGGCCACGGCGCAAATCTCGTCCAGCAGGTGGGGCAGTTCCGACGCCTGCCAATCGCACGGGTCCACGTTGGCGCCGTTGCACGCGCACAGCGCCGCGTACACTTCCTCGGGGCTGATGCCGCGCTTCTCGGCTTCCTGCGGGCAGACGTCGACAAGAGAGACTTGCGAGCTGCTCAAAGTCATGTCTGATGAAATAAGAATCGCTGTGGTGCCAAGGAACTAAGTTAAAGTTAAGGTAAGAGCTTCATTTACCAAGTCTGTAGCTTTGTCTAGTAGAGGAAAAAAGCTTGGCGGCCATCTTGTGGCAACTATCAGCAATTAGGGGCATCAATTACTATACTTGGGTTTGGTTTGTACTCAACGCAAATTGAGATTGCTGTCAACTAGGGTGTCAAAATTTGTGTGTTAATTTTGAGTTATTTTAATGCCACTATTTATTTTTTTACGCATGATTAATGACCGCCCCTTAACTTAGAAAGCTCGTACTGGAGGAATTCCAGTCGTAACGCAGCAGACGCGTCAATATTTAGCAGTAATGAATGCAATATTAATGCATATATTTGTCGAGACTGGGGTCAAGTTGTAGTTTACAATTTTAAAAATGTGCAGAATTTCACAAGTGACTTCATTTTTAAGATGAGATCGCTCTTAATATGAAAAGAAAAATGCACCGAGTTGTCACCAATGTCTTACAAATGCAAGTATGCCATCTAGTGGCAGTTAAATGACCTCAACACAAACCAATAGCACACTTGTTTTTAACTTTAACTCAATTTTATGAATTATTATGAAATTACTGTATCAATGACAAAAAAGATGCCGCCATATTTCTCTTAGTTTCATGTTTTTCCACTTTTATGTTAACAAGAGTATGAAACTAGATTGCTAAAACACAACTTTTTTTTCTTGTATTCTTGTAAAAGTACTCAAATACATCTGTTTTGGTAAAGATGACTTTTCTCAGAAACTGACCACTTTTTAATTGCCATTGGATTTAGTGGACGTCGTTACGTTTCCCGGGACCCGAAATTTTTGCAGCGGCGGGAGTTTCCTACTTTGATCTGGCGTACGAGCTTGAGGCCGTCGTCCCTCATGCGGTCCTGCCTCTTCAGATTCAAACTGGCTCTCGGCTTGGCCTTGGGCAACGCGCGTTGTTGTTGATGCGTCACGTCGCCCGGAGTCTTCCGAGGATGCGGGGGTCCCTGCCCCGGTTTACCCGACGAGTTGCACAACACGCACGCGTCTGCGGACTTGACGTTGACGAAGGTGCACAACTGACACGTCCAATGAGACTATAGGAAGACAAAAAACATCCATCGGGTGGTCACGCCTTCCGCGGGAACATTTCATGTCACCGGCTGAGAAACGTGGCGTTATTGAGTTAATTAGGCAGCGGCAGAAGGGCTCGTTCACAGACACATGATCAGAAATAGGTCAATAACAAACAAAATGTTTTTTTTCCAGAGTGTAACTGCACCAACCAACCAACCTGCTCTTTCACGTCCAAACCAGAAGCAGGAGCAGGAGCAGGAGCAGGAGCGGGGCTGGAAAGCACGGGGGCGATAGAGAGGGGCGGGGCCAGGCGGGGGCGCTGACACACCTCACACAGGACGCTGCTGCCTTGATTGATGACCGTGCAGCTCTTGCATTGCCACTCTAGCGAAACACACAATTGGCACATCGTCACTTTCGTTTGCACGGACGTCAAAAGAAAAATCTTCATAGAATTTTGGTTTATTACTTCCAGATGGAAATTTTTCAGAGACTTTCCCCAAAAAAAAAGTCCAGCCGTTTGCGATCAAGAGTTGAGACGCAATTTAGTCACCTCGCCTCGCCAGCGAGGAGACCATCTCACCTGCGTTGAGGGACGTGGAGCTGCTGCGTTGGCAGGTGGCGCAGAGCGAGTTGTGGGAATTGTTGACGGCGGTGCAGTGGACGCACGTCCACGTCGGCGGAGGCGCGCTGGAAGCAGAAAATGACTTTTAACAATGATTGCACTCGAAATAAAACACACACATATATGCATGTTTATATATTAGGGCTGTCAGCTGATTCATCACATGATTTCCATAATTAACTTGGTTGTATATTTTCAATCATTGCTACAGTCATTTGATTTGAAGTAATTCATAAAGTGATTTGAAGATAAAAAAGATACACTAAACAGTTAAAAGGAGGGTAAAACATTGAGTTATGTTGAGGTCCTTTTCTGCCACGAGGTGGGATTAGTGTTTCATGTTGGACATTGGTGACAGGAATAGTACATTTTTCTTTTCAAATTCGAGCAATTGGAATTGGGAACAAGAAGCAACTTGTGGACTCCAGGCCATTTGGTTCATTGCAAATTGCAAGTCGTCACCACAAAATGCAGATATTTTGATCACATTTATTATTGCTAAGTTGCATAAAAGTGATTCCTTTGCACAATGTATGTAAAATAAAGCATGAACAACAATGTCCATTGTATTTAAAATTTGAATGCTTCTGGACTGCATATTTAATGCTTTTTAATGTTATTTATGGCCTTAATTTGAGTAAAAACCATTTACTGACATTTATGGCTTTTTAATGACCCTGAAATAAGAAAAATTGCAGTGTATAGCAAATTTTTTGGGGTAAAAACTGTTTTAAAGCTTGTTTGGTTTCAGGAGGAAGAAATTAAATCACAGAAGGTGAGAAGAAAAAAAACGCATACATTATTTTGTATAGCGTCATTGTCATTTGACGTTTCCGCAAACGAAGAGCAAAAACAAAATCCCAGTCGCTGTGCAGTCTGCTGCCCATACCTGTTGGTCTTGGCGGGCACGAGCACCGTCCTGTTGTGACCTTTGCGCTCGGGGTGCGAATGGAAGAGCCCATCGCACTTGAGGCACAAGGTTTGCACACACGTGGCGCACTGAGCGTGCACGGGAGAAACGCCGCAAATGGAACACATCGCTTCACACGTGGAAAATGTAAAAAATGTTAAAGCAAAGATAAATGATTGTCATTGCGAATGTGACGTCTGAACCGGCATACCCTGCATGATTATCAGTCTTCTGTCCCGCTTGTGATTGGTCCTGGCGGGATGGCGATGGAAGAGGTCGTCACAGGCGTCACAAAAGGATTGGTTGTCACACGAGGGGCAAACGACCGCCGCCGAGCCGCCGCACAGATTGCACTGGCCCGCTGCACGCACAATTTCAAAGTCGGTATAGCAATAGAACGCCACTCAATTGTACTTGGGAAGTGATTCTTTGGTGGACCACTAGAGGGAGCCGGCAAAGCTACATTATCCCATTTTCGCCGAGTCGCAACTAAGTTTATTATAGTTAATGAAAACTTATGAAATAACTAAAAGTAAGGCTGATAAAGAATTTCCGTTGACAAAATAAGAACATTAAAAAAAAACGAATAGAAACTACATATTAGGTTTATAAAACTAAGTAAAATGAACTATAATTATTGCAAACATTTCCTTCATTTTCATCCTTGTCAGTTCATTTCTTACTTGAGCTTTCAGCACTAATTTTAAATGTACAGTATTTATTTTGGTAGCTAAATAGTTATTTGAGAATTGTAGTTTACTTTATTACACAGTGACCTATTTTCCCCATCTTTTTTTGACTAATACTACATATATTTAAAAAAAAAGAAAGAAAAACTTGATGACACATTATTGAAAAAAAACCTAATTAAACTAAAAAAAAAAGAAGTCAAAATGATATAAAACATAACTATAAAGAAAAATCCAAAATTATTACAACCCTGGTAACGACCCACTTTTATAGAAGTTAAGAATAAAGAAAATTAATTAGAATACAAACAGCCCTTGAATTTCACATTCTATTTGTTACACGTTCAAAGTGCCTTTCAGAGCACCTGATGAAGAAACTGGGCATGAACATGAATGGATGTACAACGAATTGCACTTGAATTTTGGCCCTCCTTTGCTTTTTTTCTTAGGACAGTCCCTTCCCCAAAGTAATGATTCTCAATTAAGGAAAAATGTGTGGGCAACTGACATGATGAAGGCGGTTTGAGGGCTTCTCCGGCGATTCCTGGTAGTCTGGGTTTGGGCAGCAGGGGCGGAGGTGGCGGCTTGCATGCTGACGTATCTTCTTGCGGTGGCATCACGGCGGCATCAATCACCACCGCATCCTGGAAGACAAAAAAAATACAAATCTGTACTTCTTCACCTTGGCTTTGCAAGGGTGCAAAATATTAAGCAGACCTGCTGGATGGCCAACTCGGGGACAAAGTCTTTGAAGACTTCCTGATGCGGATGCGTTCCCTAAACATAAAGAAATCAGACGCCGTGAATCCGCAGAGGCAACGAAAATCTCGGTTTTGGAGAAGTCAAACCTTAATGAGCATGTCCAACTCAGAACGCAATGTCATAACTTCCAGCGTCACCATGGCGACAGTTTCCCGGTCAGGCTCGGCGACGTCATCGGGGAAGCCGAGGCCATCCGGCTGCTGTTTGGTGTAGCCGTAAAGGAAGAGCACCCTGCGGCCGCCCTGAGCGACGACATCTCCGTTTGGTCGCTGGTTCCGGAGTCAACGGGACGGACGCGAGTGGCGGCGCTCACCTGGATGGCGTCCACAGTGGATCTGAAGACCGGGTTGTTGTGCTTGACGCTGCGCCAGAACTTGGGCCTGGTCAGGCTGGTCAGGTTGCAACCGTATTTCTCCAGGATGTTCAAGGCCTTCATCAAATCATTCAACGACTCCAACACCTGGTCGGAAAAGGACACCGTTCTCAAGAACAGTTTTGATGACTCCAGAAAAAAAGTCAAATTGAGGGAAATCAACACATTCACAATTTGTAATTTGCCAATTTAGACAAAACAGGATCTGTTCTTGCCACGACTGCCACTGATAAAAAGTCCAAATGTCTTGAGTATGCGTTTGTACAAAGTCATTCCAGAGGGTTCCACTGGAACTTCAGTATACGTCAAAGACGAAGGACGTTGCCATCCAATACTTTTGGAAATGACAGTAGCGCTCAAACTCAGGTTCAGAATAACTTTAAATGTGATAGAGCTTAGGATAGAAGTGTTCATACCATTTCCAATGATTAATGTGTTAAATGTTTCTAACCGTCTTCATTTATTATTTATAAATTAATAAATAAACATTTGTAGCAAGTCCAGTGTTCGCCAAAAGTCAGCTGGGATCGACTTCAGCTCACCCGTGACCCCCAAACACGATAAGCAGTACAAAATGGATGATGAACCCATCGCAAGGAAGTTCAACTTGTATGTACCCTAACCAGCCAAATGTTACAAAACACCGTCGTCTCCATCATGCAAAATTACGAGTCAAGCGTTGACCTGAGCTCTGTCGCTGCCAGTCACGTTTTCCGTCAGCATGGTCTCCACATTGAGGTGACGGTACTTCTGGGACAGCGGCATCGGGAAGTTGCCCATCAGCTGAACCTCGGCCTTCAAGCTCTGGCCCACGCCTGAGGTAAGGAGGAGGGCCTGGCCTCTCCTCCTCGCTGCCTCCATCTGGATAAGGTTGCTGCTGCTGCTGCTGCTGCTCACTGCAAACAAACTGGGGGAGGCTATTTAACTTTAGAACACTTAAAGTGCAGCAAAGTGTTACAATCGTGTGTTTGCGTGTTACAATCTGTCAGCAACACTTTGTTGTTGTAGTTAAGGAAATATTTACCACAATGTATAAGAACATCAGAACTCGAACGCATACAAACATTGGGAGCAGATGTCCTATAAATGTTTCCCTTGGCAGTGTCTAGGAGCTAAAAATGTCTTGACCGGTTTCATGACGCCAAGGGGAAGTCCAGGAAAAAAACAACTTGCATCTTCCAGTGTTGTCAACAATAAGTATATATATATAAGAGGAAAATAACAAATGCCAAAATACACATTAGGCTGTAGTGTCAATAAATATTTGGCCTTTGATGGAGTTGACAACTTCAAAAAAGAAAAACGTCAACGTTCCATACTCAAACTTTCGTGAGACGAGAAGCGTCACAGCGTACATAAATGTACCGTTTAACTTGACTTTACTTTTAATTTAACCCCTGAGTGGCCGAAAGACAACATTTAAGAACAAATTAAGAACACATTAACGATTGTATCGTTTTGCCTCACCTGAATTTGATCGAGTAAACATGATGCCAGCACAAAGGCGGAAGTTTGGCTCCTTACTGTACTTCTGGTCTGGTGAGGTTTGTTTTTCAAAGTAAAAGCAAATTGGAAACGCTTGTGAGTGTACTTCCGGCGCGGTTTGTGGTTTACAAAGCGACATTTACCAGCAAAGCGGACAAAGGGGAATTATAAACCAGACGAAGAAACGTATTTACGTAATGCAGTTAAGTGATGTCAGTTATTTTAATGAACAATATTGTAACTTTTGTACTGAAGGTGAATGCGGAAGTGTTTTTTATCAGTCAGACGGTAGGCGGGGCATCAAATCGAAAGTAAACTCAAGAGTATGAGGAAATAAAATTAAATCGGACTTTACGTCGTCCTATTGCTGCACATTTTCTGACTTTCGCCTTTTGGTTTTTCTTGTTTGAAAAAAAAAAAAAAGTTTATTGGCTATCATGCCCAAAAGTTCTGGGTTGAAGATAAGCAGCGAAAATGCAGCGAGGGTAAGTTTTTTTTTCCTTTTCAAACTTAAGCAAGTGACATGAAAATCGCCTGCTGAAAGTTTCTAAAATGTTAAGCATCACACGTGTCCTAATAGACGGGATTAAAGGAAGCCATTCATTTGACTCAAAACGAAAGTAAAATGGGGGAAAAAATGAGTCAGCAGTTTAGGAAAAGTTACAGTATTCTTATGTTTTCAAATGTCTCGATGTTTGTCGTGTCTTGCAGGTGGAAACCTTCCACCAATCCTTGTGTAATGAGGTTTGTGCTCGGAATGTGCTCAAATATAAATAAAACAAAAATACAAATATCGTCAGTATGTTCTCAATGTTCATAATGAGATGCATGATGATGATTTTAATTTTCCCCTCAAGGCAAACAATCTCTTCTCCACTTTCATTCCCTCCAAAATCCTCCAGATGGACGCTCTGCTCCAGGTCAGAGTCCTCAAGAAAACACAATGAGATGTCAACGACACACACACCATCATCATCATCAAAGCTACACTTTATTTGAAAAGTCACTAGCATGTATTCTATCAAAGCAGTCAACTGATTATGTGTCTCTTGTCAGGATGTCTCCGTGACGGACATGTCGTCGCTCAAAGCTCCACTGGACATCCCCATCCCTGACCCACCCGCGCCTGATGAGGTGACAGGATTTAAAACAAAAAATCTTGCAAAAACTTAACGTTTTTTATTAAACATGACATTTTTTTATGTTGGTACAGATTTTAGCAAGGATCAGGGAATGCATGATTTGATTTGCTTTCACGGGCCACCTAAAATGATGTGGTGGGCCAGAGCTGGCCCCTTGGCCTTGAGTTTGACACACCACTTACTTTACTTTTAGAACCACTTATCTTATTGACCCTTTTAACCTCTTGAACAAACATTCACAGCCTTCTAGTGGAGCTTCTTTAAATCTTTAAAGGCACCGTTGCAGTAGTTCTGACAAGAAATCATTACGTAAAAAAACCAAAAACGATTATGAGTCCCTAATGCTTCGTGTAATGTTGTGACAGGCCATGGAGACCAATGAAGACAAAGAGAAGAAGCAGAAAAGTCAAGTACTCTTTATGCTTCCTGCGGTGTGGCGATGTTGGTTGTAATCGCGTCACGAACCTTCCGCTTGCTTCCCCGCAGAGCCCAAATGCGGCTTCATCAAGTCCCACGAGACGATCGTGGCGCTGGTGGCCAAGTTGAAACCCGAGATCACCAGCCTGCGAGAGACCATCGTCACCGTGAGCGACCAAACCGGCCACGCGTCCGCTCGGTCAGTATTCCGCAGACGCTCTTGAGTAAAAAAACGCGACTGTGTGCAGCTCGCGTGCTGGATTCAACACCTCATCCCCGGAATTGAAGACGGCAACGACTTTGGCGTCGCCATTCAGGTGCGTTCGAAAAAGCAACGGCGGAAGAAAGAACGTTTTAAAGGGGATTGAGTCAACTGTTCAGATTTGAGCCCTACTGTGATGTCATAGTAGGACTGATTTCAATATAGTTCCCACGCCTTAAGACGCATGAAAAGGTTTCAATCGGTCTCATTGTGTTGGCTTGCAGGAGAAAATCTTGGAGAGAATCGCAGCGGTAAAAACAAAAGTGGAAGACTTCCAGACCAACATCAACAAGTACGCGGCGAGTCGTGAAAAATAAAAATCGGCCAAATTGTCTGTTCTGATGGGGGCGCGTCGTCATCTGGTTTAGGTACTTCCTTGAGAGGGGAGATGCTGTGGGCAAAGCTTCCAAAGACACTCACGTGGTGAGTTGTTGGTAAAACTTCACGACAAGCATTTTTTTTTTTTTTTAGGAGTATGTAGCAGGACTTGTTTTCTTTCCAGATGGACTACCGCTCGTTGGTCCACGAGAAGGACGTGGCCGTCTACTCCGACATCCGAATGATCGTCCTGGACTTGCGCAGCTTCTACGTGAGTCCAACAAACGAGCGACTTCCCAAAAACGCTTTCGTTCACTACTTTCCTTCTCTCCAGGTGGAACTTTACGACATGATCAGCAAGAACATGGAGAAGGTGACCAATCCCAAAGGCGATGAGAAGCCGTCCATGTATTGAAACGGGCAACCCACGACCATTAAAAAAATAATAATAATCCTGATCACTCAGATAAAGTGGCGTGAACACTAAATTAATAAAACACTTCATCTCATTTGTTTGTGTGCGCTTCATGTCGCTTTTTTTTTTTATTGCCAAAACGAGAAGTTTTTTTTTTCTACAAAAAAGTACACACTTGGCTAAAGAACAAGAAACAAAAACAAATTGAAAAACAAAACTCTTCCAACAAATCCTGGTCTTAAACTTCCGGGCCTTCTCCGCCTGGGATGAGCTGCACAGGAAATGTAAAATAAATACTTTATTTCCATCCTTTATACTGACGATACACCAAGTTGTCACACTGGCTTAGTTACCATGGTGATGTTGTTGCCATTGAGCAGGATCTGGTCCAGCTTGGTAATTCTGCGGCCCTCTGGTGTTATTTCACTAAATCACAACAACAGAAGGTGTCATTAATGAAAAAAAAAGAAAAAAAAATGTCAAGACGACCTAAAGAATAAAACAAAATACAACTTACAACTCAGTCACATCCTCGAGGACCATGTCTTAAACAAAACAAGTTAAGGAATCTTCTCCACCACCAGAAAACAAACATGATAAACATACACTCATTTGCTTTTTAGGATACTGACAAAGTCGTCGAAGCCCAGCAGAGTGCCGACGATTTCTTTGTCGGTCTTCATGACGATGTGGATGCGAGAACCGATGCACTTGTCCACAAGCTCTGAAACGGCAAAAACATACTTTCGCATACATAAAAATACATCAACAGGGCAAGATAGATTATTTCTCATGATACTATCTTGGCAAGTCCTCCTCCACCCAGCATTAACTACCAGAAAATTTATATAAATGATTTAAAAATATATATATACATGTATTTAAAGATAGCCCTAGGACAGAATAGATTTTACTTATAACAACAACATTGAGTTAATTTCCTGAGCATTAAAACGCGTTGCCCTGTACTGTCATACAAACATGATTGTGCCTTATGAATGTAAAGAACTGTGGTCGTCATTTGTAATTATAAGATTCAGGAATTTGTGCTATAACAGTTTGCATAACTTTCGACTTTTCTACATTAAGCAATAAATAGATTTATTTTTTCATATGAAAAAATAAATGTCACTGGCACATGGAGAAGGAACGACGCTTACAACATCAGTAAAAGTTTACTATCTTATATTGGCAGCATGGCGAATTTTAGTGTGTTCAAGGTCATTTGTCCAAAGTAACAATGTTGGCGTATATTTCCCAAATAATGATGAAATTGTACAAACCCAACGGGAGCAACTGAGAAGGATTCGTAGCTTGAGTTGCCGCCATGTTTGATGAAAGCAATCAGACAGAAGCAATTGAAGGCCGGAAACCAGACCACAGCAGTCGAGCCCGGATCGACCAACGATCTGCCGCCGACGTCGAGTATGTTCTTTCTTGTCGAATATAAATGAGAATTTAAATCGATGTGAGTGTTCGGTTGAATGTATGATTGACAAAGACGTGCAACCTGAAGGACAGACTCCAATCAATGAAGAACCACGTGACACCGTGGTTGACGTAAACGTTCAATTTCAAAGAGTACAGAGTCCAAGTCAAGAGAATTTTGGCGGACACAAGTCCGTCGTTTGCGTCGGATATCCGGGTACTCATACACGAACAAAACCATTAACAATAGCTAGACAAAATGAGTCTTTACAACATATCCAACAAACAATAACGATATGCACATAGAACACTCATAATTGTGTCCTATGATCGTTTACGTGTACCATGAGGTCGAGTGGGTGAAGCCGGAAGTGGCTGGCAATGCATTCTCTGACTGTGTGACGTTCTCCTGTTCGCTCTGACCAAGCGGAAGTGAAAACCAGTCGAAAGGTGCTTGTGCTTGTTGTTGTAGTGTTTCACTCAATTGTGGGCTGACTGGATTAAACCGCGGCTCCTTCGCTGTTGTGTTTACATCCCACTCGCGGGAGCCCCGAAAAGAGCGGATGGAGCCACAGGACATAGACGAGCCACGGGGGCCGGTGCTCCACATCGTGGTGGTCGGCTTTCACCACAAGAAGGGCTGCCAGGTCCGTCAACCTTCTGCTGCTGATGCTGCTTACATCGATAGCAACATGCTAACTGTTACATTACGACTACATGACAGCAGCAGGGGTGGTGATGATGATGATGATGATAATGATGATGATGATGCATCAGCATTTTTCTGGCGCTTACGTAACGTCCTGCACATCCTTCCAGGTGTCGCCGCACAGCAACATTTGGGTCTCAAAGTAGGGTTTTTAATACTGGGTTGCGGTTTCAAATTAGGATTTTAAAACAGGGATTGTGTTTCAATATTATTAGGGTTTCAAGCATGTGTAACGATTGCAGTGTGGGATCTTAATGTTTCAAGGAAGTAAAGAAGGGTTTATTTAAATGTTCACAGTAGGGTTTCTAGCTTGGATTACGGTTTCAAATTAGAGCTTTCAAAACTGGGTTAGGGTTTCAACCTAGGTTTGTGGTTTAATGCATGGTTAGGGTTTCAAACTAGGGTGTCTAGCTGGTATTTAAGAATTTAAAGTAGGGTTCCAAGTCTGGTTTTGAGTTTTCATGTAGGATTTCAAACCACTGTTGGGCATTTAAATTAGGGTGGCTTTCAAATTAAGGTATGAAGTCAAGTTTAGGGCCTATTTTAAAAGGGTTCCAAAACTTGGTTAGGGTTCAGAGTCTCCGACCCAGGGTTAAAAGTAGGGTATGGACATTATGGAGCCTAGGTCACGTTTTTAAAGCAGAGTTAGGATTTTGGTTACCTGGCGGACAATCTTGATAGTCCTGTGTTGTTGTCTTCTTTGTTGGTGGGAAGCCAAACCTGCCGGTCGGGCTTAGATTGACAAAACCTGTTCTGCAAACCAACACCTGTGAGGCGGCCAAGTGGCCATTTTGTCTTTAGCATGACAAAAGAAGCACGCTTGCGTTGCACGCGCGTGACTCCACCAACAGGCTATTCTTCCATAGCTTGCAACTAGTATACAGTTACACATCCTAAATGCATGACGTTACGCAACGAGTTTAACTACTCTGACAGTTCTGACCACTCAGTTGTTTACAATTTTATAAATAAATACAACTTTTTTTTCCTAGCAGACAATCTGTTGGATCCCTGAGTTTTACTTTCATGTATCTCCTTTTTGTTATTGTGTTGAACATCAGGTGGAGTATTCCTACCCGCCGCTCATGCCGCACGAAGGTCATGACAGCAACATGCTGCCCGAGGAGTGGAAGTACCTCCCCTTCCTAGCGTTGCCCGACGGAGCGCACAACTACCAGGAAGGTACGAGTGCATGTGCTTGGCACGACGCGTTGGCACCAATTGTTCCCATCAGCAGTTCTCAAACATGGCCGCCCCTCACACATGAAACTTTGTCATCCCGCAGACACGGTCTACTTCCACCTGCCTCCCCTCGGCGGTGACACCAAGTGCGTCTACGGCGTGTCCTGCTACCGGCAGATCGAGGCCAAGGTCGGTCACTTTGTCCCGCCAGGCCTGGTTGCCATGGTGATGAGGTGACTTCCCACATTTGACTGACAGTGAGCCAATTGTATTTTGTGTGTGTGGGGTTTTCCCGCCCTCAGGCGCTGAAGGTCCGACAGGCCGACATTACCCGGGAGACGGTGCAAAAGAGCGTCTGCGTGCTGAGCCGGGTGGTGAGGCGCGCCGCTAACGTTATGTTGCTAATCAAGGATGAGCGAGTACCGATAGCAGAGCAAAAATTGGGGCGGGAAAAAATGTTGGGCCACCTTTACTGCATGAAATAAAAAATGCTAAATTTGGACAATTGTATCAGGATGTCTAAAATACAACAAGTGCAAAATATAAAGCAAAAGTAATGGAGCACTTAAACAGGAAGTGAAAAATTATGAAAATGGGGAGTTTGGTCAAAGCTATAGGAACACCTTCAGAAAGTGTAAAAATGAATTGATTGATGAAGAGCCGTGTCCCAAAACATTTGTCCACATGAACGTTGTCGTTTTGGCAGCCTGTGTTTGGCCTTCTCCAAGCCAAACTGCAGCTCATCACGCACGCTTACTTTGAGGAGAAAGACTTCTCTCAAATTTCCATCCTGAAGGTGAGAAAGCGTCTTTCGCTCCTGGCGCGTAGACGCCGACCACTCACCTTTGTTGTTTTTCTCCCGCAGGAGCTTTACGAGCACATGAACGGCTCCTTGCGGGGCTCCGCTGTGGACGGCTCGCAGGTCTTCCTCGGTACATGGTCGTCAAAATTGACCCAAATGCAGAGGTGGCAAATCCAGGTCCAGAAAGTAAGAACCCTGCTACAGTTTGGCTTTAGCCGCAGTTGCTAGTTAGCTAGCTCTCTAGCTAGCTCCCATGGTGCTCGTTTATCTGCTACAGAGCGAGCTAGCTAGCACCTGCGGCTAAAGCCAAACTGTGGCAGGGTTTTTACTTTCTGGACCTGGATTTGCCACCTCTGCCCAAATGTCCTCGTTTGCGCCCTTTAGCGTTGAGCTCTTTCGTCCCCCTGCAGGCTTGTCACCGCGAGATCTCATCCTGCACTTCAGACACAAGGTAAAAGATGAAGGGAAATGTGGACAAAAGTATTGGGGCATCAGGTACATTGTGTAGAAAATGGAACACAAACCGAAGAAAATGTCCAAATTCAAAGTGATCGTCTTCCATCTTGACAGGTTCTCATCCTCTTCAAGCTCATCTTGCTGGAGAAGAAGGTGTCAAATCAAACACGCGCACACACACACACACACACACACACTCTACTTCCTGTTTGCATCACTCGTTTGTGACTGACAACTGGTTTCCTCCATAGGTCCTCTTCTACGTGTCGCCTGTCAGCAGACTCGTGGGAACGCTGATGACCGTCCTGTCTTTGTTCCCAGGTGCGTTTTCGCTCAAACAGCAGTCACTTCATTAGGGACAGTACTCAGCATTTTCTCGTGCGTGTGCCCGCAGGCATGCTGGAGCACGGCTTGGTGGACTCGTCGCATTACCGACCCAAGAGCAGCGTGTCGGAGGACTCCAACCTGGCGGCGAGCGTCTCGGGGGCCGAGGAGTTCGTGTCCGTGTCGGCCTCGGAGCTGCGGGGCGACGGGGACGCCCGCTCGTCGCCCTCCAGCAACGGCGGCGAGCCCCGCCCGAAGCCGCCGCCCCGCTCGTCCCCAGAGTCGTCGGAGAGCGACTGGGAGACGTTGGACCCCGGCGTGCTGGACGAGGGGGCGGAAGGCACGCCCATCACGGTGCAGCCGCTCGGGGGGCAGGGCGGCGTTGCGCAGGGGCTGCTGTCGGGTCTGGAGGAGGATCAGTACGGCATGCCGCTCGCCATCTTCACAAAAGTAAACGCACATCCACATTTGGGCACTCACGCTAACTTGCTCTTTAAACGGGTGGTGAAAGTGTTGACTTTGGGGAGGGAAGCCAGGTACACCATGGATAGGTCGCCAGTTGTTCACAGGGAACCTATAGACAAACCCAGGACTGGTCACGAGTGTTCGATGTAAGAACACGTAATTGTCTAACGATAGACAGGTCGCCAGTCAATGTCAGACCATATAGACAAGTCCTGGATTGGTCATCAGTCAATGGGAGGCCACATATGGACAAACCTGGAGTGGTCACCATCGACTTGTAGGCAAATCTTGTATTGGTTGTCAGGCCACAGATTAACCCGAGACCGGTCGCCAGCCAACATCACATCCAGACAAATCCTAGACTGGTCACCAATCAATGGCAGGTCATATATAGACAAACCCCAGACTGGACGTCATCCCACATGTAAACAAACACTGTACTGGCTGGCAGCCCACAGACAAACCCTGGACTGGTTGCCAGCCAACATCAGGCCACGTAGACAAACTCTGTCAAGTTAAGGCCACATGTCGACAAACCGTAGGCACATATTAGCAATCACTGAACCAGTCGCCAGTCAACATCAGTACACAGAAACAACAGATTGGTCGCAAGGCATGTTGATAAGCCACCATGAACTGGTTGCCAAAATCAGGGCACATACAGAATACTCAAACCCTGGACTTGTCGCCCGTCAACATCAGGGCGCCATAAATAGACAAACAGCCATTCACACAGGTGGCCAATTGAGAGGACACACACACAGGAAGGCCTTTGGTCTCCGTAGATTTGAACTCAGAACCTCTCCACTGTTAGGCAGGCATGCTAACCACTAGGACACCGTGCTGCCCAGATGAAAAGCAAAATGCTTCTCATTGCGGTGGCGGCGTTCCTAATAAAGCGTTCGGCCTTGGCGCAGGGTTTCCTGTGTCTTCCTTACATGGCCCTGCAGCAGCACCACCTTCTGTCGGACGTGGCGGTGCGCGGCTTCGTCGCCGGGGCAACCAACATCCTCTTCCGCCAGCAGAGGCACCTGAGCGATGCCGTGGTGGAAGTCGAGGAGGTGAGCACAGAAAAACCCTCAGAACCGCCGTCTCCGAATGGAGTAGCTCGAGCGGCTTTTTCACCCGCAGGCCGGCGTTCAGATTCACGACGGCGAGCTGCGCAAAGTTCTGGGCCTGACCACGGCCGACCTGCGCTTCGCCGACTACCTGCTGAAACACGTGACGGAGAACCGCGACGACGTCTTCCTGGATGGGACGGGCTGGGAGGGCGGCGACGAGTGGATCCGGGCGCAGTTCGCGCTCTACCTTCACGCCCTGCTGGCGTCCTGTTTGCAGCAAGGTGGGAGGAGTCAAAGCAACATGTAATCTGAGGACGCACTATCAATACTTATATCATTACAAAAAAACCCCACAAACATTTGAAATCATATCAACTCGACTGATGCTGAAGGTCCTGAATAGATTAGATTGAGATGGCAACACAGGCTATAATTTGATTTAAAAAAAAATAAAAATCTATCCTCCAAATATACGTAGCAGTGCAGCCGAGAGAAATGAAGAGAATAGCCTGCCGGGAATACAATTTGACGGAAGAGAAATCCAAGTATGGTCTTTTGTGGCAGATAATGAGAGGCTTCTGGCGGATTACGGCGCCCCGTTCATTGCCGGCTGGAAGGTTACACACAACTATCGCCTGTGGCACAGCAACAAGCACGCCGCCATGGCCGCCATCACGCCGGGGTAACGCCGCTTTTGTCATTCTACCAAAATCAAATATCAGAAATGTGTCTTTGCTTTTATGCCCTATTCTCCATTATTTGCCGGTTTGATGCCATCTACTGTAAAAATATTGTTTTGGTACCAAGGAACTGTGTTGGCGTAAGGGCAGGAGCTTCATTTTCATTTAATTAATGCCATTAACCTAATTGAAAATAAAGCTTTACTGCCATCTTGTGGCATCTATAAGCAATTATGAACCTTTTGTAGGCCGGGTTGGGGCGTTAAATTGAAGGATAAAATGTGGCAATTTCATGTTTTCTTTAATAAACGTCTTCTTGTGCGTTGCAGACATCCGTTCCAGGGACAGTACAGCGTCACCGACGTCAAACTGCGTCTGACTCAGTAAGTCCCGCCCACTTGCAACTCAACAGCAACAAAAAGTCACGTGGACGTAGCAAGGTAGCGCAGTGCCCCACAGTCGGGAGGTTCTGGGCTCGAATCCGGGCTTAGGCTTTTTGTTGTTGTCTATATTTCCCCTGGCATTGACTGGATACTTCCTTAATTTTATTAAAACAATTGCTTGCCCATAATTTAAAAAATTTGATTTTTTTTTTTTTTTTTTAACAAGCGATTTTATGTACACTTCTTGGCCAAAGTACTACTGAACTAAATGTGAAAGCACAAACTTTTGAGTGGTTGCCTACACATTTTTAGAACCCTATTTACAACTGTCTGTCTTCTTCTTCAAGGACTTTGTAACTTTGTTTGTGTGCAGCTCGGTGCACAACAGCGAGCGCGGCAAGAAGCTCGGGAACGCCATGATGACCACCAGCAGGAGCGTGGTCCAGACCGGGAAGGCCGTCGGTAAGAGCATAGTAAACGTAGTTTACTGTCAAATTAAAGATAAAACAAAAGCAAATATTTTTTTTATCCTCTACAACAAAAGACTAGTATTACAGCAACTTACTGAGAAGGAATCTGTTTGTGTTTACAAGACTGTATGATGCAATACTGCCTCCCAGTGGCCAAGGCGAGCACAGCAGAAAAAGCAGCACATTAAATTGGATTGCTGATTCATTTAAATTCCATTTAATTGTTTTTACTATGTTCGTTATTATAGAGTGCCATTAAAAAAAAAAACTTTAAAATGTTAATGCTTTTCTTCTAACTTGATCTCTGAGAAGCACCGTGCTTCACTGAAGGTAAACTGACACACAATAAAAGAAGTGTGAGACTACTGTACAAATAAAAGTGACTTTACTCACTCCTATTGACTGGCCATCCCCCATCTTGTCTCAGGTCAGTCAGTGGGCGGAGCTTTAACCAGCGCCAAGTCGGCTATGTCGTCCTGGTTCTCCACCCTGGCCCAGCCCGCCGCTGTGCCCCATCCAGATGTTCCCACCGACCAGGACCAACCCTGACCCGCCTGCGTCGGGATGATCTCCCCCGCCCCTACCACCGCTACCAGAGACTTGACCTGTTGCCAGGAAAGCGGCGCCGACGTGATCGCCGTTCACATCACTGCCGTTCCGGATCGCTGGAGTGCCTCCCGTGACTGGCAGCAGATGCTGTAGCTTTGACGTCATCCGTGTTTACCACTACAACAGCCCAGCTTCTGTCATAACATTGTGGTTGCCTTGGTAACAGTGTGGTTAGCTTGGAGGCACCCGATGTCTTGGCGTCAATATGGTTGCTTTGGCAACAGTGCGGTGGCCTTGGTGAAGGTGTTTTGTAACATTACAGCTTGTAATCGTCTTGACAGCATCACTTGGTTGCCATGGTAGCAAGTCAGAACTTAGCGTGCAAGTCTTGGCAACACGGTTAACAGCAAGGTAGCCTTAGTAACTAAAGTTATTGGCAACAACACGGTAGTCTAAGTAACACAACAATGGTTTTGGCTAGTGTTGTGGTTACCTTGGTAACAGTGTGGTTGTCCTGGTTGTTGCACAGTTCCCTTGGTCCCCGCCTGGTTACCTTGGCAACGGTTAAGATTCCTTGGTGGCAGCGTGACCGTCTTGAGAGGTAAGGGGAAGTTGGTACCATCACATTTGCTCACCTTCGTAATTGACCGTGTAAACACCAGTTGTCTTGATCACAGGGTGGCTACCTTGGTAACGGCCTAGTTGTCGGGTATTGTGCCACTTAACCCAAAATGAGAAAATGTTAACGTTTTTAAATCATTTATCGTAATGGCTGTGGAACCTCACCAGGTTAGCTTAGCAGCCACATTTTTAAAATGGCATTTTATTGAAGGGACATTTTTTTTTAAGAGTACTTTTTCTTGAGTTAGAAAACGTGTTAACGTCTTACATTGACGGTCACGTCGTTCACTTTTGTGGCTTTTCAAGACCATAAAACTTTATTCTAGAAAGGCGCCTCTTTTAGCTGAAACACACCAGAAAGTAAGAAAGATATTCTGAAACATAAGATTTGTACGTAGAATTGTTGTTACTAGAACAGCCACGTTGTTATGACAAGAATCTTTGAATAATTTAACCTCCTGAATGAAAACTGACTTTCACCTGCTCGTCATGTTTGGCCCTTTTCTACTTATTTGTCTTATTTATTTGTCGTGTACGGAGTTCATAGATCAAATCTCCGTTCATGTTTTGTCAGGACACTGGAGAAATTGATGTTCGCAAACTTGTCTTGTAAAAATATATACATTTTCTGTATGCTGTGACAAATTTAATGACAGTATACACAAGCATGTCCTTCGGAAACGTTTTGGCCTCCTTGAGTGTTCCTAATTTAATTATAAGTAAAGCTGCTTTTGTTTTTATTCATCTGATGACATATTACATTTTATAAATTAAAAAAACATGTTTAGGATGACAAAAATATTTTCTTGGATAATGCTTGTAATGTAAAAAAAAAAACTATATTGCTGTATTGAAAAATGAAGGCCTTTTGTAAATCTTGAAGTCTGTCTTCAAATGGGACACAAATGAAAATATCTTGGGGGTATTCTTTTTAATAAATTAATGTTCATTGAAAAAACAGTGCCAACGGAATATGATGCAGCCAAACATGCTGAAAACGTCTGCCATGAAGCACCTGTGCTCATGAGTTTAAGGTCCCACCCCGCCAGACGACTGCTAGTGGTTGCCAGGGGCCGGTTTCCATAGCAACAATGAAGCCCGCAAGACTGCTTCACGCTACCTCCTCCAAGAACAACAGTACCCAATGAGAGGACCAACTTCTAGCACAGTCGCACTACAGTAATTGTCTGATATTAAATAAAAAAACAAAAACACTAATACAAAATAGAACTGGTTATTTCCCCCCCCACACACACTGTAACACAAGTTTTAAGCATATGAAAAATATATATATACATACACACACATGTATATATATATATATATATATATATATATATATATACATATACACATATATATACATACTTGAGCAGCTTGGAAATGAGAAATGCTGATAGTGGAGGTGTGTGTGTTTGAGTTACCAATGTCAATCATCAGCGTAGTGTGAGGCATAACCTGATGGTTGTGTGGAAGGCCCCGAGCGCAGTGGGCGAGCGACTGGACCTGCAGTTGCCCTTGCTGCCCCCAACCTAAGGAAAAACAAACAAACAAAAAAAAAAAAAAACCACGACCTCCCCGCCTCACCCAGTGTTGGTGCGACAGCCCCCCCCCCCCCCCGCCCCTCGTCTCTTTTCTTTAGCCTAGAAAGATGCCAGCCAGTCGCTTGATAGATTGATCCCGAGCTCCTTCTCGGCTCCGCTGAAGAGATTGTCCAATCACGGTCGAGGGTCAAGTAGGGGTTGAAAGGGGTGGAGCAAGGGTTGAAGCACCTACAGATGAGCCATTCTATTTTAGGTAGCGCTTGGCGTCATTATTACGGTGAAATGATGAAGCCTAGTCGGGCTGACTTTTGGCCAAGAGGCGGTGGCAGGGTACTCAGACTATTCCTAAAAGGTTTTATTTTTGGGCTTTCAAATGAAATTTCAGAATGAGCCTAAAATGTGTTTTGACCTTAATTTGACCATCTGTGAACTAGTTAACCTTTTAGTGACTCTTCTATTGCAAGGTGACAAAAAAAAAAAATCACCTCAGTGGCCGTTGCGAGGCTTCAGACAGGAAGTGGCCGCTGAGTTTAAAGTCATCAGCAGCTTGACTCAACCCGTTTACTCATTGAAAAAGTGAAAAGTATTGTTTTGGCGCTATCTGGCGGTATCTTGGTATTAAAGGAAATAATAAGGAGCATTTAGTCATAAGGAATGCTCTGCCACCACCTTGTGAGACAGAACTATAGGCAATAGGCGGCCATCCTCTAAACGCCAAACGCAAATGAACTCTCATTCAGACTTTTCGCCAATTTGCAGTCTTCAATTGAGCCGCCATATTTTTGCAATTTGGGAGAAAAGCGGAGTAACTGCAGGGAGAAAAAAAACCCACGCAAGCTCTGGGAGAACATGCAAACTTCCACGCAGCAAAGCAACAGATTTGAACCACTGAACGTGGGAACTGTGAGGGAAATGCGCCCACAACCCACCCCGCGCTGCGTTATGAGATCAAGAAGGAAAGAAGTTGACTACAATCTTTACGTTTGCAGCCAATGACCCCGAGTCGCCGCCTCCGCCTCCTTTTGAGGGTTCACGTGCCCCGCCTCGGCCGGCTCGTCGGGGGGCCGATTCAGAGCTATACGAGGGGGAATGACACCGGCACGGAGGCGATTTCAAACTCCTCGCCACCGTCCACCGAGAAGAGGTAGGTGGGCGGCTTCCACGGGGACTCCTCCAGGCAGGACGGGTACAGCTTGCCCACGGCGCAGTGGAAGCGGTCGCCCAGCTCCCAGAGCACGCGCTCCGACACGGGCTGCCGCAGGTACCAGCGGTCCAGCTCCACGTCGTACTGGTAAATGGCGTACTTGGGCCGCTCCTGAATGTGCGTCTCGCGCATGAAGATGCACAGCCCGTCCAGCAGCACCACGGCGTGCACGCACGGCACAGCATAGCGCTTGGCCGGGATGTTGGCGGCCTGGCGCCACTCGTTCTTGCTGACGTCATAGATCTCCACGGCCAGCGAGGAGCCGTCGGCGGCGCCGGGGGGCAGCCGCGAGCTCCCGCCAACCATGTGCAGGCCGCCCAGGTAGAAGATGAGGTCCCCGAAGGCGACGGCCGAGGCGTAGCAGCGGCTGGTCTTGCGCACGGCCATCTCCACCCAGGTGTCGACGCGCGGCAGGTAGCAGTACATGAGGTCAAGTGTCAGCACGTAGATGCAGTCGTGCGCCACCACGCACGTGCTCCAGCTCCAGGCCAGCGGCAGCGGGCTCACCATGCTCCACTCGTCCTTCTCGCGGTCGTAGCGTTCCACCGTGCGCTGGTTGAGTTCGCCGGCCACGTTGTCGCCGCCCACGGCGTAGATGCAGCCGTCGCAGTAGACCAGCGAGGGCTTGAGGCGGCGGCACAGCATGGGCGTCTTGGCCAGCCAGGTGTTCTGCTGGGCGTCCAGCCAGAAGAAGCTGTCCACCGAGTCCATAACCTGCAGCAAGGTTATTTGAGTTAATGAAAACTAACGGCTAATAAAAAAAAAAAAAAAATAAAAAAAAAAATTTATTAATGAAAATGCTTATTAACCCCTTCAGACCCGCATTTTTTTTCTGCTGGGCAATTGTATTTTTGTTGTTGCCGATTTTGACACTTTCCCCACAACATCATGGATTTGGGGGGGGTGTAATGTGGTTGTAAACATACCAAGCTCAAATTAGTAAATCAACTTGCGATTGGCTAGCTAGGATCCAATCATGAGCCAGAAGTGTTGACATCATCCAAATTATGCGTTTTATTGGTTCAGACATGCAAATATGGGTCATCGATGGGTCCGAAGGGGTGAAAAAAAAGAAGAAGCTGAAAACTAACTGAAACTACACTTTATGTTTACAAAACTAAATATAATTATAGCTAAAATGTCCTTCATTTTAGTCTTTGGTAATTAATTCAATGCATGAGCCCTAGGGGATGATTTAAAATGTGATTTGACGTATTTTTATTTCATTAATCAGAATAAAGACGTTTGAAAGTGTGTCACACAGAAGTGACGTCATCTAGCAGCAGCCAATAGAAAATCACCTTAAGATGACGTCGCTCCTCTGTGACAATTTTGCCTGCTTTACACTTTTGGCTCGGCTCACCTGCTTTTTCCATTTAACTCAGCCGAAATGCAACGCTAGGTAAGAAATGTGTTACTTTTATCATTTTACCGTGGTGTTTATTAAATATTGTGCATAAGTAATATACTTTTTTTTTTTTTTACAAAAACTAATACTGAAACTAACCGCCCTGAAAACTAATTAAAACTAACACAATTTTACTAATTAAAACTAACACAATTTTACTAATTAAAACTAACACAATTTTACTAATTAAAACTAACAAAATTTAAAAAACCAAAAGTCAAAACAAAATAAAAAGCAACTAAAATGAAAATTCTAAAACTATAATAACCCTGACCTGCAGGCCGCCGCCACCGCCGCGGCCGAAGGGGTTCTCCAGCAGCACCTCGCCGCCGGCGATAAACACGTCGTTGTCGGGCGTGACCAGCGTGCCCATCTTCTGCAGGTTGTGTGGCGGGTTGCACAGCTTGTAGACCTTGTCGGCCTGCGGGCTGTAGCACACCATGGCGGCGGGCACCGGCGGCATCATCACGCTCATGCTCGGCGTCTCCGACAGCGCCTCGATGAAGATGAGCATCTCCTCCTTGGTCATGCCCAGTCGCGGCTTGAAGAACTTTGGCATGGACTTGTAGAGGCCCTGCACCACCACCGACTTGTCGTTGGGCGGCAGGCCCTGAAACCAGGCCCGCTGCGTCACCTCGGAGAGCGCGTCGATGCGGATCTGGCTGAGCACCGACGACAGGTGCTGCGAGCGCGCCTCCATGTTGTACTCCAGCCACAGCATGGCCGCCTCGCGCACCGTCTCCTCCTTCTCCACGTTGAGGTTGTCGCTGCTCAGCACGTCCACCAGCAGCTCGTGCGACAGCTGCAGGAAGGCGTCCTGCCGGTACACCATGGGGAACTTGTGCTCCACCATGCGCTTGGCGCTCTGCTTCAGCTCGCTGCAGCTGAACAGGTCGCCGATGCTCAGCATGCGCACGCAGTTGCCGGGGTTGATCTTCTTTACCAGGTAGTCGCGGCACTGCAGCAGCGCATCCTCCACCTGGACGGGGAGGAGAGAAAAATATTAGCGAAGTAGGCGGGTTGGTGAACTGCATAAACATCCTTATATGGGAAGAAAAGCACTGTTTTTGTTTTGCTGTACAACATTGTCTCGACTGGATTTCTGACAGTTATTAGCGCGGTCAAGATTAATCGACAACTAGTTTAATAATCAAGAAATAGTTTGGAGCCATTTTTATTTTATATTGACCAAATCCTCTGATGTCAGCATATCACAACAGTATTTATTTGTTCGCTAATTTCTCTAGTCCTTGATGAAAGAAGAACGATTATCTTCTGTGTTTAATCAAAAAATACGACATTTGCAAACATCTGTTTTTAATTTGAAAAACAATGACTGAACCGGTGTCACAGTACAACATCAACCCCGGCCCCCTTTTTTAAATCACTATACGAATGCGAAATAAACAACAACAACAAAAAGGTTAATAAACTGTAAACGATTGAATAATGGACAGATTAATCCATTATAAAAATATTCGATAGTGACAGCGCTAAATGTTATCTTCTTTGAAAATGTCATGACTTCAATCAATCAATCAATCAATCAAAGATCCCAAAGTGGACCTGCAGGAAGCAGGCAGTCTCGTAGAGCGGCTCCACGGTGCTGTCGCTGAGAGCCAGGTGGCCCGTGTAGGCGTACGTGATGATGATCTGCAGCGTGGCGGCGTCCACGTTCCTCAGGTGGACGTGCGTCTGCTTGCTCTCGCTCAGGCTGCCCATGAACATCGCCCTGCGCACACGCCGACACCACATACAAGTCAACAACAATCGTTTTTTTTCCCCTGCATGTGCAATTGGAACGAGGCAGCCATCTCCTTGCTGAATTAAGCCAGCCAACATGATGCAATGGAAAACATGAAATCCGTTTCCTTATTTCCTTTGTATTTTGCTTACATTTGAGCTGGTGGCGGGGTTAAAATCTGCCATGCTGAATTATGTAACCCTGCAGCAAAAGTCCTGCACTCTCCTCTCTCGTGGCGGGACCTACGTGACCAGACTTGCCGGCAACATCGTCGTCAGGCCTCGCTCACGCCAAGCGAGGCATGGACGTGCGTGTGTGAGGGAGCAAGGAGGACCGAGTGGCGTTTAAGAGGAAGCGGTGCGACACCTCTGAATCCTAAAGGGGAAATGCCTCTCATGTTCACACCAGAGAACGAGTGCATGGGAAACGGTAGGTGAGTGGGGTCTATTTTGATTGGGCATTTCTTGGAATGCATTGGCGGGTAGGGGAAGGGAGGGGGCACGCACCCCGCTATGACGTCCGCATGATGGTGGAACGTAGCGTGTGTTATCACACTCCGTGGGCATCACACATGAAGTCTTCCTGTGTCAGCAGGCAATAAATCAGGCCAAGCATTGTCACCATGCACATTTATATGTCACTAAAAAGAGTGATTTATTAACAGTGGAAAATTATGCCCGCCCCGCCTTTTTTTTAAAGGAAGCACTTTTCTACCAAAATCAACAAATGTGGAATTTTATTCCATAGCAATGCTGCACAACCCTAATATAATGTAAGACTTCAAAGTCCATTTTGCTTGGTATAATATTGGTAAGGAAACAAATGTTATCGTTCATTGGAGACGAAGCTGCTGCTGTCCCTCACATCATTTGTGCAGCGCACGCAAACCCGGCGACATTACGCAACCTACAAATGAGGCCTCCAGAGGGCCCTGAGGGATGGAATGGCGTATACAAGTGCAGGTCATGTACACTCACATCACAGACGTACAGGTTGGCCCTCCGCGATGTGCTGCATTGCAGTTTCAATTGTAGGCAAATACAACAAACCTGTACGTCCACCTGTTGTCACCGTGTGTACTTTGGGACATTTTTGTTTGGTCTTATACCACGAGACATATTTTAATCATAGAAACCAGAAAGTACATTTTAATTTATTGTAAGACACTGTCACGTCACATCATGCAGCAGCAGTAGCAACAGTAAACCTGCACTGTCTACTATTTGCAAATGTTCCCCAAGTATGGCCCATATTGGTGCCTTACCGAGACAAATAGTGAGGATTGACTCTGTGTCCATTAAAAGGCACACAAACTGACCTGAAGTAGGAGCTGCACGCGGCCAGCACCATCTTGTGGCACGGGAACTCGGTGTCGTCCACCAGCAGCACCACGTCCGTCAGCAGCTTCTGCTCGTAGAAGAACTTGAGCTGCTCCAGCAGGGAAACGGCGTAGTCCGCGTTGACCGGCCGGCGCTCGCCCAGGCCCGACATGGTCGCATCACACGAATCGCGCCCCAGTTTTGAAGAGTGCGCACGGCCGGCCGAGCCGGGCTCGATACCACCAGGAAGAAGAAACAAAACAAAACAAAACCACGGCTCTGTGGGGGGTTCCGGGGGGGTCTGACAGCTCCTCTGGTCCAAGCAGAGTCGCTCTTCTGCTCCTTGGCGAGGAGGCAAAAGGCAAGCGGACACGCTCGTGGGCTCCGAGGGAAGGAATCCTCTGCTTTGGTGTCGTCCAGAGGCTGGAGGTTAGAGGTCATACAGCGGCAAAGAGGCACTGAGGGGCAGTGTGGGGAGGCAGCGTCACAACACGACTATATCAGCGGCGGCCTGCAGGAGACAATGAGCGCAGCTGGGATGAGTCACACGTTCCACGGAAAAGCCGATGACAAACACCCCTGAGGTTTATTGTTGTTCTCATCTTAACACCGCTTTACTTGTATGACTGCTGATAACGTTACTTGAAAACATTTCCTGTACAGAGTTTGACCCAGGAACAAATTGAAAGTCACCAGCAACTTGAAACCCACCACAGAAATGTAAAAATAAAAAGAATTGAAGCTTTTGTCACACTTTCTCCTTTAATTGCGCTGCTCCTTATGGTGTGTGCACCTTGGCCACCTTTGGGCAGCATAAGACGGGCATACGGCGGATATACTCTCTCAGGTTCTCAGTATGGCAGCATTATTACATGATAATGACCATATGTCGGTGAGCATTATATTATTTTTCTACAAATAAGCCAACTATCTAGCTTGCATTGCATATGTAAAGTTTCCTATGAAGAATCTTTACGCATCCGTGGCAGCTGTCAATTGACAACTCCGCGGTTCTGTCACAAGTCAGATAGGCGGTCAACGCGGTGAAATAAATCTCTCCACTCATTGAAAAGCATTGGACTTTGGGAACGTTTTAATTTGATTTGTGAGGATTTTTTTTAAATTTCAAAATGTTATGAATTGTTGTTTGACTACTATAACAATATGCCTGGTTTGCATGCTAGTCAGAGGCAAAAGCAATACAATACGCTGTTCGTTTACGCCGGAAGGAAGCATTTGCAGAGTTTCAGAAATATCAGAAATGCCCGGATGTTCCACCTCTTTGATGTCCAAAGAAGGCTTGCTGGCCTTAGCTTCTTCGAGGTAGATGACGTCTATTCGCCACATATACAGCTTATCATCAGTGGAATCAACTAAGTTGAAATATGAATTACAGTTTGGGGAAATGTATGTTTTGGGATGAGGGAGGGAGCCCACGAGGAAACCCCACGCAGAAAGGGGTGCAAACTCAACACAGTAAATAGAGATTCAAACTCAGAACCTTAGATCCGGGGGGGCAGACGTGCTCACCACTCGCACACCGCCCTGCTTAGGCGTGGGGGAGAATGTTTTCAATAAACGAGAATCCGCTGTGATGTGTGTTGTCACGCTAAAAGCTAATCGGGATTGGATGATACACGCATGTCGAATTAGCAATGGCATGACATCTTTCTCGCTAGGTTTTATTTTTGGACACTTTTACTTCAAGCCCTGAATGGTGACAAACAGCAAAAGTGTTTTTTCGTATTCATTATAAGTGACTTTTCCTGCCATCGCGTTTTCAATGCAACCTTACGGTGGCTAAGCGGGGTTAGCTCGCCACCATCACTTCACTATCCAAAAACAAAACCAGTCTCTTCTTCTAACTCATTACATTTGTACTGAACGCTGTACTAATCATTGAGTGTCCGACAAATCATCTCCGGGCAGCTGGCAGACGAGCGCCCTCGTTTTTTAATCGAGTACACGTCTAAATAAATCCGCCTCCATGTCATGTTCCATACGCCGCTCAAGTAACGTTAGCAACGCCGCGGCAGTTAGCAGCTTTAGCTGCCCGTCTTCGCACCGTCGATCACGCCGCCTGCTCGCGAACCAAAGTCAAATATCTCCAGAATCGAGTCAAATGTTTTAAACGTGTCCTTAAAAAGACAAGAAAGCCAACACAGAGAGGGCGGCCATTGCTCGAATCAACGACACGGCTAGGCTAATGGCTAGCCGCAGCTAAACGCTCGCCTGACTCTTCCCCCTCCCGGACCCCTCAAACACTACACAAAATGCTTTTCTCACGGTAGTTTGGTGATGACTCCAAGAGACGAAGCGTCACAAATGAGTTTCTTCCCAGCGGGACGTGCCGACTTTAGTCCAAAAGTTGAATTCCGACAGCAAATAACTGAATTGTGTTGAGCCGATCTCACAACCTTCCAGCGCATTTTTAAGCGCCTGGAAGCAAAGCGCGGTGGAGGCCGAAGGAGCACATTGCGCATGCGTATAAAAATTTACAATTTGGGCGAAACACCGTCGTTTTTTTCAACCTCACTTAAACTTTTAAAATAATCTAACCGCTATACTAAACATATTTTGGTGCCACGCCACCACCCTAACTGTCTATATATGTATGTATTTATTTTTTCCATTCACCCATTCATTCGTTTCGCCGAAAGAAAACTGCGCATGCGTGAAACTGCAGCAACTCCATTCGTTCAAAAAAGAAGAAAAAACACTTAAGAGGTTTTAACTGGCCAAACAGGCACACACTGACCAGTCCATCACTTTTATTCATTTATGCATATATTTATTCGTTAGTCCGATTGTGTGTGTGTGTGTGTGTGTGTGTGTGTGTGTGTGTGTGTGTGTGTGTGTGTGTGTGTGTGTGTGTGTGTGTGTGTGTGTGTGTGTGTGTGTGTTTTTGTGGCGCCTGAGCTGATGCTTGGACAGGTGGATTCTGATGCACAAAGCCATGATTTTCCTACGGGGCAGATGCCACGGACTTCCGGGTTTTACACATCAGCGCCATTTCCGGCCACTGCTGGTCGCGTTCCAACACTCGTACCCCCGCCTACGGATGAGCGGGAGCGCGCAGGGCGTCTCAGTTATCTGAAACACTGAGACTGACACACTACACGCTCGCAGCCTCTCACCCGTCGACCGGAATGCGCAACCGAGTGGCACAAGGCGGACCCACACGTTGCAAACCGGAAACTGAAACAAAGCTAATGAGTGAAAACCCGGAAGTCCCGCCTCCTCCGTGCCGAGCGACGGCCCCAGACACATCGGTAGTGTTGGAAACATAGCATTCAACGATGACCTGGGCTCCTTCATGAAGAAACACACTCCTCAATGTCAATTAGCATTTATTGACACAGATAAAGGAGCCCTGCAGAGGTACAAACATAAGATGGCTATAAACTCACCTAGAACAGATAGACAACATCGAGAATGACTAACAAACTAATAATAATGTATGAAACATGTAGACGTCTGAAGCAGAAGCTTGTTATAAACTGAGAATAACACTATGGCAACAACATGTCCTGGAGGCAACACAACAAAATGGGAGAACTGCTGACCGTAGTACGCGACAGTGCTACAAATCTAATCCTCCAGTGACCCCTAGTGGCCGGAGGAAACCTCTACAGAGACGATATAAAATAGTTGAAAAGCATCACTTCACCGAAGGAAAAAAAATGCAGAAAAGTGGGAAATCAGATTAATCCCACTGGGATTGTGTCAGAGGTCAAGGCGTTCGAGGCAAATGTAAATACTAGACATATGTTCACGTAACACAACGTGATTTGGAATGACCGTGTTAACCAGAACAACAAATCGGAATCAGCCGGCTAAATTTTAAAACGCCTCAAACGCTTTGAGGGCTCCGAGTCTGATAAATCCGACTTTTTGATTTGTGACCTCGGAATTGCCAATACGACGCATGCGTGTAAACCTGCCCGCCAAGTGAGGCCGTTAATTGGTTCTAGGTCTTTTGTCAGTCCTCGCTCAAGGCCTTGCGACTTGTTAAACGTTTCGGGCACTAAACGTGAGAACCTGTTTCTAATAATTATTTGTCGTCCGTCTTGTTTTTTAGTTGTTTTTTTTGGGACGGTCCGAGTTTAAGAAAAGAAAAGAAGAACGATATGGAAGGTAAGGAATTGTTCATTTGATGCTATCGCGGGCCGCACCTCACATCAGCAATGGCCGTGACATAAACGCACTCGCACCGAAAAGTATTAGCGGATTCAACTCCCGTTAAAGTAAGAAGAAAATAAATTACAGACTCCGAAATGCACTTGCAAAAGTATTTTTTTTTAGCCGTCGATTAAAGTAACCGTTTTTTTCCGTGGATTTGAAGAATTTTTAACTTGCATGCTGCTTAAGAAAAAAAAAAAATAACTGGAGTGAATACCTTTTATCAAAACGATGCACTCTCACTTTGCTAAAGTTTAGAACTGATGAACAAAATAATGCAAGTTGGCTAATATCTGAAGGACTACACTTCAGCTGCATGTCGGCCCTGTTTACCCGTGCCCGGATTAGTTGTCATTTTTGTATGGCGAGAAGCTGTTTTCAGGCTGTCAAAAAATGCAGTGTCGTGCCTGTGGATACTTTTTGGATCTGACAATGACATCAAACCATTTTCATAAATAAGACAGTGGATGGGAAATATCTTGCCTCTCTGGCCAGGCTCACGTTGATGACCCATTTCACCGGTTTTACAAGACCTCCTCCGTCAATCAAGATCTCAACCACAATTGACTTGACCTCTCACTTCTTTTTTATTTTTATTTTGTGCGTCATGTCGTCTTCAGCAAAAGCTGAGAAAAGAGAATACAAACGATACAGTTTGTCAAATATAGAGAGTTCAAGTTAAAAAAAAAAAAGATAAAGAAACTAGATTACAGCTGCCTGAAAATACTTATGTACAGTACAAGTACAAAATAATAATAATAAAAAAGGGGGGGGACTAGAGTGCAAATGCCTGAAAATACTTAATGTGCAGTACAAGTAATAAAAAAAAAAACAAGATAAGTACACATTCCTGGAAATACTTATGTACAGTAACACAATATGTGTACTTAGTTACTACTACTTATACTGAAAATGTCATGCAATCAGATTTCCCCCCAGACGGAGCTCAGGCACCACATCACGGTGGCAACGACCAGCAGGGAAGTCACCACCAGGACCAGCGACCTTTTTTCTTCGTGCAGCCTCCATCCCAACCTTTATTCCATCATCAACCCTGGCAGATGAACAACCCCTACAACCACTTTGGTGTGCCCACAGGTATCAAATTTGAATATCTTCACAGAAGTATGAAATGTCTCAAGCGGCCAGCGCAGCGGGTTTCAGGTCTCCCTTCCAGAGTTTGCATGTTGTACAGATAGAAGTCCAAGGAGTTCTTTATTTTTTATTTTTATGGGTTTATGTTAAAAATAGAATTTATAAAATTTAGTAAGGCTGAACGATTATGGAAAATTATCTAATTGCGTTTTTCTTCTTACCTTTTCTTTTCTTTTTTTGATTATGCTGATTTTGTAATTGTAGAGTGTATAATTGAAACTGTAATTGCATTTTGATTAATTGAACAGCCATATCATGCTGTAACCCCCCCCCCCCCCCCAAAAAATGTGCGACCAAAACCTGGGCGGGGCCACCATGGCAAAAGTTAGTGTTGGGCCCTCCTATTGTAAAGTGACTTCCTGTATATCTCTACTGAAGCTGATTTAGTTTGTGTGTTTTAAAATGCAGGTTTTCATTTTGCCCGTCCCTACATGATTCCTCCTCCGTACATGCCGTATCCCGGCTTTACGTTCTCTCCCGTCCCGATGTTTCCCATGGATCCCCGGCGCACGTTTGAGCCTCGCTTCTACGCGCCCGCCTGGAACGACGGCAGCCCGCACTCGCCGCACCACCGCCCTTACCAGCCGCGGCCTCACAGGCGGCGTGAGACGACCAGCTCCGAGGTCCAGACGGACCCCATCGATGCCATCAACAAGCTGCTGGAGTACCTGAACAAGATGCGGGTCGGCGAGAGGGAGCTGGACTCTGGCGTGGCCTCGCACTCCTCTGGGATGTTCTCTCTGGCCGAGGAGAAGAAAGACGAAGAGCAGGGCGATGCCAACCTTGTGCCAGGCGGGCTGGGTGCGACCCGTTTGCAGTCTCAGGCTGGGGCGTTCGGCAACTCCGCCGCAGCCGTGTATGACGCTCAATCCAGCCGCAGGAGTTTGGATGCCTTGAACCCTGACATCTGCCGGTCTCGAAGGCTGCAAGGGGAGTGGCCTCTTGATGGCTCTTCCGTTCATGTGCACGGTCCACATCCTGAGCATGCACCGTCGCTGGAGCCGTTCCTCGCTCCCCAGGAGCCAGAAGGAGACACAAATATCCCACCGGGTATTCCCGTGGCCAATCACAGCACTCCAAAACGTGATGCCGACGCCATCGTGGAGCAAGCGGATTACCTCGGGCCTCCGTTGCCTTCCCTGACTCCGTCGTCCGGGAAGCTCAAGGATGACAACAATGTTTGGAAAGCTTTGAGTGACGGCGACGCCGATTACAAGATCCTCCAGATGCCTTCAGAAAATGTTTCCACCGCGGGGGCCAGATCGCGTGTCTCGTCCTCGCTGCCCCCCCCCAACCACTACCGCCGCCTCTCCATGCATACCAGCCAAGAGAGCACGAGCGTCCTCAGCCCGTCCCTGGATGAGCTTTCCTCTCGTGATGAGATGTTTTCCACAGACCTGGAGGATTCGGACCTCTTCCCCAGGCAGGCCTACTCGGGCAGAAAGCTGGCGCAAGCCAAGAAGCCCATGTGCGACTGCTGTGGGAAGAGTCTGCACAAAGACGGCGGTCGGAGCAAATTCCACAGCGTCAAGGAGTATAGGGGCGAGGCCGCCGACTCCGAGGACGACGCCGGGTACGGAAGGAGTAGGGAGCCGCCGATCCGAGTGCCGTTCAGGAAGCGTCCCTCCTCCAGGAAGCCTCCCGCGCTTCCACGGAGGCTGTCTGCCAGGCCCAAGAACAAATGGATTAAACCCAACCAGGCTTATGACAGCAAACCTGGAGAGGCAAGCGGCAGCAGCGACAGGTGCATCACCTGTCAGGGTACGTATTATTTGGTAGGGTCGCATGGGAGGGCGGGATACGTTAACGCTGGGGTTATTTGGAAGCATACTTTTTTTTTTTTTTTTTTAACATATGCACGCAAAATAAATGGCTCTCCTTGCCCACATGCGAGGGCATTATAGCAGTGGTCCCCAACCACCGGGCCGCACAGTTGAAAGAATGAAAAAACTTGCCGTACTTCCGGTTAATTGATGCTTAAAAATATTTTCTTTTGAAAAGTGACCGGATTCTCTCTGTTTACGACAGACTCTTGACACATGTCAAGATGCTAATTATCTCAGTCGCGTAGCGCTGATGCTCATGGACGAGTTAGCAAAATGAGTACAAAACAGACCCATTTGGAAAGTTTCTTTGCAACGGTGAAAAGGCCCAGTGATGAGAAAACACAACACAGGAAGGAGCCTATGACCAAGAAGAAAAAAAATGGTGCATGGACTTTACAGCTACAGGTGATTCCTACGATGGTCTGCAATGCAGCGAGCCCCTCTTAATTTAGCGTTATGGTGAATGAGTTACTCATGGACTTTAGATTTGTTCTGTTTTTTATGTCTACAAAATACCCAAGTTTGTGTGCTGCTCGTATCATTCATAAGCATTACCATGGTGACCTCACCCTATTAAAGCGTTGTCGTTACCCTTGTCATGGTGTTTGTGCTGCTAGCACAGGTACATAAAGTGGATTTTGCGCTTGTTGTGGCCTTTTGTTAATCAGCCGCCGAACAGCCAACTTTTTGATGCCATTACGGTGTCTGTTTTGTTCAGTACTCTCGCTAACGGGATGGATAGCTGTATAATTATTCTCACACAGCCACTGCTTATCATCACATTTTATTGTATTTATATCCTATGTTTATTTTTTTTTAAGCATAAATGGGATGTAATAAACAAATATTAGAGACAGATAAAGACAGGACATTTTAAAAGTCCTCAGGTAAGGCTATAGAGACTATAGAGCTTGGGGGCCCCCTGGTGGCTTGGGGGCCCTAGGCAGCCGCCGACTTGGCCTATAGGAAGAAACGGCTATGATTTGTATGAACCGGTCCGTGGTGGAAAAAAGGTTGGGGACCACTGCATTAAAGTACCTGGATTGATGAACTGATTGATGGCGATTGAGGTTGTGAGCAGTCACGTGGTCGTTCACAGACCATGGCGGGTCGGAACAACTCAGGAGGGCCGACGGCAGCGGAGGTTTTCCGAAGCGATGGAGAGCATCTCCTCCACAGCAACAAGGTCCAGAGATGATTACTTTATTTGTCATGTACAACTTGAGCATTTGACATTTCAATACGTACCTGCTGGCTGGACAACTTTCCAAATTCAGGAACGCTCGGCTTCCTTCTTCAGTTTTCTTTTTCTTTCGGGAGCTAGTTGAGAGATTCAAGCCCGAGGGGTTTGGGCACTTGCTGCTTTGTTGTGCCGAATTTAGTTTGGCTTCACACTTGCATCGAATCAACACATGTCATTAAATGGCCTTTGATTGACAGAGTCGAGCGCACCATGTAGAGAACTGCCAAAACAAAGGCCTCAAGAGGAGGAGGAGGAGGAGGATGATGATGATGATGACGACGACGACGACGACGACGACGACCCCCCCAAGGGACTGCCGTCCTTGAATTGGGACAGAGGTTAGTTTTTTTCTTAAAAATAAAAAATAAAATACAATTTGTGTGTGTGTGCTGTACATTTCAATGTCTCACATTTCCTTCCAGGACCATTACTCAGAAGATAGATTTTACATGACTGGCTTATGTTGGACTGTAAGTTACCATGTGTGGAATGTCACTTATCATTGTTATGAATATTATTAATCACAACTTCTCCATCCACAGGCCCTCTTTGATGGTGTTAATGGCAGATTGATGATTTTTCTAAAAATAAAAAAAATATGTAGAGCACCAATTGTTAATGCACTCATTGCATAAAGCCTTTTTTGTTAGCACAAAAAATAGTTTAAAAAATGCATAGGCCTACAGATCCTTAAAAAAAAGAATATCCTCAAAAAATGTAATAAATTCCATTCAAAAAGTCAAACTTTTATAGATTCAGGGCCTACAATTTAATTGATTTTAAGTATTTGTTTACTTTTACATAATTTGGGTTTCCAGCTCATAATACCCACAGAAACAGGATTTAAATTATTATTTTTTGAATCCTGTCTTTGTGGCTTTTGAGCTGGAAACCTAAATTATGTAAAAGTAAACGAAAACATACATGAAATCACTTAAATTGTGGGACCTGAATCTCTAATCTCTGAAAGTTTGAGTTTTTTAATGGAATTATAGAAATTATTCAACTTTTTGGGGATATTCCAATTTTTTGAAAAGGCGCTGTAGTTTATGCCTTGCTTGCGTTTGAAAATCACAAATATTGTGTTGAAGTTGGTTCACATGTTGTCACTGTTTGGGGCACTCCAATTAAATGTTGTTCCAGTCACTTTGTCTTCTATTTATTACAACTGCAAACACTGATGTGTCGTATGCAATCAGAGATTTGATGACGCCAGCTTTCTTTCACTTCACACTGAAAATGAACAGCGTAAGCATGCATATTAGGCAACCCGAGTAACTATCAGTAATCAAAAGTTGCATTTACTATAAATACTACACTAATTAGCCACCCATACTGTAGGTAGCTTTGTAAAATATGATCAAGGGGCACATATTGACAAGCATTCAGATGAAAACTCAAAACTGAGGCAGATGTGTTCTTTGACAATAATGGAAGTGCATGCAAATCTCCACTGCAAGTCCGGAGAATCAAACCAAGAACCTCTGTGAGGCATACCGGATGGACCATTAACCGAAATGTTATCGCGATTTCGATTATGGCTTCTCTGGCTTAAAACATTGCCTAAAAAGTTCCCTCGGTTGTGAAAGGACCCTGAATGCACCATGTAGCCTGTAGCTAGCCCGGAGCGAATCAGTATAATTCTGCCGCCCCTAAGCGTCCTGTAAGATGTTTAATGACACTCCAGTTGGCGTTAACAGTAAAACTAAACACACGGTAAGGAGAATAACATACTCTGTATATTTAAATACAAAACATGCTTCGTTTTTAACACATTGCGAGACTAGCGCTAATGGTAAAGAGCTGAAGGATCCCATTCAAATGCTAACCGGAAGTTAACATCAACTTCGGGAGTAATGGTCCTTCAAATAACGAATATTCACACACAAATACTGTGGAGACACATACGCACAGGTAAAATATCACTACCCAAAGGCACAAATTCCTCCCAATGTGTGAAAAACGAGTTATTTTAATATAATTCAATCGGAACTTTCTTCTGTCCTCATTGTAAGCGTGTTCACCATGATGCACGGCACTACACTGCCCCTAAGAGGCCAGAACGCGCAGGAACACCCAGTATTTGTTTTGCAATTAGTGTTCTGTTTTAGTATACAGTATTTTTATCGTCCTTTTTTATTTATTTATTTTTAGTTTAAAGATTAACAGAATTTTCTTTCCCTCAGAATTCAAGGATACAAATATTATAGGTCCCAGGTTAGCCCACTATAGTCCCCAGACTTGTGGAAATAACATAAAATAAAATAAATATGATAAAGACGGTACTGTAATGCTAAAGTTTGAAAATGAAAATGCAAGAGGCTTAAATTTTATATATGTATAAGGTTATACTTGACAAAAAGAATAGGGTTCAAGAATAAGATGTTCAACATGAAGGGATGATTGGGCGTAAGGCTATGATAATAGTTTTGAGTAGTGGAGTTTTAGTTTTAAAATCAATGAATAATCGTTTTATTAATCGTGATTTCAATCTTAATAAAAATAATCGTGATTATTATTTTTCCCATAATCGTCCAGCCCTCGTGACATGCAACCGGAACCTTTTCAAAGTTGGCCAAATTGAGCATGAAAGGCTTTCGCCGCCTTCCACAAATGATGGAAGTCAGAAAATTTACCTTGAGAGAAATAGACATTTGGCAGAACCAACTGTCAAATCAAAGATGACATAAACTATTTTTAGCCATAGCAGAAGTGCTATGTCACTGATTTCTGCTCGAATGTTTTAAAAAAAAAATAATAAAAAAAAACAGCCAAAAAGTGCATCGTTATCATCCAATTTATTGATTATAAATAGGGGTGTGTAAACTTTTTCTTCCAAGCTGCATCTAAATAAAGAACGCAAGGGTCACTTTTGAAATCTGCTGTCTTGTTCATTGAGGTCAACCCTGATGAGAAACTTGCCAGCAGTCTGGCTTTGCCTCATTAGCTTTTCCTTCTGTGACTGACTGTGCTCAGCTGTGGGTCATTTGTGATTGGGCGCCATCCAATCAGTGCGAGACCTCCCCCCCCCCAGGGAAGCAATATCAGGAGTGCACACCTGCAGCTTAGGTCTAAATGCTACCATGAGAGCTGACTTGCTTTGTCCCACACAGTCTTTTGGTAAGTAAACCGAGCTCCCCTCCGCTACTCGTTCAACACGCTTCCAAGTGCGTCGTTCTTTTCTCAGGAATGGAGGCGGACTCTTCCAATGGTCTCGCTTCGGGCCCTCGCGGTCCCAACCTGCCGCGTGGAGCTCCGCAGGCCCGTGAGCCTCCAGGAGAGCCGCGCCCCGAGGAGCAACAACGGCAGAGCCAGCAGAGCCAGCAGAGCCACAAGCCTCTCTTCTACCTTCAGCCCTCGCAGCCGTTCCTGCCCGTGCAAGGTCTTCATTGGCCGCTGCCCGTGGCCGTGCCGCTCGGTTACAACCCCTACTTCGGCTGCCCGCCTTTAGGTTGGTTTGTGCTTCTAATCCCTCATTTTGATCATTCAATATTAGTCACAATCGGCAATTTCATTACAATGACTTAATATGTTAAATATGTGTATTTCCACAACTCATTTCAATTTTTTTTATGTGCAGCAAATCAATCTAAAATTAATAAATTTCAAATAAGCAGATAAAAAAACTGTCAAATTAATTTGCACCCTTCACAGACTAAACCTACAGTACCGTATGTTTGAGATTCCTAATAAATAGGGATGTAATGATAACGGCAATATCGCGACATTTAAACTGCCACAACAAGAGTCGTCGTCATGTTAATTATTTTTTGCACTATTTCTATTTTTTAAATCGCCAACCTCCCCATAGTGTGATAATTATCGTAACATGAACTTCATATCGTGATATGCTATCGTGACGTTTGGATAGCGTTACATCCCTCCTAATAAAATCTCTGCGTCGTTTCAGGTTACGGAATGCCGATGATTCCGCACTACCAGCACAATCCTTACATGGAGCATCCCACGTTCATCATGCCCCAAACGCACCATCACCTGACCGACTACAGGCGCATACTGAACCCTTACTACTATCGAACCATGGCCTACCACGCCCGCAGGTACCGCTACCAGCACAACGTGCCGGCCAAAGAAGTCACCAGCAGCGAGGTCCAAACGGAACCGCTCACCGGTGCCCACATGCCCAGTAATCCAGTTTCTGGCAACCCTGAGGTCCTCGAAGTCTGCAGAGGTGAGGACGCGCCAACCGCAACGGCCAGTCGGCCCCTCGCACCAGCTAGTGATGAGCGTGCCCTGGAAGTGGAAGCTCCTCCCCACGGACGCTTCGTCATCCAGACGGAGGAGGTGACCATCGAGTGCCGCGACGCACCGGTGGGACTCGAACGCTTTCAGTCCCGCCAGACGGACGAGGTCTCCCTCGGGTTCCCCACGGACGACGAGCCGGACGTTCCCGCGGAGAGGACGCACCACGCTTGTCCTGACGTCCTCGTGCTGGGGACTCCCGGTGAGGAGATTCTGGAGTTGGAGGAGCAAGATGCCATCATTGACTCCAAAATTGCGGTTCAGGAGATGACTGCCGAGGAAGATCTACAGCCGAGCGACCAATCGCAAGTGCGGGAGCGACCGGTGTGGTCAGTGGAGGACACTTTGCTTGCCTCCCCCGACTCGCCGACCCTCACAGAAGAATCCGACGGAATTGCTGAAGAAGTGCCCGCGGATGAGCCTCCCGCAGGAGACGGCTGTCCTGAGGAGGAGGAGGAGGAGGAGGAGGACGAGGTGTGCTATGCGATGGAGGAATCTCCTGAGCTGAAACGCAAAGCAGAAGCTCCTCTTTCTCCTGGTTTCGGAAGATCTCACCTGGAAGCTGATGAAGGCCGACCGAAGCCAGACTTGAACTTCCAGGACACCTCGTTTGAGTCGTTACCCGCGTACCTTCCCTCCAGCGGCTGGCAGGCCGACTTTGACCGAGTCCATGTTTATAGCAGGATGCCGCCCACTCCCAAAAAGCAGAACCAAGCGGTCAACCGGACCGCCTTAGAAGTTCCCAGTCGGAGGAGGAAACTGGACTTGGAGCATCCTTCGCTACGCAAGCCCAAGGAGAGGTTCAAGCCAAGAAGCAAGATCGATCAACGAAGCCTGTCCGACCACGAGTGTTGCCTCACCAGAACCTTCAACGAGAACATCCTTACTCAGAGTCCACGACTTTGCGCCAGATGTTTGGCCAAGTCCGGCCCGGCCCTCCAAAGAAAGGCCGTCCCCTTCCAGCAGCGCAACCAAGCCCTGATGTCCACCTGCGACGACTGCAAGTCTCACACCAGCAAGAGGCGTCCCAGGAAAGCGTCTGTTCCCGACATCCGGGCTCCGCGGCGCCACCTGGACACCGAGGGCGAGTCGTCGGAGAACGGCTCGTGGCGACCTGACGGGCAGAAGAGGCCGCTGGGCTGCAAGCAGAACCGGACGTGTGACGAAGCGCAGACTGGCCAACCTGTGGCCCGGGAGGGGTCGCGCCACTGTCCCCATGGCAACGCCATTCGAGAGCTGGACGAGAACTTGCCGGTATCTCCGCAGGACAAATGGAGGAACGCAGAACAGCTCTACTGGATGCGCAGGTGGCAAACAGGTGTGCTTGTTGACCATGAAAGTGATTCTTGACTCATTTGAGCCGTTTTCAGCAGTAAAAAGTGAATATTTTGTCCAAAATAAATTTGATAACTTAATTTTTCATGTACAATTAATACCTTTTTTTTTTAAAAACAAAATTTTCCACTTAATGTCGACTGAAGATGACACCACCTGTGCCGAGGACCAATCATGGCTCAGTTTACTGACCAAACCCAGAAAACAGGTGAGCCATGATTGGTTGTTGCCGACTTCCAGCACAGGTGAGGTCGTCTTCAGTCGAAAGAAAAATATTCACTTTTTACTGCTGAAAATGGCTCAATGAGTCAAATATCCCTTTAAGAATTTCTCTTCAGAACAGAATGAGCCTTTTGGAGGTGAAACATTGTATAAGCATCACGTTAAGGGTCAAGAATTTGACTAGAAACCGATTTTAAAAAATATATTAAAGTATTTCTGTAACTTTTCGTCCAGCAGATAAGTCACGGAAAATGGCCACGGCCAATCCTGACAGCACGAGATCACCACACTTGAAGAAACACAAGATGTCACAATCACAAGGTGCCTCATCTCTCGTCTCGCAAAAAAAAAAAAAAAAAAACCCAGAGTGAAATGTTTAACATTCTTTTCCCTTGTTTGCAGGAATTTATAGACAAGACGCACGATGCTGATTTGCACGAGCACCAATCAACGTCACTTTTAAATGTTTGGGACACTTAAATTATTGCCACTTTTTTGTATAGACTATCACAATGTTCACTATTTATTGATCACCAAATAAACACAGATTTGAAATAATTTTTTACTTTTTTGTGTGTGCATCGTTTGCACTGAATAAAATGATCATAAAAATGAAATGTGAAGACGGTGTCGTATTACTTGGTCACAGGTGGGGGGCAGCAGAGCACAACATTAACTGCCTCGTCTCGTGGAAGACAGCTCGGTGTATTTCTGAAAGTAAAGATGAAAATGCTGAGCTATCAGAAAGCATAAAAATTGCGTTTTGGTGACTAAAGTTCAGTAAAAAAATATATATATATTAAGATTTGCCAAGTTGGAGATTAACATCCACAATCTACCTTACATGCTAATGCTAGCAGAAAAGATGTAGCATAAATACGATTGAGCTTTCCAAATTGGATCCCGTAAGCAAATGACTGTGGCCTTGCTGTCGATGTAGTCGTGTGGCTAACGTTAGCAGTAGCACTGAGCTGTAAATATTGGTCAACCCACTCCAAATCAATGCTAATGCTACATTGAGCTGTGGTTCATTCTAGCCTTGATTCCAGACTTTAGCCTAATACTAGTAACAATGCTAATGTTAGCATTGACATAAAAGTACATTAAGGCCTTGTTTCCAGACTGAATGCTAACCTTAGCATTGAACTCTGATAAATTTCCACCCGACGTTAGGTGACTTATGGAAACTGAAATGACGACTTTCCGTATTCATTTATTGATTTCCCCCCATTTTCAAATGAATGTCAGACTATAAGCCGCAGTGTTCTTATCAAGCTGCGCAGGCGACCGTGAACTCCATTATTGGCTGATCATATGTAATGTCAGGCCGCGGGGCACGCAAACGCACAAACGTGTTGAATAAATAATGAATCATGTTGAATCAAAACCATTAGAGTTCACGCGGTATTGAATCCGGTGATTAGGCCGATTTTTGCTGCGGCAGTCGTTCTGCATGAATCATGTGGCGCAGCACGTGAAGCTGGACAGTAATAGCTTTCTTGGCTGCGGGGCAAGTCAATTGGAAAATGGGCCTTCTTTCCACACACGCGGAGACTTGTGTTAGATGTCATGTATGTTACTCGAGGACTTATGTACTGATTAAAAGAAATGGCTCCTCTGGGATAATAAAGTTCACCTTTGACCTTTGCAATTGGATCCATCCAAAGATGAACCGCAGCTTAGTTTGGGTAATCCCAGAAATGATATGCATGGGAAGCAATTTTCTATTATTTGGACAGATTTATACTGAGAAGCTGAAATATTATCAATACGAATTTTATGAACTTTTTGACTTTAGGATTAGATTCACAGTTTCTAAAATTTCAACATTTTGTATTTTCTGGACTATAAATCACACTTTTTTTTTTATAGGTTGGCTGTTCCTGCGATTTATACTCCGGAGCGAATTATACAGTACATGCAAAAAATATTGTATACCAGGGGGAATATAATTTCACCGACAGCCACAAGAGGGCACTCTAGACTTATATTATACAATAATATATATATACTTAATGCGATTTATACTCCAGTGCGACTATGTATGTTTTTTTCCTACTTAAATATGCATTTTTGGCCGAGTGCGATTTATACTCCGAAGCGACTTACAGTCCGGAAAATACAGCAATAGTGCTGATATTAAAAGGTGAATTAAATCGGGCAAGTCCATACGAAAGGCCCCGCTCGCCACTGCGCTTCACAACTCTTGTTCGGCTCAGTGGAAGCAAGCTCGGTCAGGTTGGCAGCAGTTGGCGTTCCTCTGGGGCCTCCCACGCTCAGGTGTGTGCGTGTGCGTGTGAAGGGCGCAATCAAGGTCGCGGCGGTGGTTAGCAGCAATAGCAGATGGATCCACCATCAGACTTTGCCTCGACTTTGTGACGACAGTCAACTTCGCTCTTCGCAACAACGCCATAGCGTGACATGGTAGCATGTCATATCGCAATTATAGAACCCATCAGTGAATGGTTAAAAAAGTTCACCTTGTCTTCCGATTCAGGCGGCAGTGGACGGCGAAAGTAGTAAAGTTGAGCAAAACCTTTTTTTCCTTTTGTTTTACTGCCAAACGTTATGCAAAAAGACAAGCTCTGGCGTGCCATCCGATTTTGAGCATTTTCACTCATCTTTCAAGACAAACAGACAAAAGCGTTATGTGTTTCTCAATTGAGTTTTCAACTGAGGATTTCAGGACTGGTTTGGGTTACAATTCAGGGTTATAAAAAAAAAGGATTAGGGCTTCAAGTTATGGTTTTAAGATTGAGACACGCACCCGAGCTTGAAGACGACTTGTTTGTTGCTGTCTCCCGCCTGCTCACTGTAGATATCGCTTTCTTCTTTTCCCCCCCCCTCCTTTAATCCGTCATCACGGCCGGCTGGCCGTATCACGGATCGGCGCCGGCGGATGGCCAGCGGTGCCGCGCCGCGTTCAGGTGAGCACGTTTACCGTCACGCCTCGGAAATGGTCCAAGGCCCGCCCGGCGGAGACCGCGCAGCTCATAAAAAGGTCATTAGACCGGCGCATGCTGCACAAACTAGATTAAGGGGGGGGGGGGGGGGACACACACACACACACACACATTGCAGAAATGTCAAGGTGTGTGCATGTGTGTGTGTCACTTAACTTATTCAAGAGAGAAAGTAGCTGAGGAAGGAAAGAAGGGAGTGAAGAAGGATGAAAAGAAATATGTAACCAAGGAAAGAAGGAAAAAGAAAGAAGGTAGGGAGGATGCAAGGAAGGAAAGTAGGAAACACAATGAAGGCGGGAAGAACGGTGGAAAGGAGAAAAAATGAAAGGAGGAATGAAAAAAATAAAGGTAGGAAAGATGGAAGGAGGGAAGAGAAGTGAAGGTCAGTTTGTGGAGAGAGAGAAAAAACCGAGGCGGCGGGCCTGAAAATTCCATTTCTTCTTCATTTCCGAGATGTTAATGCGTCCTCCTCCTCCTCCTCCTCCTCCTCCTCCTCCTCCTCCTCCTCATCCTCCTCCTCCCCCGCCATGTCGGCGCCCCCGCCTTCGGCCCGTCTTCCCCTCACCCCAACTCCAACGTGTCCAAAGTGAAAAGCAAATTAGCCGGCGATCATTCATCACCCACGGAGAGAAGATGAGAGAATTAATTAGCGCGGCAGGAGGAGCAAAGTTGCTGCTGATTGTTTGCAGCCAACCAACCACATGCGAGTCTTCGCACCAAATTCCCGTCAATGATGTTGACGAAGGTCAAAACAAAGGACGTTTTTGCTCGATCTCTAATTAGTTTTATAAACATAGGATCTTTATTTTTTTTTTTTAGGAGTGTCAGGTGATTACAATTTTTAATCGTAATTAATTGCATGACTTACATAAAAACAAATAGAAATGTGGCTGCTTCTTTTAGTTATTGATACAGTAATTTCATAATTCATAAAATTTAGTTCACATTTGAAAAATATACTATAAAAAAACGAGTGCAATATTGATTTGTGTTGGTCATTTTTTTGCCACTAGATGGCATAATTGCATTTGTGAGACATTTTTCTTTTCATATTAAGAGCGATCTAATCTTTAACATGAAGTAACTTGTGAAATTCTGCACATTTTTTAAATTGTAAAATAAAACTCCAAAAAGATATGCATTATTATGACATTTATTACTGCAAAATTTTGCCGTGGACGTGTCTGCTGCATTGCGACCGGAATTCCCCCAGTCCAGGTTTTCCATGTAAGGGGCGGTCATTAATCGCATTGCACATTAAATACAATTAATGGCGTTAAAGGGAATTTAAATGAACTCAAAATGAATGCACTCATTTTGACCCCCCTCCTTTTTCATGTTATTAAAAGCATTTTTTTTTCGTTAACAAATGAGGTTTTTTTTTTCAATGTTAGTTTTTGTCAACTATAATTATTTTGTTACATACAATATGTAATTTCTCCTTTCCCTTGCAAGGAATAAGATAGAAATAAAACGTATGGGGCTTTCCCAGTAAATATTTGTATTTTTGTGATCAATTTATGTTTACGTGTGACCGCAGCTGTCATTTAGTCCAGAAGATACTGCATTGTGCGCTTATGCAATTTCTCCCCAAAGCCAGAAAGACAACTCTTGGTGTTTATCCGAGTGGTATTGCCAGCGCAAAGTTGATCTTGTCAGTGTGAGGAAGACTGCGGCGCTGATGCGAAGGTTAACCCGCTTACAGAATCTCCATCGCGGTCGGCCCAGTAAAGTGATTCCGCTCGTTCCCGGGCGTCCGTCTCCCCGGCCGGAGCGGACCTTGCGCACGCAGCCGGAATAAACTCAATCTCCCGCCACGGCGGATCCGATTATACAACTTTGCACCGAGGTCACCTTCCAGACGGAGAAGGAAATTTTGATTGCGTTTGGACAAAAAAGGCTCCGACGTGCTCCATATGGAACAGTGGAAATTGCAACGCTGTTGTCATGGTTACGAGAGGCAAAGTGAGCCCGCGTTCAGGGTCGGGAATCGAAACTCGACTCACTTCATACGTGCGGGACATCAAATTGCATCATATTGTTTCTAATGTGGCTTTAAAGCCAAAGGTCAAAAGAGGGTTGCAAACCAGAGGTACGGGGTTTTCGAGGCAGCATTGGAATTTCAAGGTAGGGTTTTCACATCAGGGTTCCAAAACAGGGTCCGGATTTCAAGTGAGGTTTAAAAACAAGGGTCGGAGTTTCCAAGTAGGGTTTCAAATAAGTGCTAGGGTTTCGAGTTGGGCCTGGGTTAGGGTTTGAAATGAGGATTTGGAGCTTGGGCAGGGGTTTCAAGGTTTAAGGTCAGGGTTCACATCAGGCTTATTTGGGTTTCAAGATGGGGTTTACGGGTTTATATCACGGCTGCAAGGAATTCTGGGAGCCCTCGTGCGAAACGCTGACTCGGAAAGACCGAACAGAACACGCTAAACGGCTTCAACGTACGTTTGTCCAGGGAAAAAGAAATAATAAGAAGAATTACGCGACAAAACCTTTCATCTCGCCCACTTTGCAGCTCATTAGCGTAGCGTTAGCGCCGCTTTAAAGTTTTTGATAAAAGTTGCAGCTAATTAGCGTAGCCGCGCGCATCGCTGAGTGCCATCGATCCCGAGCGTCGTTATCTTAATTGTCATTCATCGCCATCGCCGGCGGATAAATAAACACGAGCGGGATGCAACCTTGAGTCCTTGTTTTCTTTCCTTTCGAGATCAATAAACTGCGAGTGTTCATCTGACGGCGGCGGATTAGCAACAACGTCAGCAAGGAACACAAACGCTTCGTGGCAAAGAAATGTTTTCCGTTTTTTACAGCAATTTTACAGGCACTCGCATGTGTTGGAATCGGTTAGTGTGGCCAAGATGTAGAGGTTGTAAAAAATATGTATGAATAAATATTATTGGGGGCGGAGTTACACATCTACTGAGCTACAGTTCCCACCCTTCTAAACACTTGTTAAATTATGACATTTAATAAGAAAAGAAAAGAAAAGAAGTAGTGCTGTACATATAAGAAAACAAATATACACTGCAGTGCACTACCCGTTCTTTTAAGCTCCTCCCTCTTGTGTTGCCGTAGCGTCAAAGAACATTCCCTCGGAAGAGCGCCGGCTTTGCAGGTCTCGGTTTTGCGTCTGACCTCCTTCTCCAGGAAAGCCGGCGTTCCCTGTTCCCTTTCCGACTGGCAGGAAGCGGACGAGGCGCGTTGAGAGCCCGTTGGTGCGGATGAGGCGGCGGCCCTGCGGGAGGCTGACGGATGCGCGGGCCTCCCGGAAGCGATTCCCCTCTGCACCAGAAGGTGGCGCTACAAGAAGAGGCAGAGAATTGGTTCCTAATAGCTCCCGACGAGGTTATTTTAGTTTAAGAAAATTCAACAAGAAAAATTCAATAACGAAATGAAACAATAACGAAAATGCTTTTTGAAAAACAAAACTACATTTTACGTTTACAAAACTAACTAAAACTTATAATTACAGCGAAAGAGGTAATTAATTTAATACATTAGCCTTTGGAGTTGATTCTAAATGTGATTTTAAGTAGCCTATATTTATTTCGATATTATCCACATTTGAAAGTGACGTCATCTCGAAAAGCACCTTCAGATAACGTCGCTCCGAGGGGGCAATTTTGCGTGCTTGACTTTTGGCTCGCCTGTTTTTTTCCATTTAACGCAGCCGAAATGCAACAGTAGGTAAGAAATGCGTTACTTTTTTTCATTTGACCATGGTGTTTATTAATTAATTAATTATTATGCACACAAGTAATAAACGAAAACTAATAATGAAACCAACTAAAACTAAGCATTTTTAAAAATAACTAAAACTAATAAAAACTAAAAGAATCGCCCTGAAAACTAAAAACGAACTAAATCTAAAAAACAAAATTTAAACAAAATTTAAAAAAATAACTACAATGAAAATTCCAAAACTATTAATAACCTTGGCAGAGTTTAATGCATTGGGATTTCTTTTTGTAGCAAAAATGGCATGAAAAGCCTGCTAAAACAGCTCATCTTTATTTGGGGTTTGGCACTTTAAATGTGGCAGGAGTTAAAATGCGGTTGCTTCATTCTGAGCACAGCCACATTCCCAGGGATGAGGGTGTGTGCAACCAAATGTTATTGATTATTATTACCCCCCCAACGTGCCTTGTACAAGCTTGGCGTGCGTGAGTGCGCATGCGCGACGGAGGAGGGAGGGCGTGTCCGCCTGAGGAGAGGCGGCCGCCTGCTCTGCTCCTTGTTGTCTTCCGCTCGCGTTGTTGTGTCGCGCTCACACGCCGACGAGGGCGACCTGCGCGCACACGCCACGCACACGCGCACGCTGACGCACGAGGTGAGTGTCTTCCTTTTTTACGCCTTTTGTTCGTCCGCGCTGTCACGATTCGTGTCTTTCCGGCGCGTATGTGTGTGTGTGTGCGCGCGCGCGCGAGCGAGCGCACGTGCGCACTGGGCGTGTGTTTTCGTGCACGGCGACTGTTGTGTGTTGTGTCTGGATCAAATGGTGCGTTCGCCTTCACGCAAAGATGCTGTTGCTTTGTGTGCGCGCTTGTGACCGGCGCGTGCTGCGCGTGCACGGCGCCATTGTCCCAGTCACACTCAGATAAGTCGACCAAAAAAAAAAAAAAAAAAAGAGACAAAAGTTGAAGTCATCAGGATTCACAATAGGGTCGATTTTCATTGTTGTTGATTCATCGACGTTCGCAGCTGGTTCCAGGGTGAGAGTTGGAATCATGGAAGGTCACACCAGGACGAGTTTAGAGAACCCCCCCTCGCCCCCCCCCCCTCTCCAAAAGTGTTTTTTCTTGAAATAACAAGCTGGATGTGATCCCACTTTTCGGAAGTGTCGACTTAATCTTGGCGTGTAATTGCCTGCTGGATTACCGAGTTTTAACGGAGCGTTCCTGCCTGCCAGCTTTTTGCTTCTTGCTTCTTGTCTACAACTCCGACTCAGTGTGTGTGCGCGTGAAAGGAGATGTTTGTAAATCCGCCAGAACATACCAAACATTCACTCGTTTGTTGTTTTCCCTGAAATCTCAAGCAAGGCGACATTTTGGCCTCATGAACTAAGTGGCTTCAGGGCCCCCAAGGGGGGGGGCGAAGGCGTCCTGAGGGAACGCCTGTAATTGTCAATGCTGGAATGAAATGACCTCCCCCAAGGAGTTTTTTTTGCTTGATGAATGCAGAAAAACAAGCATGGTGAAGGGTCAGGGATCGAGGTAAAAGTGCAGTCAAATTTGGGTGAAACTTAAAAGGGACATTCAGTGAGCCGTAGCACCATCTAGTGGTAAAAAAAATAGCATTAGATACACGCCAATTCTTATTTTGTGTGAGCAAACGAGCATCTTGGCGACTTTGCAGCCGTTGTGGAGCCCGAATTAGCCGGAGCAGCTAACAAGGAAAAAGAAAAGCTAATAAACAGGAAGTGAAAGCGAGAACAAAGCAGAAAAAGTGAATCACGGGAGTTAGTGAAGACCACATGCAGGCTCGAGATGTGGACGGTAAGCTGCGCTCGACCCATTGGGTCCGAAACTCGATGCGATACCGGCCGGGCTAACTACATTCGCAAAGTTGGTTTTTAAAATGGATGAATTATTAGTTCACCACTAGATGGCGCTGGGGATCACTGAATGTCCCTTTAACCCGTATCATATTCAATTCAAGACATTTTGAGCCATCTTATTTCATGACTATAATATTTCTCCCAATTAAAAACCAGACGTATATGATCTGACGCATGCATTGCACGGATAAACCATTAGAGGGCACCATCGCCCAGCTGATGGCTTTTCCAGCGACCTTGCAAGATCGCCCCAATTGAGTAAGGAGAGACACGTATACTTATAATTAATAGTGAGAAATGTTGTTTCTGAATTCTGGAAATGCTAATATGTTTAATATGTCTGTTCATTATATGTTTGACAGTTCGAAATGTACGAATGTAAAGCATTGCGACCGGATGTCACACGAAGAAATTGATTTTTGATTTTTTTCCATCAATTTTCACCGATTATGTAACCAAAGAAGGTGAAAAAGCATACAAAACAGAAGTGACCAAAAAAAAACAGTATTTCTTAAGCACCTCATCCATAATGATACTATACATAAAGACTAAGATTTATTTTCCACTTTTGTTGACATTTTTTCTCAACATTTTCTTGCATACATGAATCTTAACGAACCTGGCGCAGGCAACATTTGCTATTGATCGGCCTCCTCGCCTGATTAGCATACGGAGCTAATGAGGCTTCCTTCTCCTCTTGAAATTTTTTCTGCTCACCTCCCAATCGGCTCGCACCTGCGCTTCATTTGCATTCCCGAAACGTTCCCTGGAAGGCCGAGCGTGCTCTGCTGCGTGATTGCTCACCATCTGTCGGGACGCATTTTGCAAACCTTTCCTGTCCTCTGTTGACTTTTCGGCGCCTTCTAACGAGGCACTTTGTGGTCTTTTGTGTTTTTTTTGGGGGGGGGTGATATTTTGTGGCTTGGGGGGGTTAAGAGAGGGGAAGTGGGCAGACCGAGTCAATCAAAACCGGAAGCGCAGGGCGGCGGCAACCAAACTGAGACGCTTGCCTGTTTGCCTCGTGTCAAAACTTTATTGGTAATGACCTTCAGTCATCATCATAAGCAGAAAAAAAAAAAAGCATTTGTTTCCAATTTTGATTGAACCTTCGTCTCGTGTTATTAACATTAGTGTTGACTTTCAATGGTTACTTTTATGAACGTATTTACTGTCATGTGTTGTCCGAAACACAAAATGAAAACACTCGCAATGAGCACGGAGCGGACGCTAGCGCTAAACTAACCGCTTGCTAAACGGCTAACCCAACGAAGTGCTGGTTCTGATGACACTCCTAGGCTACGCCCCTTAAAGGCACGCCCCTTGCAAGTTCTGATCCAAATGATTTTGATGTTCTTCAAGCTTTCGATGCTTCGTGCCGTGTCAGGGCGAGACTCGGATTGATTTTCTTGATCGTGTCCGTGTCACTCCGAACAAGACGAGAGTAGAAATTGAATCAAGATACCGAAGCTAACTGAGGTCATAGAGGTCGGGCTTGGCTGCCGTCCTTCCTCTTCTCGGTCCTCCTACCTGCCATGATGATGATGATGATGATGATGATGATGAAGCCAGTTCCGGTTCTTTTTGGGAGCGGCGAGAGCGTCGTTGACCTTGACTAATGAGGAAAAGGGCCGTGACCTGCCAGATGGGGAAAAGGAGGGATGCATTTGTCTGATTAATATCATAACTTGTACAATTATTTTTTATTATTTTGCCACTTGTTGTCGACTGAAGATGACATCACCTGTGCTGAGGACCAATCATGGCTCAGTTTGCTGACCAAACCCAGAAAAAAGGTGAGTGGTGATCGCTCGTTAGCTACTTCCTCAACACAGGTGATGTCATCTTCAGTCGACAGCAAGTGGCAAAATGACTTTTTAAATATTCAACTTTTTACTGCTGAAAATGTCTCAATGAGTCAAGTCCCTTTAAGACCATATTAATCGGAGGTGCTTTAGTCTGCACTCGTGAAAAGATATAAACAAATCCACATGTGTCCCCGACTAGTTTCTGTGAAGGTAAAAACCTCGAACCCTCTCGACCCCCCCCCCCCCCCCCCCCTTTTTAACGGCACTGGGAATCAATCTCCGTCTCGCGGGTGTTCCTGTTGTTCCGCGTGTGTCTGCGGCCGTGATCGATGTCGTCGTTTCATTTGGCCGGACGGATTGTAAGCGCTGACGAACGGCCCGGCCCGAACGCTTCGAAAAATCGTTTGGCTCGCTTTTGCCGTCGAGGACGAGAAACGTCCTGTTGTGGTGGTATTTATTGGCTTGGCAGTGGCTGCATTTACGCGGCGATTTTCTGTTTTTACAGCAGAAACGGTCAATGGTTGTTTTGTGATCACTTGAACCCTTTTGCCAGCAACGTTCCATCGCATGAAAAGGCCTCTCAGTAAAGAATTGTTTGGTGAACGCGCACAGCAAACTGTTGGGGTTCTACTGGCCTCGCGACTGTCGCGATGGTCATGGCGGCGGTCGCGGGCGGTGGTGAGCTGTGCGTGTGAGGCCGCGTGACACGCACGCGTCCCCCGAGATGTTTGTTGACCGACGTGACGCGCGGCCTTCCCACACATGTTGATGACAAGATAAGAAAGCGGGCGATGGCGGCCGCCAGGCGGGCTGCGGCAGCGTGACGGCACAACTCTTCCACCGGGCGCATTCAAGCAAGGTTATTTTTGGATTTCTTCAGAAATCAAATGACGTCTTTCTTTGATTCTTTGTATGAATGTTTCGGGTGTTTTAGCGCAACTGAATTCAGGTGAGAGAGTTGGTTGTCAGACAATCGCAGGGCTTTTGAAGATACATATATATATTTGTTTTACTTTTTAACAGTTTATTTCTAATTTTTACAGTTTATTTCTAATTATTATATTTCTTTCAAATTATATATATATATAAAAAAAATAATCCAAATTATATTTCCCTTTATTTTCTTTACATTAGAAATTATGTTTATATATTTCCAATACATTTCTGTATTTTATCTGTTAAATTTTTGGTATAATTTTCTCTTAAATATGTTGCTTAATATTTTTTCTTTTAATTTTCTAAAATGACAGTATTCATTATTTTCAAAACTTTCTATTACATACTTTTTAAAATTCAATTATCCCATGGCTTTTCAATTTTTCTTTTAATTTTATGTTCTTTAAATGATTTGTCTTTTTTAAATTATTCTTAATAATTGCATTATTTAAATTACTTTTAAACAAATTCTTGCAATATTTTGTTTTTGTCAAAATGACTTTCTATGTTTCAAAAAAAAAAACTTGCTTTCTTTTCAAACCTTTAAAAAAAAGATTTTAAAGATATATAGGTCAGCAGGTGTTCAAAAAAGCCAGCTTGTGTTTTGTACAATACAAGACAGGGGCGGATCAGTCAATCTATTAAATACATTATAATAATAATAATAAATAAATCATAAATAATAATAATATATATATATATTTTTTTATTGTGGCTCTACAACACTTCAGGCTACTTTTTAAGTATCTGATAAAAATACAATTTAAAAAAAAGGTCAAGCGAGCTAACGGGTGGCAAACCAGAGGCCACACCTGCGTCGCTCGCTGCTTTTTCAACGAATCGGATTTCAGGTTAATCCCACTTTTGAATTCACACCTGGTGTGCGGGCGCATCGCTGGCGCGCGCACACACACACGACAAAATGTTATTAAAAGGCTTCCCGCGCGGCCGCCGCGGGGCACAATGATGCCGCTAATGAGATAGAAACCCCGCGAGCTAGCCGCCTCCCGACGGCGCGAGCACGGAATCATTCAGTCTTTTAATTGGCGGGATGCTGCTGCAGGAAAAGCAATCAGGCAGACGATGTGTTGAATTGAGATGAAGACGTGAGTGGGTTAAGACAACCGCCTCGCAGTTCTGACTTCTGGGAGCCACAATCCAGGATCTTCCTGTGTTGAGTTAGCATGTTCTCTTTGTGGGCTTAAAAAACACACACACACAAAAACAACCAACAAAATCAACAGCAACAACGTTTTAGCCTGTTGGCATTATGTTAGCTTAGCATCATGAAAAGCTTGGCTACGCTTGCTAATTTGTTTAGCGCCAGCTCATGTTATCTGCGCTATGACAGACATGACTAACTTCATTTACATGTTGCGCATTAACATGTAACAAATGAGTATTTAGCCTGCTGGCGCTAGCTTAGTTTAGCGATACTACGTGGAATGAACTTTGCAGAGCTAATGTGATTTGGAGTGATGTCTTTCAAAGGTTGCAAGCACCATCACTAACGTCACATTCACTTTCCTTAATGAATTCAGTATTAGTTGAGTGTAGCTTAGCATAGCAGAGGCCGCCTGTGATGTGCTTTGGACACGATATCATTAACTAGTTGACTCCTCAGCAGTTTTCCGTGAGCTAATTTGTTTAGCGCCAACTAAACGTTCCCCTGCTGTATGTTGAGCGCCAGCTAATGTTAGCGGCGCAGTGACTGCATTCATCCTTACTCACGTTTTAGCTTGGTGGTATTAGGCTAGCTGTGATGTGATTTGGATGTCATTTAAAAAGTTCAGCACTTTTCCGCAGGCTAATTTCGTCAACAGCATCTAATGTTAGCATTACAGTGACTTTACTCATCCCGCTAGCTTCACTGCTAATTTCACAGTCACCTGCTCACATGGTTTAGCATAGCGTCCCGGAGGCCGGCTCTATACTTTTTTTCCAGGAAGCTAATCAACTGTTAATATTTTTTTTTTTTTAGTATACAACGCTAGCGATTGCTGATCCCAACCTAATCTCCTTGGCAGAGGTATCAGTGCATCCACCCTCTGCTGTAATGCGATTGAGCACATGAGCATGATTCAGGTGGACCAAAGTGCATCCAGGTGTGTGTGTGTGTGTGTGTGTGTGTGTGTGTTTGCACGCGAGTGTTGACTGAAATCAATTCATTCGGACTTTTGTGTCCCGACCGATTACATCACCGTGATTGCGGACTTATTCGCACGGCAACTTAACTCTCGTGACGTAAAATTGACACAAAACCAAAACAAAACACATCAAGTGCGTGCTCACGAGCCTGATCCGACTTTCGCTAGACAAAGTTGTGCATTTAGTCGGCGTGATGGATTTGTGCCTGTCCGTCATCTGGATCGCTTTGACCCGAGCTGTCAATCAAACCGATCGAGCTTTTTTGTCGTCTTTTCACGCTGACGTCCTCACATCACTATGAAATGTCTTCCCTTGCGTCTGCACAGCTCGGTCCGCCACAACATCAAGCCAAGAACAAGTGTGTGCGTGTGCGTGTGCGTGTGCGTGAGACCCGAGGTGACCAGCCGCATGCACTTGGCAACCGTTCAGGAGAAAACGCGGTGTCGTAAAATGCAGCAATTAATGTTTATTAGCGTCATTGTCATGAATGATCGACCTTCATCCTGTTGCGCTATTCTTCTTCTTCTTCTTATCTGTGAGCGCTATAGGGCGTTGCAGATCGATCCAAGTACCGATAGAATCGATACTAAAGTGACTATTGGTATTGTATCAATCCCATCGGACACATTTAAAATACCATAATACGATATGATCGATACCGAAATCTCAATCACGGCTCTAGTGAGGGCCTGCAGCGCCTCCTATTGGCGCTCCTCGCTCCTGTTGCGTTAACATGCGTGCTAAGAGGAACGCGCTGTCGTCACGCCAAGCGCCGGATGTGCTTAGCGTGACATTTGCCTGACATTTTTAGCTTGAGGGGGCTCGCATTTAACGAGCTGCGCTTTTTCTTGCAGGTATTTTGCTGCGTCCTCAAACCCTGTGGCTGGTGTGTGTGTGTGAGTGCGCGCGCGTGCACGTTTGTGTGTCTTTGCTGTCGGCCATGGTGGTTATTTTTAACTTGTACACTTTCCCTTTGGCTGGTTGTATGAGGATGCCCTCAGGGAGTATGCGTGTGTGTGTGTGTGTGTTAACCCTCTGGTGTGTTTATGTGTGAGCCACCTGCCCATGATGACGTCATGATCACCCTCTGGTGAAATTATTCATAATCACGCTGGGGACAAAAAAAACCAACAATTTCATAGCTCTACAAAACAAATATAAACTTTATACTAACTGTATGTTTATATCTTGTAATAATTACTTTTATGTATTGATGTAAATAAAGTAATAAGAACAATTTGTTTAAAATAAAATAGTAAAAAGTAAAATTATAAAATAATTATAATAATATAAAATAATACAAGTATAATGAAGTAAATAAGAATTTAAATTTGGGAATTAAATTGTCAGTACTTAATAAAACTGATCATTTTGCATTAGTGACGTCACCACTGCCCTCTGGTGGACTCATACTATAACACAATTAAACCAATACGACACAAAAACGTTAAAGCCAATTCTGCTTTTTCGTTCTTTTTTTTTGTATTTTCTAGTAGCATGTGTGTGTGTGTACGCGTGCGTGTGTTTTAAGTGGGTCATACAAAGTCGCTTGAAGTCATAAATCAAATGACATCATCGCCGTTTGCTTGTTTTAAGGCGACCTCTGAACAGCACCCCGAGAGGCTGACGTTTCCGCCGACGGTCGTCATGGTTACGCCACAGCCACGCCCACATCAATTCCCCTGCCTTCCAACGTAGATCTAGCAACGAACGGTTCGCACTTTGTACAAATGTATTTCGGCTTGTAATCAATGCTATAGAAAGTACAAAACTAAAAAAAAAGAAAGTGAATACAAAAAAAGAGGATAATAGAGAGAGAGAGAGAGAGAGAGAGAGAGAGAGAGCGAAAGGGGATGAAAGAAGAAGAAATAGAGAGGGAGAGGAGAGAGAGGGAACGCCTGAGAGGTAGATGGAGAGTGGCAAAAAGAGCGAGGGATAAAAAAAAAAAGAGGGCAAGGAGAGAGACGGAATGAGTGGAAGAGAAGTGTGAGACACTTGAGAGAGAAAATGATGGAAGGGCAAATGAAAGAAGAGAAGGAATAAGAGCGCAAGATTAAGAATAAAACGGGAAAACATGATGAAAAGCGAGGGAGTGAGTGTGATGGAGAGATGACTCTCCCCTTCCCCTTTTCTTATGAAAATGTCTTTGACTGTTTCTCTTGAAATCATTTTCACGGGCGCTGAAGCGGCCCGAGTGCTGACTCAGCCTTTTTCACGCTCACTCGCCCCCAACTCATGAGTCAGCACTTTTGGCAAACTCTCACAACCCACTCTGACCTCCTCTCTCACGGGGAAAAAAAGTGATGATGTCATATTAATGTATCCACCAATCACCAAGAGAGGTATGGTCTCAAATTAAGGTTTGAAACACGGGTTGGGTTTGAAATTAGTTTAGAAACACTGCCCCCCAGGGCTTCATGATGGTACTGCAAGGTTTGCTCTGGAAGCTTCCTTGATAAGGATGGAGAAATGCAGGTCAAAGGTGAAGGACAAATGCAGGCAAATCCCGATGGGCCGTTTTTAAAAATACCCTGCTGCGTGTGTACAAAGCCTCAATTGAAAGCTGTTACAAAACTGAAATGACTTTGTGGCCCACTAGATGGCGCCCGCAGCCCAAGGTTGAATGGTTAAGAATCACTGTACTGAAGGGATGTTATCAAAACACCTGAGAAGTATTTTAATATGCAAAAATGTCATGACAGGCCTCATTTGAATCTTCACCTGTTGATGTCTCTTTTGTTGCAGATGGACGACGAGCATGTCGCCGCTCGCAGGCCGTGACGTCGCCGCGGCGCCATCGAGGTTGTCGGCAGAGCATCGAGGACGAGGATGTTTTCTCAACAATCTTTGCGGTGAATCGAGACTCACTTGAGGGATCGTCGGGACATTTTTTTTTCTCACCATGGAGACTCTTTCCCAAGATTCCCTTCTGGAATGTCAGATCTGCTTCAACGACTTCAGTCCGCGGCGGCGGCCCAAGCTGCTGGACTGCCGCCACACGTGCTGCTCGGTGTGCCTGTCGCAAATGCGCAGCAGCCACAAGGAGATCCGCTGCCCGTGGTGCCGCGCCGTCACCAAGCTGCCGCCCGGCCTCTCGGTGGCCCACCTGCCCGACGACCCCGACGCGCTCGCCACCGTGGCCATCCCGCACGCCTCCGAGCGCACGCCCGTCTTCATCCGCCTGGCCGGCAGCGGCTGCTACGTGCTGCCGCTGCCCGCCGACGACGACCGCGCGCCCAGCCTGCTGGCGTGCCGCTTCTTGCCGGGCGGCGGGCGGAAGGGCGTGGCGGTGGTGAGCGTGCCCGAGGAGCAGCCTCCGGAGGGGGAGGGCGGCGAGGGAGAGCGGCGGGCCGGCGGGCCGGCGACTGGCGGGGCGGCCAAAGGGTCCACGTGGTCGGGCGTGTGCACGGTGGTGCTGGTGGCGTGCGTGCTGCTCTTCCTGCTCGGCATCGTGCTGCACAACATGTCGTGCATCTCCAAGCGCTTCACCGTCATCTCTTGCGGATGAAAACGTCGACGGGGTCACCTTTGACCCCATGCGGACGCCTAACCACCTTTCGGAGGTCTACCTTTGGAGACTAAACATTCCCAAACAAACACTACCAAGACCTCATCCAGGTCCTCCTTTGACCCTTTTGTTATTCTAGACTCAGGCTCGTCTGATTGGTTGTTTAGTTTATGACTAGTTCGAGTTGTTGGCGCGAGTCCTCGGATGCAGACTTGGGGGACTCGGACTCCCAACTACGTGGGAAAGGACATCGTCTGTGTGTGACTTGTTGTCAATAAAGTTGTGGTGTTTGAACACAAAACGTGATGCGTTTCTTCATTCTTGTCCACTTTGGAAATTATATTTGATGCCTGAATTCTATAGTCTCTCTCTTTCTTTATCTTTAAATAGTTGCGAAAAACTTAGCATCCACATTTGTACAATTTTTTTTATAAGGGTTCCACCAATTATACAAAAGCACAACCTGTATTTTATATATATACTGGCATTTAATAATAATAAATAATATTAATAATAATTAAAAAGCAGACCAAATGTCACCTTAACTTTTTTCTTCTTCTTCAAGTTTTCTGTGTTCACCTCGTGCACTTTTTTTCTGATCTCTGTTTTGTGCATAATTAATATATCCAGATGTGGTGTGGTTTGTGTTGACCAACACTTTTCCCAACGCATGTCATTCTAATGACCGCTCATCGGCAAGCTCAGGAGAAGCCTGATAACGATCCTCACCTGCTTTGGAATATGGAGACGTGGAAAAACAGGCTCACACATAGAAATTAGTGGGTTGGGTGCAGTACCGCATGTCCCCAGCAGGTAGCGCACTCCTCGGAAGGGTGACGTTTCAGGTTAGGATAACTGGGTTTCATCTCGTTTGTAATTGTTCAATAACGTGACAAAACAATAAGCGTGCCGTTATCATTAAAGCCGCCAAGGAAATAATAGTTCAACAAACAAAAAAAATAATCGTTAGCAACCGAGACACGATGCAATACTGCCCCCCCCCCCCCCCTTGAATCCAGATGTAAAAAAAATTAAATTAATTATTATTATTATATCACACTTTCTCGTTTTTGACAAGTTGACAAATAAACACATTTTACATTGGACAATATTGATCTAATCGAGTCAACCGAGAACACGCTAAATACATTTAAACAAAAATATACTTTTAGAGGACCGTGCAGTGAAAACGTGGAAAAGTTGAGCACGAGTTACCTTTTCACAACACGTCGCCACTTTTCTTCAGATGACGTGCAGGTAGCAGCCGACGTGGAGACAATATTCCTTAATTGCGGACGCCTCTTTGCATGTAAACAATCCAAAATTACATACTAACGTCACTTGGAGGCTCAAAACAAAACAAAAACGCCGAGCCAAACAATTTCTCATTTCCTTTTCCGGTCAGTGTTTAACTTCCGGGTCGCAGCTGAGTCTAGAGCTAACTAGCTAAAATAATAATAATAATAATAATAATAATAATAATAACAACAAACGCCGTAGCAAATAACAAAGTGGAGGACAAATTTGTCATTAATATGTGTCGAACTGTAGTACATCCAGAATTAAAGTTTAAGCATTTTAAATTACTCGCTCAAAAAATAAAAGCCTTACTATGCATGGTCGTTTAAAAAAACAAAAACGCCATACCGCACAAATGCCTTACTTATACCTGTTTTTTTTTTTTTTTTTTTATAAATGCCTGACTATACATGGTCATCTTAAAAAAAAAGCCTTACTATACATGGCTATTTTTAAATGTCTTAATATATATACTAGCACTCGATAAAACATAATCAGGCCACCAAATTAGCTTTTGAGTGTTTTATTAGCAAGAATACAAAAAAAGTACCGACATTTGCATACTACGTTAGCGTAGCATGAGCAACCGCACGTGTTCAAGTAAAAAGATCAAAAAAGTACCCTCACAGTTTGTCTTTTGGTGCTCTTTTGTTTGTTTTAAAATCCAAAATGTTCGTTGTACATTTGGCACTTAATGCAGATGACAGCGTCTTTGCGCTCCACAGTCTCTGTGGTCAAGTAGCGTTCACGTGGCGGCTTGGCCAACCCGTCGATGCGCGCGGCCGTCGGGCTCTGCTGGCACCATGGTCTCCCGGATGAAAGGCGCTCATGACGACTTCTCGTTTGAGTGAGCTGCTTCTTGTCTTCAAATAAGTTAGCTCACATATAAATAGAAAACAAAACATTTTGCTCCAGACCCGATGAAGCGGCACGGCGGTCGTCTGCTGGGAATCATTCATTCTTCGTTTGTGATGCTGTTTGCATCACGTGTGCTTTAAAGTTGGCTCTCTCCACTGAAGGGTTACAACCAGGCCCGACAAGGCGTAATTCGGTTTGTCTTTATGAATGATGAATTGTCCAGAATGTCAAACCTCTTGGCTAGTTCTTTTAAGCACGGCTTCATAACATCCTCAAATTTGTTAGCTCCAACATAAATAGACCAATAAATTAAGCTCCAGACCCGAAGAGGTGGTGGCAGTGTCGGCGTTTTGTCTGACTTATTCAACCTTCTTTTGAGGCGCCGCCCCCCTTTTATTTTATATATATATTTTTTATTGTGCTTGCTTGGATGTCGATTCTCTGGAGCCTGCGAATTGTAACTCACTGAACTAGACCCGTCGAGGCGGATTTGTCTCTGTGTCGCCACATCAGAGGATTGTTAGCATCCAGCAGTATCGATGATGTAGCAAACCCATTACTGGATGCTTAAACCAGGCCCGTCGAGGTGTCATTCAGTCACTTTCTGGTGCTTTATGTTCTTTCCAGATGACTCTTGAAGGTTGTATGTGTTGCTACCACCTTGAAGGATTCTTAGCGTCCAGTCTGCTGTACATCTTTGACTATTCAAATAGTTTAGCGCCAACATAAATAGACACCAAGAAATTAAAATCCAGACCCGATGAGGCAGCGGTGTTGGCATTCTTCTGCTCGAACGATTTATTCTACTTCTGTGACAGCATTTTGTTCATGTCCTCAGCATGTTGACTCTCTGGAGGCCCTGAATTAGAATCCACTGGACCAGGCCCATTAAGGCAGAATTCTGTCTGCCTTTATGTTCTTTCTGGATGGTTCTTGAAGGCGTGTTGCCGCCATATTAGAGGCCCTCGACGATGTAGCTAACTTGCCGATGAGCCACTGCAGGGTTAAAACCAGGCCCGTCGAGTGCTTTGTGTTCTTTCCAGATGGTTCTTGAAGGCTGCGTGTGTTGTTACCACATGGGAGGACTGTTAGCGTCCAGCACGCCGTACATCTCGGCCAGCTTCTTGAAGCGCGGCCCCCATTCGTTGAGGTAGTCGTACTCGTGGTCGCCGCCTGACGCCCCCGACTGCAGCGAGCTGAGCGAGTCCGCCACAGAGCCCTCACCCTCGTAGGCGTACGTCTGCAGGGAGTCGTAGGGCGGCGCGCACGGGTCCACGTCGGCCTCCAGGAGTTTGGACAGGACGTAGCCGTGAACGCCGCCGGCGCTGCCGGCGCGAGTCATCGGCACGTAGCGAGACAAACTCTGGATTTCCGGAAACATGTCCTGCCGCGTCTCGCCCACGTGGGGGTGCACCTCGCGCGGGTTCCACATGGCGGCGATGTCGAAGGCCTCCGTGTCCTCTTCGCCGCCGCCCTCGTCGTCGTAACGGACGATGTTCTCGTGCACGTTCTCCTCCTCGTCGCTAAGGAGCGGTTTCTTGCGGTGGGTTCGCAGCGACAGCATCAGCAGGATCATCACTGACACAACACAAACCAAAAAATACAAACAATGTGAGCGCAATTAGCTCAGAAGCTAACGCTAGCTGGATAAATTGTTTTTGTTAGTTAGCTAATTATTTACTTAGTCAATGTAAGCACAATTAACCTGCGAGCTAACACCATCAAACATCTGTCAGTTTGTTTTCTAATTCGTTTGTTTGGTGAGTTAGTTTGTTAGGTAATCAGTTAACTACATAGGTTTATAAATGAGTTAGTTTCTTAGCTACTTTCTTAGTTTCTTGGATGGCTAGTTAGTTTGATAGCCCGAATGCTAACTCGTTAGTTTTTAAACTAGCTATTTTGCCATTTAACTTTTCGGGTAGTTTGTAAATTTCGATCACTTATTTGTTTTGTTTGATCTAGTTTGATAGTTTTCTAGCTAGTTAAATTGTAGCTAACTTGTTAGCTAGTTGGCTAATTACTTTTAGCTCATTAGCTAATTTCTTATTTAGTTTCTTGTTTCGTTATTTTAAGATGATGTGTTTGTGTATTGGCTAGTTAGTTAGGTAGTTATCTTTTAGCTAGTTAGCCAGATAATTTTTAGCAATCAATTTCGTTTGTCTATTATCTAGTTAATTTGTTAAATAGTTTGTTGGCTTGTTAGTTTGTGTGTCAGCTAGTAAGATAGTTTATGAGTTTCTTAGCTAGTTAGTCTTTTAGTTAGGGAATGAGTGAGTTAAATAGCTAGCTAGTTAGTTGACTAACTAGTTAGTCAGAGTCTGGTGGTGTGTCACTGACCCAGGAGCACAAAGATGGCGGCCAGGATGGCGATGAGCGCGGCCCTGCTCAGGCTGGCGGGCAAACTATAGGCTTCGGGGTTGCAGGTCATGACGTTTCCGTCGCGGTCGCAGGCGCAAACGCGCACGCTCAGCGTGGAGGTGCTGGTCCGCACCGGCGCCTCGCCGTCCGTCACAGTGATGGGAATGTAGAAGACGCTCTGCTCACGCTGGGACCAGCCGCTGCGACGTGTCAGGATCCACGCCGTGTTGTCTAATGACACATGAAAGAGGAATGATACTATGGATTAGTATTATCAAGATATTTTATACTTTATACTTTATACTTTTCCTTAATATTTGTATTTTTGAACAATTTTCTCTCTAACTCTTTCTCTTTTTTAATGACTAATTACTTAAATATTTTACAATGACCACATTTTCCAATATTTTTGTAATATTTTCACTGATATTTTTTCCCATTTTATAAATTTCCCCCCAACATTTTTATCCTAAAGATATTGTAATATTTTTTTATTTTTGTAAAGCATTTTTAAAATAAGATGTGTAGTTTTTATCAAATGTAATTAGATTTTTTGGGGGTAATATTTTGTATTATTATTATTATTATTTTTATATATTTTTTTCATAATACTCTTTATTTTTCCTATTTTCGATTTTGTTTTTTGTTCTTGAATTTTTTTTCTAACAAAAATAATCATGTTCTAATTATTTTTCTATATTTTCCCCCCCATAATATTTTTCAGTTTCTCTACATTAGTTTACCTATTGGTGATTTTCTTAATAGTTTTTGTATGTTTTTCCAACATTAAATATAGTTTTCATGTAATAATTTCCCCCCATTATAAAGGTTTTAATGTTTAGCAATTTTTCTCAAATAAAAAATATAAATGTTTTGGCAAATCTTCTATTGTTTTACTTTGTGTATTTTGTATTTGATTGTTGTGATTCATTTTACTTGTGAAGCACTTTGTGACCTGTGAAAGGTGCTATATAAATAAAACGGACTTACTTACTTTACCCGTATTTGTCTGCATACAGGATATATTTCTTGGGGGCGGCTGTGTTTACCTTGGTTGTCTCGCAGGGTGAAGTTCGGGTTGTTGGCCGCGTGTGGCGCTAACGCGTAGGAGAAGTGATGTCCGCTGGGCGGCTCGTCAGGGTCCACCGCCGTCACCGCCTGGATCAACTGCAACGGCAGAGCGCGTCAGCGGGTGACGTGCGGCCCGCGCACGCTTGCCGCCAGGTGACTCGCCGTTACCTGTCCCGCTTTGGCCCCGTCGCACACGAAGGCCTCCAGGGAGTCGCTGAGCGTGGGCGCGTTGTCGTTGACGTCCTGCACGCGGATGGACACGGCCACGCTGGACAGCTGAGAAGGATTATCTGAGACACACGCACACGCACACGCACACGCACGGACCAACATCAGCACAATCATCGCAAACTTTTCAAACCCGACCTCAGGCTTGAAACCCGAACACGAGCTTCATCTTGAAACCTTACTTTGAAATCCTAACCCTTGGCTTTCAACCCTAATCTTTGTTTCTGACAATTCCTCTTTGTTATGATGCTGCATTTTGGCTAAAAGGCAAAAGTGGCGCCGCACATACTCATCTCCATGGCCAACACGCTGATGTTGTGCCAGCCCAGCTGCTCGCGGTCCAGCGGACGCAACGTCATCAGAGCGCCAGACGTGATGTCCACGTAGAAGAACTTGTCCGGGTCACTGCTGCGGTCCAATGAGTACCTGAAGAGAAGAAGGAGGATGAAGAAGATGAGGAAGAGGAGGACGAGGAGGGTGAAGTGGACAAGGAGAAGGTGGAGGACAAAGAGCAGGATGAGGTGGAAAAGGAGGAGAAAGAGAAGACGAGCAGGAGGATACTGAAGAAAAGAGAGGCGGATGATGAAGAAGAGGTGAAAAGCAGGTGGATGAAGGAGAGCAAGGTATAGGTGGAGGGGAAGGAAGAAGAGGACGAAGAAAGGAGAGAGAGGAAAACGTGGAGAAGGAGAAGCGTAAAAGAAGGAAGGGAGGAGAATTGAGGGAGGTGGCGAAAAAGGAGGGAGAGGAAAGGGTGGAGCAGTTGAAGCATAATTGGGAAAAGGAGGTGGAGAAAATGGAGAGTGAAAAGGAAAAGGAAGACAAACAGAAGAAGTTGAAGGGAGGAGGTGAGGGACGGAAAGGTGGAAGAGGAGAAGCACAATAGGGAAAAGAAGGAGGAAGAGGGGAGAAGGGGATCAGGAGGGAAAAAGTGGAGAAAAAGGAGGAGATGAAAAGAGGCAGAGGAGAAGGAGAATGAAGAGGAAAAGGAGTAGGTGGGTAGAAGGAGAAGAAAAGGGAGGTGAAAGAAGACAAGAAGGATGAGAAAAAAAGCAAGGCAGGAGGCGATAGAGGAGATGAACGAGAAAAAAAGGAGACTGCTCTAAATGTGGTGTAATGGCGCCCTCTGATGGCAACTAATCAGCACTGCGTCTTCACGAGCCACATTATTAGGTACGCCTGACCAGTTGAGTCTTGAGCACGCGTGTCCCTAATGACGCGTCGGCGGCGTGACCTCTGACCTCACACTGTTGTTGTCGCCGTCTGGGTCCCTGGCGGCCACCGTGCTGACCAGCGTGCCCACGTCCGCGTCCTCGGCCACGTCCACCAGGTAGGCGGGCGCGTCGAAGACGGGCGGCTCGTCCACGTCGTCCACGCTCACGTGCACGATGGTGACGTCGTGGAAGGAAACGGAGGAGGAGGAGGCGGCGGCCTTCGCGTGCGTGTTGGCGCCCTTCACCTTCAGCGTGTAACTGCGCTTGGTCTCGAAGTCCAGCGGCTGGCAGTCAAACACGTGACAACATTTCAAAGGCCATCTTGACGTCCCACCCGGAAAGGGGCGTCCTACCTTCTTGACGGTGATGATGGCGAATTTGTTGCCGGGGTCGGTGACGACGCCGAAGGTGTCCCTGCCGTCGCCGTCGATGACGCTGTAGGTCATGTCGGCGTTGAGGCCCACGTCGCGGTCTTTGGCCCAGATGCGTCCCACCTCCGAGTCCACAGACGCCGACTCGGGGACGCTCATCTGGTACAACCCTGCGCGCAGGACCAGATCGTCATTCTACAAACCACCACCAGAGGGAGACAAACCTCCACACAGGATGACCACTGAGTTCCGCAAACAACAAGACAAAACATCCTTTCTCTGGGCATGAAATAAAAACCAAACAAACAAAACAGAATTGAAAAAGAACGCTGCTTCTTAAGCAATGTATTTATTGTTTTAAATATATTTTTTAATACATTAATAAATCGTAACTAACAGCTTTGCTTTTTATTTTTTGGTCTTATGCTGAAGTCTAAACATTTCCTAACAAGTCTAATCTTTCACTTAGTGTTTGCTGTTTAAGAATACGAACCAGTCTCAATACCCTACTTTGAACCCCTAACCTTTGAACCCCTAACCCTGCCTTGAAACTTTACAGTGAAATTCTGCCATTGTCTAAAAACCTTAACTTTTGTGAAAAAACAAACTTGAACTTAACTAAGTGTGGTTTGAAAGCCTCATTTGAATCCTCTCCGTTCGGACAGATGGCGCTAATATGCTGGAGACTAACAATGGGAGTGGCTTGTCTTTTGAAATCTTTTCTGTTATGATTATATTGTATTGAAAATGTCAAGAAGTGTGTATGTGTGTGCGCGCTATCTCACTTTGATCAAAGACGGGCGGGTTGTCGTTAATGTCGCCGAGCGAGATGTCCACGCGGGCTGTTCCGGCGAGTCCGCCCAGCTGGCCTCCCATGTCCTTGGCCTGGATGACCACGGTGTAGTTCTCCCTGGTCTCCCGGTCCATGTCGGCCAGCGAGACCCGCACCACGCCTGACGGGACACGCGGACGGTTACGAGCAACAACGACCCCCCCACCCCCACCTGGCATGTCACCCCGAGCAACGTCATGTCTCAAGTCAAGTCCAGACCCGAGTCTTAAGTCCTTGTCAAGTTTCTGTCGTAGCGAACGGGCCTCACGTACCGGTCTTGGCGTCCACCGAGAAGTAAGGCTGACCCTCCAGGATGCTGTAGACCACGCGGGCGCTGTTGCCGTACGTCGGGTCGTCGGCGTCCGTGGCGGTCAGCTGAATCACTGACGTTCCTGGTCGTTTACAGATAATAGCATCTTTGAGAGAAAAGGTCTTATTGCTAACTCTTTTAGCGTTAGCATTGGCAGTTAGCATGACGATCATGTGCAGGAAATCGGGGTCTGAAAATGGAACATTTATAATTATGACAATCCTGGTAGTTTACAGATAAACCGTGACAAAATCTCAAATTTGGCGGCAAAGCACTTTTTCCTATTAGCCAAAGCTCCTCCCTGAATTCAACATATGTTGTAATCATTCCGTATTTAGCATCTCTGAGAGAATTGCTAGCTCTATTAGCGTTAGCATTGACAATTAGCAGGTTGATCATTGAAAATGGAACATTTGTGTAGGGTACCTATTTTGGACATTTCTGGCACCGTGGCCCGGTAGGGTCCGTCTAGGAACTTGGGCTCGTTGTCGTTGATGTCTTGGATCTTGACGATAAACTCGGACTCGGGTTCGAGCGGACTGTCGGTCAGGCGGTTGCGGGCCTGCGCTCGCAGCACGTACTGGGCCTTGACCTCGCGGTCCAGCCTCTGGATGGCGTGGATGTCGCCCGTGCTGTCGTCGATGGTGAAGGTGGTGCCGGCGCCTTCGCCCCTCAGGATGTACTTGATGGAGCCGTCGCCTTTGTCCATGTCCGAGTGGAGCTGCGGCAAAACAAAAACAGCTGCTAAATCGTCACCTCTCCGCTTATCGGCAAAAATAAGGACTTGATGGATGTTCAGAGTCAATCGGGTCCAAGGTCAACGTGAACTCTGTGAAGGTTTTTCAGTTCAGGATCGAGACTGCGGATTTTTAGGAACGTCGCGACCCAACCAACCGTCTTCTACGAACTCATAAATCCCAAGTCGAACCATCACCAATTTATAGGCCCAATCCTATAACCCCACAAACGCAACCCGAAGCCCAAAACCAACCATGACCCCCAATCCTTAACCCACATGAAAACAACAGTGCCAAACTCTTCATCTCAGTGCTTACAAAAACACAAAAGGAAATAATTTAAGGGGTTTTTGTTAAGACGCAATCAGTGTGTTATTGTGAAAGAGTTGTCATAGTAACAGCAGAACAACAGAAAGAGGCTCACGAAAGAGCCAATTTCCCCCCAGGTTCTTTTTTCCACATCCAAGTTGTTTTCTTTTTTATGTTCTCGACATTATTTCTTGTTTTACAATATGTACAATAGGTTCAATTCAAATCCAAATCCTAACTCTTCTTATTACAAACCCTGGCCCACTAAGTCACGTCTCTTCGAGTTCTAACCACTAAACCGAAGCCACTAACCCAAGCTTGGGAGGCTCAGTTTGTCGAGCCAGTGACTGAAGGGTCGGCGGTTCGAATCACGCATGTCTTCAGTGGATGAAGTCAACCCCAAAAATATTTTTTCACAATAATATGTTCTATGCAGCCCCACTATAGTCTAAATATGGCATTCTGGTTAATATTTTGTTAGTGGAATATGAGCTATGAAGCCAAATCCAGCCGTTTTGATCCATCTCAGGGGGCGGCCATTTTGCCACTTGCTGCCGACTGAGGATGACGTCACTGTTGCGCGGGTCTCGGGTAACAACCAATCACAGCTCAGCTTCAGAAAACAGGTGAGCTGTGATCGGTCGTTGCCAGAGCTTTGAGCAACTGTGATGTCATTTTCAGCCGACGGCCATTTTGCTTCATAACTCATATTCAACAAATGTCATATAAATCAGAATGTCATGTTTAGATCACATATAACATTGTCAAGAAATGTTTAAGGTTGACTTCCACTTAAAAAAAAAAAAAAAGTCTGTGCCCTCTCAACGCGGAGGAGCAGTTGCTCGACTTTGAATCCCTCCCAGATGACCAAAAGAATCTCCAGAAAATAAAGAAGATCAACAAATTATGCTCAATCCTTCTATCTTAAGCCGTCGTCTTGTCGGCATAGAAATGGAAGTGAACCTCGGGTGCAATAAGATCGTCAGAATATGTCAAAGCCAGGCCCGACTGGCTCAACTCATGATTGCATTTCAGATGAGATAATCCTTTATTGAACCTCCAGGGGGCTCCTTCCAAATTTGCTTAATTAAAAACAACGCAGCGCTGCAATCAATGTTAATTTTGACATTTGTTCAGTAAAACAACAAACTGAAAAGCAAAACGCTGACCTCGCTGGGATTCGAAGGCCACTTCTAATCGCCGCCCAATCAGAAGCCAATCGCCGCCCTTTTGTTGCCAGGGACGACCGCGCGGCGCAATCAGAAACCTTTTGTGGTCCGGGAGTGCAAATGGCCGCCTATTGATGGCAAATCACTCGGGGCTTTTGTCAAGGGTCTCGCGCGTCATCCAACAGCCGCGCTAAACGCAACCCTTGATGCTCATCTTGGCTAATAATCAACACAAGTCACAAGGAAAGAGAATATTTTTCCTGAGAGGACACACTTGCAGTATTTGGAAAGATAGAAGAACAATTATTGGCAAAAAGCTGAAAATGCGATTTTTGAGACAAAAAAAGAAGAAGTCAAGGCCAAGATCTTCAGCTTTAGTAAATGTTTAAAAAAAAAACATGTAACGGGTCAAAGTTGAAGCAGATTAAGATCGGCTCCCCAATGACCCGTTCAAGCGAGTCCACAAATGGAGATGGAGCAACTTTTTCTTTTCTTGGACGTCTTTCCCTCAGGACTCGTTAGCCGGCCAACCGATCAGGACTTTTCGGGGGAAATCCCCCCAGCCCATCGAACCCCCCCCCTACGCTCATTAGGTGCGTTTGCATCAGTCTTAAAAGGGGCTTTCGCGGGATGATGGCTTAAGACCACTTCACCGCCACAGTCCGGCGGGACAACGTGAACTCTCCGTGCAGGCTCCCCACGATCAAGACTACACATTCTTACGAACTTGTTGGGGTACGAGGACGTTGATGCCGCACTTTTTGATCGGACGATGAACAAGTGGGTGACTTTGCACATTTTGCAGATGAGACTTTTTTTTTTCAGGGTTTTCAGACATTGAAACAGATGAGAATGTTGACTCCAAATCCATCTAAAAAATGGCCGCAAACCCACTAACCGAACCCCAAACTCTAACCAAATTCACAACACACGCTCTAAAACAGTTCAAACCCTCTTCCAGTCCTAACCCACGACACCAAACCGCAAGCGACTCAATTCAATCCATCATCAGTTCACCAAGCCCCAAACCAGCCTGTTTTCCATATTTCCTTCCTCCAACACACCTGAATGAAACGATCAGCTCACCAGCAAGCTCTGCACAAGCCTGATCCTGATTATTTGATTCAGGTGAGTTGGAGGAGGGAGACATCAAAAACAGGCTGGGTAGGGGCACTCGAGGACCGGATTCGAACACCCCTGGCCTAGAGATCATTCTTACTCCTAACCCCAAACACGATCGTTCTAACCACTAACTAACTAAAGTCAACCCTTAACTCATTCAATGCCAGCCTCGTTAAAATGGATTTTTGACGTCAAAAGCCGTCTATGGCACCGAATGAGTTCATCTTTAACTCCTAACAATTTACCTTCAAATGGCTGCTTAGCAAACTGCGACGAAAAGGTTACCGTATATTTCAATTTGGCTTCTTTTATATTTACAGCTGAACACGATAGTTAAAGCTTCACAATGAAAGAAAAAACGGCCTCCATGAATTCTCCTGACAAATATTGATCGTCTGTTCAATTCCTTGACTCTCAAAGTTTTTGTTTTCGTTAGAACGCCATTGTAGCGATGGTGCGGTGCAAGGGTTCACGAGGATGCACGGGTTCAAAAACGGCAATTGGCAGGCCAACAGGTCAAGGTGTGACCCGCCTCGTGTCCCAAGTCAGCTCCAGCGAGTTTTTGGGGCGCAGGTCTTGAACCAGGGACCAATGAACTTTTCACAGTGTGTGTGCGTGTGTGTTGACCAACCTTTCCGATGTAAAGCGGGTCCAGCCCGGTGTACTCCTCCAGGACGAAAAACTGGTTCCACACCCAACCTCGTTTGACCCTCTGCACCCGCGGCGTGGAGTCGGCGGGATGATTACCCAGCAGGCCGTGGGGCAGGAGGCTCATTACGCAGAGCATCAAGTGCAGCCGTGATCCCGACCGGGTTTCCATCGTCACGTCCACCGACCCAGTCCTCTTTTCAGTCCTCTTTTCAGTCCTCTTTTCTTCTGACGGACGGATGCGAGTGGGAATTTGTCTGAAAGCAGTGATTGGATTTTGTTACAGTCGCGAGCGTTGGGAAATTGCGCAATAACATGCCAGCGTGCGTATTCCGGTCGAACCCTTGCAAGTTTTTGCAACGTGTTATTACGTCATACTTTTTCTTTGTGTCCTCCTCGTTGTGGAATCTCGTCCGGCAACATTTGATACGTCAGCTTGGATAAAACATGGACGTGTGTTGAAAATGTTGCCGTAAAAGTGAAACGAATCAATCCGGAGGTGTATTTTTTTTTCCATTTTCGCAAGGCAAACTAATTAACTCATTCAAACCCCAAAACGTGTAAACACGTTTTTAATACTTTGTCCTTCACTCTGAAAAACGTATTTACACGTTTTGATGTTTTTTTCATACAAGCGCATACAGAAGGCTTTGATGCAGCTCCTGAACTGAAGAGTTGGCTTAAAGCAATGATAGACATTACAAAAAACGACCAGCAGGTGGCAGCAGAGTATAAGAGATCAGCCAGGGCCATTTTGCAACAAGCTCTTTTTGCCATTGTTTTCAGCAGGGACGTGAATAATGATGAAACTGAAAGAAGAGACTCATCTTTCTTTTGGTAGAGTCCATGTTTTTATAGCAATAGAACACAATATTATGTGGGCCTTGCAAAATCAGTCCAAATCCAGTAAAACAGCCGGGAGGGAAGGGGGTTGCTTCAGTAAAAATGGCTGAGTTAATTACGAGCAATCAAGCCACACACGTGCAATGAACGAAGCCTTCCTTTAAGTCTGACTTGACGTATGTCTTGCTCGGATGGCACGCTTGGGACGCACGCATCTGCTCGGAAGGTGGCGAGCGGCAAAAAAGGCGGCGAGGTGGGAGGAGCCTCAAAGTTTTCTTGTGGATTGCTGGGCCTTCGAGACACTTTTGTGAGGCCAAGAGACTGCTGGACTCCATGATGCTTTTGTGCCTTTTGTGTCTGCAGACTCTCCCAATCTGCCAGCTCGCTCCATCATTGTCCGCACCGTCGGGGGGGGGGGGGCGTGACCGCTTTGTGTGCGTGCGGCGGGCGGGACGGCTGACATTTCACCTCGCCGCCCACCACAATGAAGCCAAATTTGCTCCCGCTCCGCCCCTGTGAGGTCACAGCCGTTTTGCGGCTGCCTTAAACGTGCTGGCCGCTTGTTTAAGAGCGAGCAGCTGGCGGGAGACGAAGAAGAGGTGGCCGGTTGGGGGGGGGGGAGGGGGGGGTCATTTGAAGGAGCTTCACTTTTCCCACTACATTCCGAGACACGCACGACATCAGCTCTGGAAGCCAAAAGGGAAAAATAACTTCTTTTTTTTTGGGTGGTGGTAAAAGGGCAAATAAAGCAGGATGCGATGCAGGGAGAGCGCCGGCATCTGCCGGGAGCGAATGATGGAGCTCATGCAGTGGCGGCGTCAGCGCCGCTCCACCTGCTGCTCCATTAAATGCACCAGCAACAACACACTTCATCATCAGCACATAATGCCAGCAGTCTATAGAAGCTCGCTACGACTTCATCAATATGTGTCGCCGCAAAGCCGTCGCGTCACGCCAACTAAATCGCTCTCATTCTTTTTTCTTTTGACACACTTTGCCACTCTTTTGGCGTGACGCCAAATCAAAAATTCAGCATCCAAGGACAGGATACATTTTGTTGTTTTTGCAGAATTGTGGAAACATTTCAAATACAAAGCAGGAAGAGAGTTTTGTTTTGGTACAAATCTGGATTCAAAGTGGGATCCATAAATTCTATCCCATTTACAAACAGAAGCATTTAAAACAATACAATCTATCCATCTATATTTATCTATTTATTTATTTATTTATTTATTTCAGAATCAGAAACATTTCTATTGGCCAAATATGTAAAATGTAAACCACACAAGTCACAACCTGTCCAAGTAACATGAAAAATAACAATGGCCAACAGTGGGAGACAAAATAGGAAAGCCTGACGGTCCAATAATTCGCGCCCAGAATTTCTTAGACGGAGATAAAGGAAAACATGAGAAAAGGGAGAGGAAGAGATGAGAATTATTTTTTTGCCCCCCGCCCACAAGATATGGGGATTAATTAAAAATTTTTTTTTTTTTAACTTCATTTAATTTTTATGTATTTTTTTAAAAATGTATTATTCTTTTTAAATTTTATTTAATTAATTTGCACACACAGCAAAGTTTGGGGATTTTTTTTTTTCTTGGACATAAAAATATCAATTAAAAACCATGCATCTAAAAATATAGAATAAAAATGCATTTATTTATTCATGAACAAAACCACGATTTGGATAGCCATGCAGGATTGAGAAGGAGTGTATTGATTCCGTTGCGCCTTGGCGGAGGTCTGCCCTCTTTGAGTGTGATTGCCCGTGAAATTGGATGAGATCACTAAAGTCATCTCAGTGTGTGGCGCAAAACGTACAATTTGGGAACGCCGAGCGCAATCAAGTGTTAATTTCACACTGGTCATGTTTGCGCTATATGCTCACCTCCGATGCAAAAAGAAACCCCCACACCGTGGAAAAGGGCCTTTCAAAGTGGGAGGGGCCGTGAAAAAGGCTCCCGTCCCTTTCTGGCTGCTTGAAGGGTCACGGCCAATTTGTTAAGCGCAATCAATTTTGCACGCCGGATTCCAGCCAGGCGGCTTTGGAACCTATGCAAATTGAAGCAAACTTTTTACATATGTGATAAAACTCTGGATGACCCCCCCCCCCCCCCCCCCCCCCAAAAAAAAAACACACACACCTATTACATGCCACTGTGGAACAAATATTTAGAGAAGAACGTTCAAATCCTCAGCCGGAAGTGCACGTGACATCATGCCGACAAGGTGCATCGTGTCCCAATACTTTTGCTGTATTCGAAGGCCGGCGGGTTCGTTTCGCGCTCAGCAGAACGCCCATAAAAGGAGTCAAATTAAATCACACGAAACTGGCGGCGGGCCCGAGGCGAGAGGATGACGTCATCGCGCATAAACATCAAGCGGGAGAGTTTGCAATCAGCGGCGGTCAAAATAAGACACGCATCCGTTCGAATGAAGTCCGACGGCATCACCGAGTAGCTTCGGAGCTCGACCTCGGGTCGGATTCTTCAAAACACAAGTCATCAGAAGAAAGTAGAACCTTGGCTCAGGTTGAGCTTTGAGGCGTGAATGCCGACGGGAGTTTGGACGTGCTCGGAATCGGACAGCTCAGCAGAACATCTGACAACTTCCAACGTCTTCCACTTCTTACAAAAACAGCATCGGGTCACGACTCGCCAGTCTCAAGTCGTGTTTGGGGTCCGGCCCGCCTCGCGCGGTGGCCACAACAAAAACGGCAAACCAAAAAATGGAGAGCAATAAAAAATCAAGTCGCATTTTTCTATTTCTTGCTATTTAAATATGAAATGACATTTGATTCCATTTCGAAGCACTGCACGCCCCCAAATAAATGATCAAATATTTAATTGATTTCAACTTAAAAGCTTGTAACATTTGAAAAAATCGGACACATTTAAAAATGTAATTAAATTAAATATAACAAAATTGAATACAAAAGATTTAAAAGCTCCCAAGAAATATCTTTCAAAATTCTGATAAAAGTACATTAAAATCTAACAAAACATTATTTAAAAAATATTTAATTGGTTTAACTAAAAAGCGCTAGACCTTTTTTTTGGGGGGGGGGGGGGGGGGGTAGCTAAAGGAGTCAAAAACGCATTTAATAAAATTGTATGAAATTAAAAGCTCCTTTGCAAATTCAAAATTAAAACTACAATCAGTTGAATGCAACTAAAATTATTTCGAACCATTTAAGAAAGTGCCGACCTGTTTTGAAAACATAACAAAAAAGTAACTCCAAGTCCCCGTTTTGACGATTAGATGGTCTACAAGTCGCAATTGAGTTTTCGAATGGAAACAAGACTTCTGCACGTTGATTGGTCGACTCCAAAGAATTGATTCTTCTGCGTAACAAACCCTCCAAAAACGAGCGACCTTCACGAAAACAAGGAACGGTTTCCCAATAACGTTAGCCGTTAGCCTTTAGCGTATCACGTTTCTTCTTTGTGTATTTGTGAACAAGTTACAAGTTGTCTCGCTGCGATGACGTCACGCCATTCACAACATCGCAAATAGTTTCCGTTCCTTTCTGTGACTCTTCCAGTCTCTCTGGAAATGGATCTAAGTTCAGTAGCAAAGTATTTGTACTTTTTCACTTCCCACAAAAGTTTGCATGCAAATGAGCTACAAAGTAAAGAGTTAGTCAAAAAGGACAAAATGGTCTCCAGTGTCTTTTTTCTCACGTGCAAAAACGTTCTCGTCTTACCGTCCGTCTCTACGAGTCCTCGCCGCCCTCGTCTCTTATCTGGAGCTTGTCCGAGCAAAGTCACCTTGCGTCGTCACTCGCTCATTTTTTGCCAAGTTTGTTGGACTGGCCGCCTCCTCCGTCTGCACGCTCCTCTTGTGCCACATGCAAGATGCCGTCGCTTATCAGGGGAGCCAATCGGAGCGCAGCGCCAAATTGTCCTGCTCCGTGCAATCAGCGAAACGGCTTGTCCCCTCCCTTTCCAACACAGCCAGGGAGGAGGAGGGAGGGGCGGAGCGTGGTAATTGATGGAAGGATAGCGATTTGTTGGGGGGGGGGGCTGAGGGGGGGGGGGGTGCAATCAGGCACTGTGAGCAGTGGGGGAAAGACTAAGTACAAATACTTTGTTACTGCTCTTAACTCTTAAATGTTGTCTGTCAGCCAGCCACGCCCATTTCTGACAGTCAGCCACGCCCACATGCCGAAAGGCTTCGTTGTTGAGTCATCCAATGCAGGATGCCTGTTTGCCTGTCCCTGTGGCTGCTGGGACTTCTGCATCAAAAACAAGCAAGTGTGAGCTCACCATGCTCATTTCTGGGAATTGCGCGTGAAGACAATCAAGCGTGAGCATCTCGGACCCGTAGCGTCTGCCTACACTCTAAAAAGAGTTGGGTCAAAAATGGACCGATCCGAAGAAATGGGTCTTTTCGTGTAAAACAACTTTACTTGGGTCAAACAACCCAAAAAGTTGGCTCAAATTGACCCGTAAAGAGGATGGGCCCATTTTGGATCCATAATTGGGTTACTTTTGACCCAACACTTTTTTTTCAGAGTGTGCGCTGTTTTGATGCCGTTCGCTTGATACGATCGCAGCTCAGCCGCTGGCAAACGCGACACGACCGACGCGTTCGGTGTCGCCGGTTTGCGTGGCGAGCCTTTAATGAGGCCTGCTGAGGAATTGATGAGCATAAAAGACGAAGCTTCCCACGTTCTTGCATCCGCGGCCAGTCGGAGGAGCAGCAATTCGTTTGGCAAATTGCTGGAAAGATGCTGAAAAATGAGGCGGCGGCGGCGGCGGCGGCGGCGGGCAGGGGGGGGGGGGGGGGGGGGGGGGGGGGATTGGTCCGCGGTCACGGAGATGTGATCCGTGTTTGGGGAGAAGGCGAGGGGTCTCGCAGAGGCAATCACGGAATGAACGGCGCCGCCGGAGAGCGGGCGCCGCCGCCGCCTTCGTCCTCGAGAGGATCATATCGGGGGGGCGACGGAGCATGTTGGAAGTGAAATGAGAATATATTAGACAGGAACGGGCGGCTGCGCGCACGCCTTCTTACTTTTCATTACACACTCGCAAGTGTTTAAATATTGGATTTACTAAAGTGATGGAAAATTCCACTTCCTACAGAGTGCCCCCCCCCCCCCCCCCCCCCCCCCCCCCCCCCCACCCCCCAAAAACACACTGAAGACGGTGGAGGGGAAACTTAACTTCAATATGTTTCTTCTGGTGCGGCGGTCATTAACCCATCCCCCCCCCCCTCTAACCCCCCCGTCGTCCTTCCTCCATTGCAAATACATTTTCATGCTTACAAACCAAAAATCACATTGATTTTAATCAGCTTCTCAACCATTTGAATAAAATTAGATTATAAACTGAAAAGACCCAACAAACTTTTAAAATAAATTAAACTATTACACACATTTGATTTGCACGATTCATTTAAAAATGAAATGACAAATGACATAACATTTACATGACATTTTGTTAAATTAAAAGGTTCTGACTTTTTTTTTCTTCATAATTTTCTCAGCTGAGAAGTGACACGAACTTGCTTTATATGTATTTTAATGAAAAATGGCAACCTATTTCTTTAAAATAATAATAATAATACAAATCAAATAAAATCCTATTTATTTGAATTTCAATTTAAATTTAACTGAACTGGATGAAAATGAAAGGAAAAAAAAATCAATCGAAAAACGACGTCCATTTTGTTGACTGAAGACGTCTTGATCCATTTCAAAGAACTTTCGAAAAAGCAAATGAAATCACACTCAAGTGAATTAACTCCTGACAGTTTTTTTTTGTAAACAAGCAGATGGTGGAAAAAGTTGACTTGAATACGTTTCTTCTGCTTCGCCATCTTTTTTTTTTCTTCTTTTCTGCTGCGGCGGGTCATTCGTCAACACCCCCGTCACCCCCCCGACCTCGTCCTCCCTCCCCCGCCATCTTTGTCCATGTTCAGCACCCGTGTCAATCTGTCAGCGGGTGCCTGAGCAGGCCCCCCTCCCAAGGAAGAAAAGGCAAAAAGCACCCCCCCCTCCCGCAGCAGCTTCCATCACAGTGGCAGAGCCGGGATAATAATTGGCAGAACAAATTGAAGTTAAAAGGCTTATGGAGCAGCTTTGGAAGTCTGTTTTTGGTGGAGGGGAAACCGGTGGCTGGGGGGGGGGCGGTGGGGGGGGGATCTGGAAAACAAGTCCCTGAGGGTCCGCCTCACAAAGGCGCAGATCCGCCGTAGAAATAGATTGGATACAGCAACGTGGACTTTGGTTTGCGGCTAACGTGCGAGATGTGGAACGGACACGCTGCTTTCACGCGGCCGCCATGTCCGCCCTCCCCCGAAAGCGTCCTTAACGGCCCGCCAGCATGTCGGGTCACGTCGCCGGAAATCCCACGCCTGCTCGGGTCCCTCGTGAAAGATCATTTGATGACACTCAAGGAGGACAAATTGTGGAAAGGCGGCAGCACTTTGGTGAATCGTGAACAATTCGGGGAACTCCGAAATTGAGACTAATCCGCCGTGTTTTAAAGAGCGCAGATTCTGAAGTCTGCACAAAAACTGGACTCTGCAAACTTTGGGGGAAAAAAGGGAACGTGTGAAGCTCTCGTTTGTTCAAAAGAGTTAAAAGTGCAACACAAAAGCAGACAAGTTTGTCTATTTCAAGGAGTGAAGCTACCATGCTAGGCTAATGAGCTCACGGGGGACGCTTAGCGAGCACGGAGCGCTTTGCTTGGCGCATTTGATGAACAAAAAGGTGCGAGATGACAAGAGCGACGCTTCGGGACGCTGCAGCATGTTAGCGCAAAATAGCGACTGAGGCTTTTTTTTTTCCCGGGTACTTAAAGCGAGCGTTTACATTAGCCTGACGGGTGCACTGACTCAGGGTGCATCTTGGGATTGATGCTCAACGCAAATACATGATTTTCTGTGGTTTTTGTCGTCTGTTCCCCTTTCCTGTGCTCTGGCGTTCCGCAAGTGTCAGTCTTAGGGCCATTTGAGACTCAGAGATGGGCAAATTTGAACTTGTCATATGCAGATGACATTTTTACCCCGATAAGAAGATGACGAAATGTTCATTCATGCTTTTGTCTCCTCACATTTTGTTCATTTTAGGATCTGGTCCAAAATTGTAGCCGTCATTTACGAAGCCCTCAAAAGTCATATTTGGTAGATACTGACTGCTTTTTACTTCCACTCTCACACGAGAGATTCAAAACCAAAGGTGACGGAGCCTTGCAGTCTGTTGCTGTTTTTTTTCTTGCAACTATAAGATGTTTGTGATTTTGCATTCTAACCATGCAGCATTTTAATTGTGACTGCTTTTTTCGGCAGAGGTGGCAAATCCAGGTCCCAAAAATTAAAAACCTTGCCGCAGTTTGGCTTTAGCCTCAGGCGCTAGCTAGCTAGCTCGCTCCTTAGCAGGTAAACGAGCGCCATGGGAGCTAGCTAGGGAGCTAGCTAACTAGCACCTGATGCTAAAGCCAAACCGTGGCAGGCTTTTTACTTCCTGGACCTGGATTTGCCACCTTTCCTCTTCGAGAAGTGCTACGTGAATAAAATGTACATCCTGACTTGCTTATCTTTGGTTTGTGCATCCGTATGTTAGCATGTGACAGACGTTAGACGGGAGGTACGCTAACATTTTTGAATCCGGGGCAAGGGTCCCGGTCCTGCTGACTAAGGAAGGAAGCGGCAGTTGGCGCTTGGTTAAATGAACGCACATGGAAAGTGCTCCAACATGAATATGCAAGAAGATGAGCCACCGAAGCACGACTGCAAACACGTGCGCATTGTCCTTAAGTGCTGCTGATGTTTAATTTAAATATTAGCGGAAATATGCAAGTGTATACGAGGTGCTAATGTATTCAAGGTATTATACCGGACTGACATCGCGGCATCTTTTTTCTCGCGCAAAAGTCAAAGTAAGTGTTGACATCATGAAGCAGTGCCTCTTAAAGAGACGGCAGCGATTTTGTTGGACTCTCTGCCCGAGCAAACATCCTTTTAGCCGTGACTCACGGGTCGCGAAACTGGTCCCCGGTCCCGGAAGACGAGCACTCAAGGGGGGAATTTGAATCCTAATTTTGTGCGTTTGGCAGGCAGCTCCAAATAATAGAAACACTTTGTGTCGGAAGCGAACAAGCTGCCCTCACTTAGCGAGCCCACGTTGCGCTCGGCTTGTATCGCCGGCGCCATGAGGAGCCGGCGTGAAAGAAGGTTACGCTGGAGAGGAACTAAAGCCTCCGTGTCATCTCAGATAAGAAGCTCAGCTCAGGGCCCTGCTGCTCCACATTAAAAAAAAGTCACGGAGATGTACAAAGAGCTCCTACGGGTCTTTGGGGGGGGGGGGGGGGGCGCTCACAAACCACGGTGGGAAGTCAGGGGTGTGGGGGCCCATCAAGAAATTTGGGGGCGCGCCCAAACGCTCGGTCCATTTCTTGTGGTGTTCCTCAAGGGTCAATCTTAGGGCCGGTCCATTCCAGGCCGAAATGGTTACGGATTGAGATCTTGGATGGCAACATGGACGACTGTGTGCCGGCACTTATCGACACTAGGGGTCTGTAAAAAAATAAAATAAAATCGATTCTCATAAGAATTGTGATTCTCATCGAAAATCGATTTGATCTAAATCATTTTATGCTGTCTTGCCCTTGTTTGTGTGTGCCTTTATTGGGAGCGCTGTTCATGTTGTACGCAAATTTGGCCACTTAGGGGCAGTGCGGTTCCGCGCGTTCTGATACACTGTTAAGAAAAACGATTGGAATTCAGTTGAATCAGGGCTTATTTGACTGGAGTTTTGTTTTTATTTTCAGTAACTGTACTTCAACGTGAGCACTTTTGCCACCTCTGCTGATTCGGGCAAACGGGAATTGAAACGCGTCCTTGTTGTTTTGTTGTTGTTATGGCGAGAGACAGCAGCGAGCCAAAGCGGCAACCTTTTCTGTAATTGGTGGCTCCGAGCTTTAATTGTGAGACATCGCGGTTGGCGCAAGGTCGCGGAAAGCGAAGCGTGACATTAAGCGGCGTCCTGTGACTTCCTGCTGGGCGGCTCGGCCTCAGACAAGCTGTTTCTTTCAGGATCCGTCTCCATCTGACCTTTTCATCGTGCGCGTATTGACTTTCACTCCGCCATGTTAAACTTCCATGCTGGCCGAAGACGGACGGGGAGGGGGACGAGAGCGGCGGGCGTTGGGGATGAAAGGCTCCCCGGGCCCTTTGATGCGGTATTCCGACGGGGACCCGGCCGGCCTTGATGAGCCGACGGGGGCCTCGGAGACGTGGGGCCTCTGTTATTTCGCCCTTCGAACCACCCACCCACCCCCTGTTCTCGGTCTTCCTGACCCCGCTTGCGCCGCCGCATCTGAGCGAGCAAAGCGACTTTTGAAGTGGCTGCCTGGCGACGCCTTGTGACTGACGCAAGGCAAACACAGCGAGCGAGCGGCTCCATTATGGATGCGGCTTCAATATTTATTAACCTGCAACTCAACACTTGAGTGCCTTCACTCACTCTGACAGCAAACACAAGTGCGGTTGTGATGTGTGTGTGTGGGGTTGGGGGGGGGGGGGCAGGATTACAGCCCCCCTACCATGAAGATGTCATTCAAACTCTGAAGGATGATTGTCTTTTTGGGACGATCACTCATGTGGCGCACGTTAATCCAGAGAGGTTAAATCAAGACTTTTTTTTTGGGTTACACTTAGGAATGAAGAAGCCAAACAAATAAGCCTAAAACGTCGCATGCTCCGCCCACATTTGATGACGTAGCCAAAAAGGCTTGGCAATTTATCATCAGTCATCTATTTAGGATGCCAGCTTCCGATTGGAACAAAGTTGGTGTGCAACGGATCAGCGTCGATCCGCGGTCGGTGCGGATCGGGCCCCGCGGTTCGAAATCGCCTACGATCCGCGGAGTTGTTGGCGGGGGGGAAGAAAACAACAACAACCGACAACAAAGTGCACATTCACAGTAGACAGCATTCAGTCATGCCAAGGAAGCTGAAACGTACTCAACGTAGCACACCGCTTACTCTCAGGGAACTTCAAAATAACGTTTGCCAAGTAATACATTGACGGCAATGCAAATAGTCTTAGTCAACATTTACTTTGAAAGCGGCTGATGTCGTGTCGTGATAGCGAGCTTGACTTCCCTTTTAGACGTTCGTAGTTTTGATTGACATTAAAGTTGCGAGCAACATCAACGCTATCCCAAACTCATAGTCAATTGCTAATTTAGGACGCTAACAAACTGCTAATTAATGACGTTTTTTTTTTTTTTAGCTAGCAGTTAGCTGTTAGCATTACCAACGAGCGTTTGCGGCTGGTAGCTGTAAATGAGTTTGGCTTACTTGAATTCTTTTTCAATATTCTGAACCAAAAGCTACTTTGTAAAACTCAATTAACTTGTTGGAAGATTACTAAAGAAAGATTTCAAGAGGGTCCTCGCACCTCCACCGCCATGAAAGTTGGGGGTTGCGTCTGCCACTCTATTTTTTTTTTTAGCATGTGGAAAATCTGGAACATGCCACAGCAGCCGTCCATTAAGTAAATAAATAATCAGGGTTGTTTTTTTTGGGTGTGTACTCTCTACATTCCTGCTCCTCGACCCCCCCCTGCCCCCCTGCCCCCCTGGGACCGGAACGAAACATCCACCCTTGAACGGACTTCCTATCTTTGGTTCACGTCGCGGTCGCTGGCGCACGCATCAGCAGGTCGGTCGGTCAATAGAATAACAATTAGAAGCCAGCGCGCATGCTTCATTACACGTTTGGCATGCAGGCGGCGGGGCTGAGATGGTGGGAGTGGGGGGAGGGTGTGGGGGGGGGCTTCTTCCATCCGCAAGCGGTGGTGTCTGTCTAACCTGCAACGCGGCAGATTAATGTCGCTTTGTGTGTGTTTGGACTCGTCCTGAGTCAGTGATCACAGGAGGAAATTGCTCCGTGGGGTTTGAACAGTGACACCGTCTGACTCTCACCCCCCCCCCCCCCCCGCCCCCCTTCCGCTTCAAATAAACCTTATCAGACTGCTTCCTTTAGAAGTACTTTGAACCTTTAGTCTACGTACTGTTCATATGTAACCAAGAATATCCTCATAGGACAGAAATAGTCGAACCAAATGACGAGCTAACAAAATCCCGTTTCAGCGACATTTAGCATTTTGACCTAAAGCGTATGTAAGAGGTCACCGTCTCGAGGGGCACCGTGGTCCCAAATTCAGCTCGACCCACGACATCCTTTGAACACATTTAAACACTCCAGGCGTGGAGGAGAACATCTATCACCTCAGCAAAGTCTTTATTTATCCCAAAACAGGAGCCGGACGGTCCGAGGTTCTGACTGGATGCTGACCCTGACGTGCTGTTGTCTAAGCAGGAAGGAAGCGTGAAGGTCTTTTGACCTCAATTCTGCATGATGACTGATCCACAGCAGCAGGAAATTACTTTTGGGTGACATTTTTTTAACAGGTTTTTTGAAAGCGGCTTCAACAGTTGTGTTTAAAAAAAAAACATACAGATCGTGTTGCCAAATAAGCAATTTAGTATATATATATATATATATATATATATAGAATGTTTTTAAAAAATGTGACTAGCATTTTATTTCCCAAGAGGAAGCACTTATTTTCCACATTATTTGTCAAGAAAAAATATTCAAGCGGAAATTGATGCAGGTTAAAAAAATACTGACTGGGAAAAAACAAACAGTTTAAAGGCATCAGGAAGTCTCAGAAAAGGTTCGGGGACAAAAACAAAACCTCAATTGTAATAATGCCAATGTTTTTTTTTTGTGTTTTCTTTCTCAAAGGAGAAAAAAGAGCAGATGAATTCATTCCATTTCTATCATCTCCATTGAACTTTTCTTATCACAAATGTGACATCTCGGTCGCATGCGCGAGCGTCAAAGTCACGGCGATAAAGTTACTGTGGAAAGATTCACGCATATGACGGCAACTGTCTTTGGTAGAAATGTTTGAAAATCAGGCCAAAAGTCGTCATGGACCCTTCGAACCCATCTCCTCGCAGACTCCGTGAGGATGTGACACTTCTGGGGCTTCGACTTGGGCTTAAGTACCCCCGTAAGTCATCTCTCGAGGGCGCGGCGCCGTAATGTGACACCTTTACACGCATGGAACTGACATTTACTCGCTTTTTTTTTTTTTTAGGTGCAGAAAGTCAGGGCAGATGTCGAATCTTCAGCTTCAAGTGTTTTCAAGTCAGAAAGATCCACGGCAGCTCGCAAGTATTGAATGAATTGAGGCATATTCAAGAAAGAGCGTAGACGCCATGTGATGTAAGCAAGTGACAAAATGGCCGCCCCCTGAGATGAAAAAAAAGGGCTGGATTTTGCTGCTTAACTCATATTCCACAAATGTAATATGAATCAAAATGTCATGTTTCGACTCGTGAGGTCACATAAAACATATTATTGCCAAGAAATGTTCAAGGTTGTCGTCCCGTTTAAATCAAGGACCGGTCGCATTCACCTTACGTCATGGGGAGGGAATTCCGTCGTAAAAAATGAGCTGCTGCAGCTTGCAAAAAAGTTTCAAAGTCAAATGCGGCTTGCGTTTGGGAAACTCTCCGCCCCTGAACGCGTTTATGCCTGCAGGTCCAGGTATGCGCGCCGCACGGAGCGTCAGAGCACGCCAAGCGCGGCTAATGCGCAGCTGTCCGACCCGGTTAGCTTTAGCGTTAGCGTCCCCTCTGCTCCATCACGGGGAATTTCCGCTTGGCTGCACGCCGGCCCGCGTTGGCGCTGCTTGGCGGCGGGAAAGTGAGAACGTGGATTGGATGTGAGAGCGGATGAAGCTCATGCGCCAGAATCCGCTCGGCAGGAACAAGACTGCGTTGCTTTTAACAAGCAAGCTTGGTCACGAGATCCATTTTATGTAGCGCTTGTTTTTATTAGGATATGGAGTCGGGGGTGGCAAAGGTACCTGCCGTGGGCCAGAAACGGCCCATCAGCGGGTCCATTTTGGCCAGTGGCCTTAGTGAATACATTAACTGCGTCGCGTCCCAGGACCGAGCCCATCAAACACCAGAACGGAGACGGTCCAACATCACAATTCCCACAATCACATCACAATTTTTTTGGGATTTGTTGGGGTCTGGATGTTTTCTTGGGTTGGGGCGGAGTTCTGGTGGGTGGTGTCTGGTCGGTGCTGGATTTCACCTTCCTTGGTTTTCTTTGGTCCTTCCTCGGGTCTCCTGACGGCGGTGTTCGGTTTAGGTGAACGGCATGAGATTTTTTCTAATAGGTTTTCTGGTGAGCTAACAAATACACGCACGCACGCACGCACGCACGCACGCACGCACGCACATACACATACTCACCCACACACAGAAAAAAATAATAAAATAAAATAAAATAAAATAAATAAATAAAAAAGAAAGAGCAATGATGATGACATTTCCGAATGAACAATACTGAGCTCTTTAAAAAAACAAAACAAAACAAAAAACAATTCCCCGAAGAGTGGAAGCACGTGCGAACAGCTCCGCATTTTTTTCCCCCCCGCTATCCCGCGGGCGTCCCCAAAACTTTTGTCCGTCTCTCTCCGCCCGGGTTGGCCCGCTCGGTCACCGGGGCGTCACTTTAAAGAGTTTTTCCAGTCAGAAGTTGAACTTGCCGCGAAGCGGAACAAAAAGGGCGAGCAAACAAAGCGGCCGGCGGCGGCTCGGCGGTGTTGGAGGTGATTGGATATTTTCCCATTCATTAGCTCATAGCTATAATCTGCGGCGGCCTCTGAGAGCAATAAGCAATTACGCCGTGTTTATCCCCGCGACTCTGACAGAACTAATCTGCTCTCAACAGCCAGTGCCGGAAATAATGAAATTAATTACGACAATGAATGCGACTGGCGGAGAAAGGTAGAAACGTAATTATCCGTATTGCTGCGTTTCCCCTCTTGTCGCGCGGGAGAAATACGTTACGCTACCTTTTTCATTCTTTCATCGCAACAAGAGGAATACTCCTGATTTGGCTCATCATCTTCATCTTCATCATCATCATCATCATCACGCTCTTGCTCAAACCGTGGACTGCAGTGACCTCGGCTGAGGCAGCGTGACCTCGGAAGTAGCTCTTCAAATTGAAAGCCAAATGATTTTATGATTGCGCATTAAAACCCACTGAGTCACAATTTTGCAAACTCTAATGAAAAACAGCCTTGAACATACGAGGATGCAATAAAAAAAAAAACAACTTTTAAGGATCAGAGCAGGCGGTGAATATCAAAAATAAATCAACATTTTGAGTGCTACTGTGACCAGTTTCTCGCAACAACATCGCATGTAGTGGGCAAGTTTATCATAAGTCGACCCACCAAAAAGTCTCAAGAAGTCATGCTTGAAAAAGACACAGGACGTCTGCCATTTTGGTCGGAAACAGATCGCTTAGGGTTCATTTTGTCATGTCTGGGAAGATCTGCTTTTGGTTGAGGGTCCCGATTGGTCCTGAGTGGGTTCCAGCCCTTCCGCGGGTTGACCGATCCGGGCCCTCGGCCACTTGTGCCCGGCCCCAGGTGTGGCTCGTTACCCAATCAGTGTGGGTGTATTGAGTTCCCGGGCGGTGACCAGTCGGCGTGGGATCGTCGCCGCTTGTCACGGTCACCCCCGGAGTTCCGTCTGTCATTTTGATTTTGTGGCCGGCACGGTGGCTGACTGGTTAGCACGTCCGCCTCCCAGTGCAAAGGTTGTGAGATCAAGTCCGGGCTTCGGCCTTCCCGGGTGGAGTTTGCATGTTCTCCCCGTGCCTGCGTGGCTTTTCTCCGGGTACTCCGGTTTCCTCCCACATTCCAAAAACATGCATGGCAGGTGAATTGGACACTCCAAATTGTCCACAGGTGCGATTGTGAGTATGGTTGTTCGTCTCTGTGTGCCCTGCGATTGGCTGGCAACCCGTTCAGGGTGTACCCCGCCTACTGCCCGAAGCCAGCTGGGATAGGCTCCAGCAACCCCGCGACCCTTGTGAGGACAAGCGGTACAGAAAATGGATGGATTTTGATTTTGTATCTTTTCAGTTTGTGGTTTAGTTAGCGTTAACCAGTACCCTGGTTAGTGTTTTCTGTCAACTAAAGCACGGCAAATATTGCGTTTTCATCAGTACTTCAACCGAGGTACAGTCAGCTTGCGGCGAGGGGTCGCAGCGCCACCTGTTGCTTTGACATGCGCCGGGTTAGCCTGCCAATGCGGACAAACGTAATGAATCATTCAACACGCTGACGCGCCGAGCCCGACAGCTGCAACGTGAGACGCAAGCTGTAATCGGAGTCACGCCGTGCCCCGCGCCTTCAGCGCCGCACATCAACTTGAATAGCGTCAGCATGTACAACACGACTGCCTTCAGTGTCGTCGCTTCCTGCTCCAGTTTCGCAAGCCGCGGGGGAAGCGGATCTTCCTTTCAGCGATCGACAACGTTACACGGACACGGACACGTCCCCGCGATCCACACACACGCGCTTTTATTCCTCGCGATGATTTTCATACACCGACTGTTTTGTTCCAGAAGCGTATGATGAGTTATTAACATTGTTTTTCAGTTTCAATTTATATTTTAGCCGTTTTGGATTTAGTTATAGCAGTATGGCTCAATGAATAGAATTGTATTATCTGTCTCACTCTCAGAAGAAGGGCAACGGGTTCCTTCCATTTGCTATCTTAAAGGGAGTTTAGTCTAGGACCGGTCTTAGCCGGTCGGAAGGGAGTCTGGTACCGGTCTCAGTCGGAAGAGGGGAGGGACAGGCTGATGTATTATTGTTTTTCTCTAATCTGATTTATACCTATGGGAACTTGCTGAACTTGCTGATGGGAGGAGACTTTTCGTATTCACCCACTTTTCAATAAATAATGATGTGCCGGAGTAGAGAAGACACAATCTGACCAGAACACGATTTGAGTGTCGACAGTTTTTGTCATCAGAAGCTTCTGTTTTAATGATACCTTTGCAAAGGGACTTCTTCACCAGAATCTCACCATTCAGTTAATTGAACACGCAAAGAGTACAATACTTAATATTGTCTACTCTAACACGTATTATTAAAGTCTCAGTCGTCGGAGGCTAAAGCTCGCACCTAGCATCGCGCAGGCGTCACAACGGTTTAAGTGTGAAAAGCCGCACACGAATGGAACAAGCGCGCACCTCCAACACGTAATTACGTTTAATGGCGAGTGTGCTGAGAAACTCGGGAGCCAGCCAGACTTCTTGAAAACCTTAACGACTCAAATTGGTCCGAGCCGCCTGGCTCGTTTTTGTGCGCGGCTAAAAAAAAAAAATATGCATGCCGCTGCGTAGGTGCAAATCTTTTGTTGGCTTGCTTTTCACCACAATTGATCTGCAAAACCCAAGTCAGCTTTGCCATCGATTTACCCGCACAAGTTTGACTGTCAGCGTCCACACAAATTCGATGTGCTTGGAATTGTAGAAATGGAAAGAAAGAGGTGATCGTGTGTCAGCGGCGCAACTTTGCCCTTTTTCAAAACAATTTCTCGTAAAGGGTTGCAGGGTATCTTTTAGGGCAAAATGAAAGCCTTTAAGGCTACTTTGATTCAAATGAAAACCGCTCCTTGCTTGGGTGATACTGGCTCAATAGAAGGAAATATACAACGGCGTATTAGTGCCACGTATAAATATATATTTTTTTTAGCAAACGTGCCACTTTATAAAGAAAAAAAAAACCTCGTAAATTTGCAACTTTATAAAGTGGCAGATCTGCGAGAACAAAACTCACAAATTTGCCACTTTATAAATTGAAATTACGAATGAATCCGTCTCCATCCTGCCGTTTTAATTTTTTTTTTATAAAGAGCGTCCGTCCTCACATTAGACGAAAGATACGCTACGTGTACGTTTCTGAGTTTTTTTTCGCGCAAATTTGTTGTTTTTTTTCTCTCTCGGAATATGAAAAAACAACATTTATACGCCATCGTAAAGATACGAGCTTGCATGCCGCATTTTTTTTATTTTCATGCAAACTAGCCAAATTGAGCTTGATCAAACAATTGGAAAACAACATTTTTCAGACTTTAACAATGACGCTTTTATGAGATAAGAAAAGCTAAGATAAGATTGATCAGTCCCACAATGGCAGCATTTGCAAGACGCTCTTTCATTACCTTTCTGTGGCGTTTTCTTCACACTTACGGGCAATTTTCTAGTTTTTTAATCTGCTGGCGTGGAAAAAGCAATATGGTAACGGCAGCTAAGTCATAATAATGCTAACAGCGCGGCGAGCGCGTCCGTCCCATCCATCAACACGACTAATACGCCTCCTCCTCGTTCTCATCCTGCTCTGCTGCAAACTTGTGATAAACACACGTTGAGACATGCCCACTTCCCCGCGCCGATACCATCGACCCACTGACAGATTGCGGACCCCCTCGCCCCCTCAACCCGCATCAGAACCCCCCCCCCGGGATGAATTACACACGGCTCGAGTGCCGACAATTAGCTAAATAGGCTGAGGATTGATCTACGAAGAGCTAAGTGGGGGGGGGGGGGGGGGGGGGATTGACTGTCTGTTGATGTAAACAGAAAAGACGTGGCGTTGACAGAATTGAAGTCAGTCAGGAAGGCGGGAAGCTCCGCCGCCGCGTCAACGTATTCATTGAATATGCGAGGCCGACCCAATTTGTGACCCCCGCTACTCGTCAGCGGCGAGAAAAACAAAAATGTCATCTTATTCCACATGAGACCAACTCAGAACAAAATGAAAATAATGTCACCGCATACAATATTCACGCAGTTATTAAAATGATAAGCAGATTGAGGACATTTGCAGCCATAAATAAACTGTTTCAATTAAAAACAATAAAATCCCTTCGATGCATCACCATCATCATCATCATCATCATCATCATCATCATCATCAGCGTGACAATGACACGTGGCAGCGGAGGTGCCGAGATGTTGGCAATGGCAGTAAAGATGATTTAACGATGACTTTCATGTCAACCAAGGACAAAAGTGCCCCCCCCCCGAACACCCCCTCCCTCCCCCGCCCATGGATTCCCGTGGAGGGATTACGTTTAGATGAGGACACAAGTGCCTGGAAAGACACAGGAAGTGTGCCATTTTGGTTCAAAGCAGCCTTTTAGGGTCATCTGGACATTTCCAGGAGGGATTCAAAAACGTTTTGAAAATTCAGACCCTGAGGCCGGTATTGCTTAGCAACATGACATTTGGTAGACATGTCTATCATGAGTAGATCTGCAGAAAGATCCCTCCTCGCCCCCCCAAAAAAAATATGCCAATTAGGTTCGAAGCAGCCTTTGAAGAGTCAAACTGGTCGTTTCCAAGAGGTTAAAAACGTTTGGAAAATCCAGCCGCCAACATGAAATTTGGTGGAAATATCTGTCACGAGTAGACCCACAAAAAAGTCTCAACAAGCCACAGCCCGAAAAGATACAGGAAGTTTGACCTTCTGGTTTAAAGTGCACATTTTAGATTCTAATTAGCAACTTCCACGAGTTTCCGTCTCAGTTTCATGGAGCAGCATAACATTTTGGAAGATCTTGCGTAGACCCACAAAAAAGTCTCAAGAAACTATATCTGAAAAGACACAATAAGTCCTCATTTTGGAATGTGGCAGCCAATTTAGGGTAAATTTAAAAAAAGGCTTAGAAAATGAAGCCTCAAAGCTACTTAGCATTAGCAACATGACATTTGCTAGACCTGTCTATCACGAGTAGACCCACAAAAAAGTCTCAAGACACAATATCTGAAAAGACACAATAAGTCCTCCTTTTGGAATGTGGCAGCCATTTTAACGTTTAGAAAATGAAGCTACTTAGCATTAGCATTCATACGAAATTTGGAAGTCCTGTCAATCATGAGGAGACCCACAAAAAAGTCTCAAGAAACTATATCTGAAAAGACACAATAAGTCCTCGTTTTGGAATGTGGCAGCCATTTTAACGTTTAGAAAATGAAGCTACTTAGCATTAGCATTCATACGAAATTTGGAAGTCCTGTCAATCATGAGGAGACCCACAAAAAAGTCTCAAGAAACTATATCTGAAAAGACACAATAAGTCCTCGTTTTGGAATGTGGCAGCCATTTTAACGTTTAGAAAATGAAGCTACTTAGCATTAGCATTCATACGAAACCCACAAAAAAGTCTGAAGAAACCATGCCCGAAAAGACACCGGAAGTCGGACTGTTCGGGTTGTCACTACAGGATAAGATAAAAAGGAGCTCAAACTGGCACGGAGCACACAAAAACTAATAAGGACAAAAAATAGCATGTGTGGAAAGCTGGAGGACACGAGCATCATCTTTCTGTTCACATTTCAGCGGGACATTCATTCATCATCGCGTCACCCTCTACACGACGTTCTCAGCCGCAACACGAGCTGTACTTTATTGTCAGCAGGTGGACTCTTTTGTTCCTTGCGGAAAAATAACCCAACGCGCTGTTGACAACATGAAACATGACAACGCACGTCATGTTTTTCCCGCCATTCGGCCCCTCGGAAAGGGAGGCAGGAAGTCATTCGTCTTTACGACGTCACGCAAGCCGAGCGTCCCCGTCTTCGGTCTTCAAGGTCAACTTGATCATGAACAACACCGAGAATATTCAGGAAAACCTGACATGCGTTGCACAAGCAGTCCATTCAGCCATCGGGCAACTGTTCACGGTTGAGTCTTCACAGTGTCCCACTTCTGACACCATTTTGTCAGTCTCACAAGACGAACGTCAAAACTGAAACTCTGTTAGAGTTAAAATGACTATTTGAATAATATCTAGGTGACCTGGACAAGATTAACAATGATTTGATAGTTTACAAGCACCCAGTGGGTGTCCTGAGCTTTTCTCAGTCCCACTATTTGTCCAAACCATAAAAGTCAATCAAGGTACAGTACCACTTTACTTGCATGAGCTAAAGTCTAAACTATATTTTAAAGTATCTATTAAGTGCAGCCTGCACTGATTCCATCTTCGTATCATAATAAAAGCATACAAGTGGTTTGAAATAGCTTGAAATTTGTTGAGGGCATCCCTAAGAAGAAGCATGGGCCCTAAGATTGACCCTTGAGGAACCCCGCGGGAAAACAGTTCGGACTTTGCCAACAACCACAGAAAATGAGTTAAGTGCCAACATTCAATTCATTCATTCACATTAGGTGGGTTTCCATCCACTTATTTTTATTCAAATTTTAAAAAGTGAGAACATTTTCGAAATACGAAAAAGGGCCTAAAATTTGCAAAAAACAACAACAAAACGCTTAGAGGAGATGGATTTTGGAGCTTATCCAAAAAAGGAAAATGCGAATTTTGGCTATGGAAACAGATTTTGCGAATAAACGCTGACAACACGTCGCGCGTTTTGACCGGATATTACGTCGTTTGTAGTTACAAAGCAACGATAAAGTAAGGTATGTTTAGGGTGACGACGAAACGGAAATCTTTTTGGGATTAATTCAATAAGCGAATATTGATGCTGTCTGAGATGGAAAACAGCAACGAAACGCTACGGTTGATCAAGAATCACAAGAGCAAAACTCACTTCCTGGTCTTCTTCTTCTTCTTTTAAACGACTGGTGGATCACATTTCTATGGTGGTGTATAGCGCCACCTACAGCGGCGGAGTCCCGTCTCAATATTCGCAAAAGAAGAACAGATGGAAACGGGCAGTAGCCGAATTCACTCCCATGGAAATTCCTGTAATGTCGCAATTCTCGTCATAATGGTCGTCCATATAGCGCAAGTGCGAGGATTTACATTCCCGTCAGGCTCCTCCAGCGCGCCGTGTTCTAATTTGAGGCTCGAGATATCGCGTGCCAATGCGATATCGGAGCGAGTGAATAATTGAAAAGCCGGGATCGCTTTCCAGGTGACATCAGTCGGATGTGCGCGCCCAACGTTGGGCCTCCGCGCGTCCGTAGGCGTACACGCTCCTTAAATAGGCTGACGGGTCAAACACTCGGCGAGCGGACCTGCGGGCACGGAGGCCAATTACGCGTGTTCTGCTCTGCACAAACACCTCCCGTGTGTGCGCGAGGAGACGCGCTCGCCGTCCTCTTGTTTAAACAGGGGAAATGCGTTTGCCCGGCGGAAGGTGTGGGCGGACAGATTTGTGTGTGTTTTCTCCCCCGCGCGCTCTCCTCGTCATTCTCATCCACTCTGACAAGCTTCCCGGTGAGCGTTCCGAGGGCTTTCTGCGCCGGTTGCAAAGAACGCGCGGAAATCAATGAGGTTTCGTTAAGCCGGCTATCAATCCTGACATCTTCTCTTCATCTTCTCCTTCCAAGCCGACGAGCACACGCCTGGCAGACATTCTACTTTGTCTTGCTGCATGGACGCATCACATCAGAGCGTGTCCAGGAGGAGGCGGGGGAGGGGGCAGGGGCGGGGGCAGGGGCGGGGGCGGGGGCGGGGGCGGGGGCGGGGGCAGGGGCGGGGGCGGGGAAGAGTTACGCCATACGCGTCGGGAAGGGGATTGCGGGTTATTTTGCACGCTGCCCTGGCCGAGATCTGGAACTTTTTCAAAGACTTTTCCAGTCTCTGTTATGTGCTCTCCGTTCACATCCAAGGCGGAGTTTTACCAGCTTGCTGTGCCGAGTAAACTGGTCATGAAAAATAGTAGGCGTGTCAGGCGATGACATTTTTTTTATCGTAATTAATCGCATGACTTCAACAATTAACTCACGATTAATCAGCAATTTTACATCTGGTCTAAACGTACAATAAAACGGACACATTATTTCCCCTAAGTTTTCATACTCTTGTTAGCATAAAAGTTCAACTAATAGAAATATGGCTGCATCTTTTAGTCATTTCATAACAATTCATAAAACTGAGTTGAAATGAAAAAGATGTACTGTACTGTAAAAAACGAGTGTGACATTGATTTGTGGTGAGGTCATCTCTCAGCCACTAGATGGCATTATTGCATTTGTAAGACTTTACATATTAAGAGCTCTCATTTTTAACATGAAGCAACTTGTGAAATTGTGCACATTTTTACAATTGTTAACTTGACACCGGTCATTAATTGCGCGTTCATTCCTCATCTTTGAGTTTGATTGGAGCAGAATTTCTTTCGTGTCATGTGGGTCAAGTTCTCATAGTGTTCATTGAGTGTCGCGGTCTCAGAAGGAGGTGGACCCGAGTGCCGGCTCCTGGCAGTCAGTGAAAGAAGCTTTGTGTTCTCACAGAAGAAAAGGAAAAAATACTCAGGAGGTCGGCACCAGTGGCAGAAACGCGTCTACAAAAAGCGATAATAGACTCCGGGGGTGTTCCATCTGCTCGTCGCCCAAAGTTCACGACCCGGGTGGCGTTCGGGACTCTCGCTCTCTTTGATCTGGCACAACGAGTCCATTCAAAAACTTCTCAGCAGGCCTCAATCCCTGACTTCAAAATCTCAAGTTGTGCTGTGAAAGTCGCACGCTGTAAATAGTTGGGTCAAAAGTAACCTAATTGTAGATCAAAAATGGACTGATCCACTTTATGGGTCAATTTGACCCAACTTTCTGTGTTTTGCGTTTTGTACAAAATGACCTATTTTTTTTTTTTTTTTTGGGTGTACTTCCTCCCCATCCTCGGAAAATTGGGTGTAATTGACCCAAGTTGTTTTATAGAAAATGACCTAATTTGGGACCCAAAGGCAGATCAAACTGACCCAAGTAGACAATCTGAACCAACTAAATGGGTTGTTTGATACAAAATGAGCAATTATAATTTTTTTGCCAAAGTTGGGTCAAATTTACCCAAATAGAGGATCGGTCCGTTTTTGACCCATAGATGGGTTATTTTTGACCCAACTGTTTTTAGAGTGCAAGAATGGTCCGAGCATGATCACAAAGACAGAAAATGAGACGAGTGGCGCTGAATCCGAACTGAACCTGATCGACTCCAGTTGAGCTTTATGACGAATGACAATGACACAAACACTGCACTCTAAAAACAGTTGGGTCAAAAGGTAACCCAATTATGGATAAAAAACAAAAAACGGGCCGAACCACTTTATGGGTCATTTTGATTCAACTTTCTGGATTGTTTTATACAAAATGACCCCATTTTTTGACCCAAGTCAAGGATCTGACCATTTTTTTTACGAGTTGTTTTACATTGAAAGTCCCATTTCTTGATTCAAAGTAGCGGATCGGTCCATTTTTCACCCAACTGATTTTAGAGTGTACGGAAGGTTCCTGGTCACCCGCCATATGCGTGCCGCCTGATCCCGAAGGCCTTCGAGCCGATTGACCGGGCGCGCAGGTTCGAGAGCCGCAAAGCACAACGCCATTATGTGATTTGCTGAGGTGGCTTGTCAGACGGGACCTAATCACTCCGCCGGCACTCTCAGCTTGTTTATCACAGCGGCAGTCAAGAAGGAGCGCCCGGCGGGACATTTGGCGGCGAGCGCTCCGGTCGTCTCCACTTCCTCATCCCTCCCTCGCTCGCGTCTGCTTGGCAGCGTTCCCGCCGGGCGTCCCTCCTCTCATGACCCCATGCGACGTCCTCAAGGTGCGTCTGCCCAGCGCGTCGACACCGATCACGCTGCGAGCGCCCGCCGAGCGCCCGCCGAGCGCCCGCCTGCGTCTTTGTTTGTTTGTGTGCATGAAATTGGGATTGCGAGCGTTTAGGATTCCACTTGGCTCGCTGATAAAGTCTTACTGCGAGGAGGGGGGGGGGGGGGTTGGGGGGGAGCGAGTTTATTTCCGTGCTTTCCTCCCGCGCAACCTGAAATCTCCCGGCGCAGATCACAAAGCGCAAGGGTTTTCTTTTGCTTGTTCTTTGTCCTGCTCATTGCAGCGTGAGAATCCGCCATGAACGGCCAGCCGACAAGGAGGCCAAATGTTTTTTTTTTGCCACCGTCTTCAAGGAACTATGTTGAATCGAGTTGAGGAGCTTCACTTGTTCAAACGTTGTTGTGCTTTGCCGCCCTCTTGTGGCCTCTATAGGTAATAATTAGGGCTGGGTATCGATTCAAATTTCCTCAATCGATTCGATTCCGATTCACAAGAGTTCAGTTCGATTCTATTTGGATTTTTCCCGATTCGATTAACTTGATTCGGTCCGATATTGGTTAATTTCGGAACATCAATTCTTCTTAAATAAGAACATAATAAAAATTAAAAAAAACTCCACAAACATTAAATACAAATTTACAAGATTCTGAATTGTCATAAAGTGCAATGAGTCAGGTCTTTCATAAATATATAAAAAAGTACTTTTGAATTCACGCAAATAGTAAATCTAAAAAAACCCCAGTACAATACAAAAATTTGCCTTTAAAATTATATTTTGTTGTTTAATTTATGAGAAAAAAGAGATATTAAAATAATTTATGGTTCATGCTTCTATGAATCGATATCACGCTCGAAAAGGAAAATCGATTCGATTATTCGATAGCAGTTAGCTAGCAATTCTAGTGTCAAACTTTTGGGAGGGTCGGGTTACTAAACTCGCGATAGATGCCACATCAAGGCGGGAAAGCACGACTTCTCTATTAGAAGGGGTTATGGCCCGATGACATGAAGCTCCTCCCCTCGCTTCAACGTAGTTCTGAGTTGACTTTGGGCAAGACGTGGGGGACATCATGAAATCGACTCGTCCCCCAACATTTACACCAATGGACAATTTTGTATCCTGTAAAGTTAACATGCATGTTTTTGGAATGTGGAAGGAAGCTGGAGTTCCGACACAAGCATGAGAAGAAATCTGAACAACCAGTGCCAAGACTTGGACCGTCAACCTTAAAAATGAGCTGACTTCAAAACAAACATTTCCATTATTCATGTTTTAGTTTTTTTCAGTTTGGTAGCAGTCCGCGCTGTCCTGGGGCTCATTTGAATCTGCGTTGTTGTGAGTCCAAAGAAGGTTCCAACCTTTTGGAAATCAGGATACGAGCGGAGGTGTTGCATCGTCTCACGTCCTCATTAGCATTCGTCTATTCCGCGTTTTTTTTCCCCTCCCCTTTCCGGCAGCATCTCAGCAGCGAAAGACGACAGGTTGTCCTTTGAGCGGGGGACTCTCATTAAGTCTCTCGACAACGAACCTTTGTCTGGCTTCTCTTCCATTGTTGTGTTTTTTTTGTTTTGTTTTTTTTGCTCGAGAGTTGGTCGCACACGCCGTTGCGGGGGTCGCAACTTTCAAGCTACCCGTCGCTAATTCTGCTTAATCTGCGGGAGAGTCTGGGCGCAAGATGAAGCTGATTGCTCAGCGGAGACCCTCATTTCTTTTTCCGTGGGGGGGCGGGGGGGGGGGCGGGGGGGGGGGGTGTCAATTAGAAAACTTAAAGAGGCAAAGTTGGGAAAGTTAGCGTGTTGATTGCACAGGCTTTCTGTTGTTTTCCAAAGAGTTTCCTGGGCGGTGTAATCAGCTCACTAATATGCGCAGCCTTTTATCCCGACACTCGCATTAATCAAGCGGTGCTGCTGAACGCGAGCGGATGATTGGGACAATAAGTGGTGCGTGTCATCCAAACAGCCATTAAGCGTTTGGACACGACACCTTCATTAGCGGGTCGACCGGGCCGCCGCCCAAATTCCTCCCTCCCCCGTTGCTCGCGTGCATCCGGGAAAATGTCCAGCGGGTCATACGCGGTGATGAGAAAAATCAAACCTCATGAAGAATGCAGCGGAAACGTATACAATTTGCATTCAACTCGACTTTATCTTTCATCCAAGAGCACCATCTAGAGGAGTAAAAAAAAACATCGCAAGTGCTTCACGAAGCTTCATGAAGCACTTGCAATACGGCTTGACGCCTCTAGATGGTGCTCTTGTTAAAAGATGCCGTCATTTCCATTGCACTATTCTTTATGCTTAATCCAAGAGCACCATCTAGAGGAGTAAAAAAAATATATATTGCAAGTGGTTCATGAAACTTCATTTCCCACCACTAACATACGAGTGTGTCAGGAAAGTTCCAGGACTGACGCCACAATCGACAAAATAGGAATTTTCAACCAGACACGCCTACAAAGAGTTGCGGCAGGACAACTCAAGGCTGCTTGACAGCGACAATGCCCTGAGCATCTGACAGTTCCTGGCAGAGAACACCATTGACATGCAGGAGCTCCGTTCCTAACCACTTGTGAGTTGTTTCCTCTTTCCCAAGATGAAGAGGGTCATCAATGCATTTGGCGTACTTACGGAACTTTTCTGACATACCACATATGTGAGGAAAAATTAGAATGCGGGGATAAAATTGGCGGCAGGAGAGACGCGGCAGATCAAACCGGTGCGTCTGGCTGCAAATTGGCCGGCGAGGGAGACAAACGGCCGCGACACGGGCTGATGGCAGCCATTCGTCAGGGAAGATTGAGGAGGCGTTGCGGAGATGGCGCACATCTCCATAAATCATGTTGACAATTGACTTCAACTGCAAGTCTGCCATAAACAGCCCATGTAGGACGCCCCCCTTAGACCCGCCCCCCCACCCACCCTTCCCCCAGTCCTCAGCCCCCCCCCCCCCCCCCCCCCGCCAGCCGACTGTGAAAGAAAATGAAAACGCGATGCGTCGCGCATCACCTGCGATGTTACCTTCTCTCTCAATTAAAGCCACAAAGGCAATTTTCCGGTAGTGTCGGATTTTGGTTCGGCGTCGCCGTCTCTCGATGCGCCACTTATCTCTGCAAACAGCCCGTTTTGTTTGAAAGATAATAACGCTGGCTTTTGATGCGGAGAGCTCTTCATCGTCGAACAATACGTTGCGACTCAGACGGCGGCAACCTCGCACGCAACGGCGAACTCTTTGGAGCGGCTCCAACTTACGGCACTGAAACGTTCCTTTCATTGCCAGCATCCAATCTTTTTGTGACGCGGGACCTTCGACAACGACGGCGTCTAAAAGACAATCGCAAGGTCGCGGGTGTCGTTGTCTCTGGATCGAGATCTCGATGACGGCACGACGACGCGGCGGGTTGCAATTGGAAACGTTTGTTTGAATTTCTTTGCGCGAAACTGGTCTGTGATGCCAAAAGACATCAGTGGTCGATTAGATGTTATGCTTCATCGCCATCAGCAATGGAACATTAATTACGTATGAGGACTCGTTATTACGGCCGAAGTGAGTTTCCTCCGTAGGGTAGCCGGGCTCTCCCTTCCCGTCATTCGGGAGGGACTCAGCGTCGAGCCGCTACTCCTCCACATTGAGAGGAACCAGTCTTAAGAAAAAGAAGAAAAAATAAAAAAAATAAAAAAAAATAAATAAATAAAGAGAGGAAGCAGTTGAGGTGGCTGGGGCATCTGGTTCGGATGCCTCCTGGGGAGGTGTTCCGGGCATGTCCTACCGGCAGGAGGCCCCGGGGACGACCCAGGACACGCTGGAGAGACGATGTCTCACGGCTGGCCTGGGAACGCCTCGGGATCCCGTCGGAGGAGCTGGCTGAAGTGGCTGGGGAGAGGGAAGTCTGGGCTTCCCTGCTAAAGCTGCTGCCCCCGCGACCCGACCCCGGATAAGCGGAATTGAAGACGGAACAGAACAGACTCGTTATTACGTTAAAGGAGACATATTGTGATTTTTTTTTTTCACAAGGTAAAACTTTCAAACCACTTTATCTACTGCAGGATCAATGCCGAAATATCATTTTAATTGGCTTTGACATGATACTATTTTTGGCGAACCTTCACCCACCCTAGCCTCCGAGTCATGGGAGGAGCAAATAAACGCGCAAAGGCTTTTTGGTGAAGGGAAAATCGAGACAAAAAAAACGTTCCTTGCAATATGTTGAAGTACGCGCCTCCAGTAGCCCAAAACATTCTCCCGCCTGAAATTGACCAAAAAAAAAGCGCCCTCGGGCTCGCATTGCAAACGTCACGTGACCAAACCCAGACAACAGGCGAGCCGTGACGTTCGCAATGCGAGCCGTGACGTTCGCAATGCGAGCCGTGACGTTCGCAATGCGAGCCGTGACGTTCGCAATGCGAGCCCGAGGGCCCTAAGCAGGGGTATCTGTGTACAAATGATTCCAAATCAATTTTCCTCTTTCAAATGCAAAGCATACAAAAGCGCAGCGCGCCTGCTTTGTCTTCACACGCCAGCGCAGGCGTGCTGACGAGTCGCGTGATGCAAAACATCGGCGGGCCACGTCGACGTTCGGGGGGGCTCAGCATGTGGCGTTTGCGTGGCTTCCGCCAGATGTTGACTCGAGCGGCGCACAGATGACAAACTTTGACAAATCCTTCATCCAACACTCAGCGGGCTTCCGCTTTGCTTTGTTTTGTTTTGTTTGCACGCGCCGCCGCCGCCTCGCGCCGCCGCCTCCCGCGCCGCCTCGCGTGCCGCACGCCACGCTTCCCGCGCGTCTACACCAACCACGTGGCAGCTAATAACCAGAGCCGGGACTAAAGTCAGTTGTCTGCCTCTGGAGAACTCACTTCGGTCACTTTTTTATTGTAATAAACGTGTCGACTCGGGGAGTCCGTAAAAAGCCAATAACTCTTTCTGTAAACCGTCAATTCATAATTGCACTTCATCAGAAATATGAAAGAACGCACATTTTTTAGATAGACAGAAATATAAAATCAGCAAAAGACTTTGGTTGAAAGCAGTGAACATGATTACTTTTTATGGCTGGGCATAATTTTCAGGAACAAACTGAATACACGTTTTGTGTTTGATCATTGATGTAGCCTACAAATCAGAAATAGTATTAGTAGTTTTTTTTGTCAAAACCGCATCATGCTTGTCCGACATTTTGGCAAATTCCCTTTAAAAGTGCTTCAAAACTCAACAAGATGAGCTCAATCCTACATTTGCTTTTTAGACATTTTCAACACACAGCTCTGCTAGCGTTAGCACTAGCATACAGCAGCCTCACTTTATTTAGAAACATTCCGTTCCGTTCCGTCTTCAATTCCGCTTATTCGGGGTCGGGTCGCGGGGGCAGCAGCTTTAGCAGGGAAGCCCAGACTTCCCTCTCCCCAGCCACTTCAGCCAGCTCCTCCGACGGGATCCCGAGGCGTTCCCAGGCCAGCCGTGAGACGTGGTCTCTCCAGCGTGTCCTGGGTCGTCCCCGGGGCCTCCTGCCGGTAGGACATGCCCGGAACACCTCCCCAGGAGGCATCCGAACCAGATGCCCCAGCCACCTCAACTGCTTCCTCTCAACGCGGAGGAGTAGCGGCTCGACGCTGAGTCCCTCCCGAATGACCGATATTTAGAAACATTTACTTCTTAAAAATGCTTTTTAATGTGGCGATAGATAGATCGATAGATAGAGCGCCATGTGCTAGCTCGTTAGCTTGATAAACTTTGACTTTAAATCTTAATCATTATTATTTATAATGATTGTGTCTGTCGCTATCAGATTAGAAGCCATTATTGAGCATAAATGGTTTCTTCAATCAAGAAAAAAAACCAAACAAGCTGCACCGGCGAAAGTCAGCGAACAACATCGTCAGGCGTCCCTCAGTTGCGCGTGCGTGCGAGCGTGTCGGCGTGAGCGTCTCGCGTTTTTGTCTCTCAGCGTTCCCGCGGGCCGCGCGTCGCACGTCGCACGTCGCCGCCAATGCGACACCCGCGAGTCGCGGAGGAACGCGAGCGCTGGGAGGTCATCTTTTATAGGCGGACAAAGCAAAGCACGCGTTAGCAGTGTCAGAATTTACTCGTCCTACAAGACAGCCGCGTACGACGCATTTATGAATTGCAATTAAATAATTAATTATTGATGATGTTATTTATTCTACTTGTTAAGACAAACCATTTTGGGGGAAAACAACTCAACAAACATCACAGGACTGTTGATCATCTAGATTCGCTTTGGGTCGGATTAATGAACGGACTGGGCCGCACGTTCCCCCCCCCCTGCCCCCCCCCCCCTGCCCCCCTGCATTAAAAGCTAAGGACAGGTCCATATTTAAAGAGTTGTCCTTTCGACATGTGTCCTTGGAGACTTGAATGGAAGCAGGAAGTGAATCAATCGCCATTAATTGAGCCGCGGAGGTTCCCGGTGTCTACTGCTGGATGTTAACGACTCGATGTAATGAGCGGCGCCGCAGCCCCGCGTCACCCGATTGCTTTCTTCAAGCCGGCCACGAACCATTCGGCGAGCTTGCCGGCCACGTCGCGGCAGCTGCTTCGTTCAAATCAACGCTCGCAAACGCAAACCAGCCTTTGAGGACTTTGCACACACTCGGTCCAAATATCGACCTTGCAAAAGACGTACCAAAAATAACAAAACACGCACACACAAAAAAAAAAAAAACAGGGCCGTGTTCCTTTGGGTCCGTTTGCAGAGGCCAAACACAAAATATCAAAGCTTCTCTTCGTTCACCAAAGCACTTGCGTGCTCTTTTCAAGTACTCCTGCTGAACATTGATGTTATTATTATTATTATTTTTTTTTTTGCTGGAGCTGGAGTTGCAACATGAGCCCGCAGGTAAGCTGACCCGATCCTCAGCCTCGAAAGCTTCCGTACAAAGCACACAAAAACCCACCGAAGCGCTTCATCATCGTGGCCGACAATTGGCCGTCGCCGTGACGACGTGCGCGCCAGCACGCACGCCAGGTTGTCCACTCACAAAACAAAAGCCCAGGTGCGACACGAGTCGCGCGGCAGGCGCGCAGTCGACGCCCGCCTGCCGGCCGTTCGGCGTTTCCCGCTTCACCCGCGGCGCTACCTCGACGAATGAGTTTCATTTCTTCACAAACTCAAAGCATACGTTTTCCAAATCAACCTTTCCAATTAAAATGAAGGGAAGTGCCGTTAATCTGTTCCAGCTCACCAACAAAAACGACACAATGAAAACATATAACTGTATATACGTACGCGTTATGGTGACGTTATTAATCAAACAATAATCGACCATCAACATCAGCAGCTCATGACAACAACGAATAAAAGTGGCAACGCGTGGGAATGAGATTCCTCTCAAACACGAGTTCACCAAAATCAAAAAGTGTTGGTCCCGAATTGTGAATTGGTGAAGATCTGATGCCAACTCCAAAGTCAGCAAAATGGACGATACTTTCAACTCGTTTGAATGAAAACATGTTTTCCACTTCACTTACTAGGGTGGCGTACCCGAGCTAACTGTAGGTGGCAGTAGCGGGGAACGCCCAGGATTGGTCGCAATTCAATGGCATTCGTCACCTTTAATGAACCTGAATGCATGTTTTTATGTTTTTGGATTGCCGGACACAAAACTTACACAAGCACCAGGAAAACACGGAGACTCCGCAGCAAAGCCAAAATTCTAACACAGAACTTTAGGACTGTGAGGCAGACGTGCTAACCATTTTTCCACCGTGCTGCCATTTAACTCATTCACTGGCGGCCATTTTCACTGAAGCAAGGCCCACAGAATATTGTGTTCTATTGCTATAAAAAGATGGAACCTACCAAAAGAAAGATTAGAGGCTAAAACATTGGGGAAAAAGTGCTTTTTGCAACATGGCCCTGATCTCTTATACTCTGCTGCTACCTGCTGGCCGATGTTGTAATAACTACCATTTTTTCAAGCATTCTCTTCAGTTGTGAGGCTGCATCAAAGCATTCTGTTTGCTCTAGCATAAAAAAAAAGAAAGTATGAATACGTCTTTGGGTCACTTAAAACATTTAAAATAGAACGTATTTATACGTTTTTGGGAAGAAATTAGTTAAGGGAGAACTTATAAGATCCAGACAAGGATCTTATATCAAACGCCAAAGTAACCATCGTAGATGTTATTTTAAACTCGATTTGATCTCTTTAGCTTGGCCGAACGGGACCTTCCGATCCTGATTCCCAAAAAATCCTCAAGACGAAGCGCTAACAGGCGGAAGCCACGCGCAGTCGGCGACAAGCACGCCGACCCCGCGTCGCTTCATGGAACTCTCGTTTAGTATGCAGCACGGCGCTTCGGCAAAGTGTTGATGCAACAACAGCACCAGCGGGCCGAGTGAGTCGGGCACGGCGGGCGGGCGGTCGCTCGGCGGGGTGGGGGGGGGGGTGTTTGGCGGGGTCACGTCGGTGCCTCATGAATCGGCCGCACAATGAAATCTTTCTCTTGAGAGGCGGCGGACTTGGCAGAGCTGCCCGGTGTCTGCAAAATAGACATTTTGCCGCCCCCCCCCGGCTGCCGTGGTTACCGAACCCCCGACCGCCTCGCCCTCCCTCTCTTGCCCGATACCTTCTCCTTAGCCACTTTGTCAAACTGCCGAGAGGTTGGCCGCGTGACAGCAACATGAACACGAGACGGCGTTACCTTTTAAGAAGCGGATGCTCAACTTCTTCTTCTTCTTCTTCTTCTTGCGCTGGAAAATCTTGCAGAAACAAAAGCGACAGCACCTCCTACTTCTTCCCTGCTCGCTCCTCAAACGTGCGATGAAGTCGGTTTTCGGGGGGAAGACGCACACTTCCTCTCGCCGCCTCGCCTCCGCCTGCACTGACTGCCTTCCCGGCGCTCCTCATCCTCCTCCTCCCCTCCCTCCTTCTTCATCCCCCCTCCCTCCTCCTCTTCCTCCCGCTGCAACCCGGGCTGCCGCTCGCCTCATGAATGCTTAGACACGCCAATTGCAGCCGAAAGGCACCAAATTAACCCGCAGGATTGGAAATTCGCTCACCGCCGACTCACTTTCTTCCACTTTTCAGATTGTTCTCGAAGCTCCACCACGTCACGGCGGCGGCGGCGGCGTCGAGAGGCGCAATCGCGCCCGGGCCGGGGCGACTGATTGCTTTACCGGGCCGGCGTGAGGAAATGAACAAACATGAGCATTAAAGAGGAATATGTTTGATGAATAAGTAAATGTTTACGACCCGCGGCTCCGCTCCGATTAATCATTTATTGTCCGCAAATGAGTCGAGCTGCTGAACAAATTGAATCATTAGGCGTCAACTCACGAGCTTCTTCACAAAGTTTGGAAAAGAAGTGAAAAAATATTCACGGCAAGTCTGTACAGTCTCTTGTTAACAAAAGAAGATCTTTATTAACTATTTTTCAGGCCTTCGCACTTTTACGTGGCAAAGCTCACTAGCCTGGACGCGCATTTTTTTTGAACCCGTTGATTGGCGAGTCGGTCGAGACTTTTTGGAGTTCAAGTGTTGAGGAGCTTCTGACAAAAAAAGACTCAAAAAGATCATCAAATTTGGACGCTACGATCTGGCTCGCCAGATTTGAGGAGCTTGCGGGCATGTCGTTTCCACAAATGTTCTCCAACTCGGCGTCCCACAAATAAAGCTCGCACCGCGTCCCCTGCGAGGTAGCGACGAGCTTCTTGGCGGCGCGAGTCCCGCGTCTTATGTCCTGCCGCACCGTCTCCATTGTTCTGGAGAAAACTCCCCGGAGTCGCGCTTGGGACGTGACGGTGACGCGTCGTTAGCTTCCAGGCTCTGCGCCAATGCTACTTAGCAACACGGCACAGGTAAAAAAATGGATGCAGTTCTCACCTTTCCCAACATGTTTCGGTTCTGTGGGGGTTGGCTTTTTTGTTTGTTTGGTTGGTGTTTTTTTTATCTTGGTTTCCTGGTTTCTTCCCTTGCCTCGTTATGTCTAACCACATCCACCTGTGTGTGTGTGTGTGTGTGTCTTCCCTTCCCCAGGTGCGCCTCGTTAGTGTTACTGTATTTCGGCCCCCGTCCGGACGGAAGCGAAGCCGGCTTTGGTTCCTCAAACAAATCTCGTCCACGCGGAAGCATTTCAAGGACTTGCGCGTGTCCAAAAGAAGACGCTGTTGAACAGCTGTAATGCATATGCCAAGACTGGGGTGGCGCTGTCGCGCAGCCACAGGGAGTTAACGGAAAGCGTAGCAGAAGAAGCAGCCAAGAAAACCTTTCAAACTTTTTTTCTAATAAAGAGCTCAGTATTGTTCATTCGGAAATGTCATCATCATTGCTCTTTATTTTTTATTTTTTATTATTTTTATTTTTTTGTGTGTGTGTGGGTGAGTATGTGTATGTGCGTGCATGCGTGCGTGCGTGTATTTGTTAGCTCACCAAAAAAAACTATTAGAAAAAATCTCATGCCGTTCACCTAAACCGAACACCGCCGTCAGGAGACCCGAGGAAGGACCAAAGAAAACCAAGGAAGGTGAAATCCAGCACCGACCAGACACCCCCCACCAGAACTCCTCCCCAACCCAAGAAACATCCAGACCCCAACAAATCCAAAAAACATAAAATCAGGGAGGCCTCAAGAGACCGAAGGAGAGACCGAGAAAAGGAAGGAAGGACGGACGACGAAAACCTTTCAAACTTGATTGCAATCTACAGAACAAACACGGCTTTGCATGAATCAAAACAACGCGAAAAAGACGAACACAGAAGAAGTGACGGTGGAATAAAGAAGCAAAATATGTACGGCCTGAACGGTAAGCAACTTGTGAGGATGCATTGAAACTGGGGTTCGAGTCTGTTGTCGTTTTGGGCGCATTGCCGATCTCATGTGTGGAAGTCGTCGTTGCGGCCAAGACAAGTCGCTAAAATCAGGTCGCGTCACGCTCCGATCCAGTCGAGGCGACCCGTCCGGTCACGTCCCATCAAGTCATGGTTATCCGCTCACCTTTTTCCTCCTTACGGTTAATTTCCCTGCATTTGGGTCCGCCGTCCCTCAACCGCTTCCCGTTCCACCCCGACGGAGAGAAAAGGGCATCGGAAGTGAACTGAACCGAACCGCTTGGATGGAACGGACGGTCGCGATGGCGACAACAATCTTTGTTTGGAACGTGGGAGGCGGAAACGAGGACTAAAATGGCCACAGCGCTGCTTGACGTACAACATTAACTTTAAGCGACTAAACTTAAACGGCAGTTTTGCCGAAGGGGGGAAACACGGTGAAACGGACTTGGTGACCGGTCCGGGGTCTGCCCTCATTTTCTTGCCAACCGCTTTTAAACTCACCAGTGACCCTAATTAGTAAAATGTGATTTTAGTCCGACGCCCCCTGGAGGTTGCGCGCCATTTTTGCGCATCCGAGCTCGAAGCTCTTCTTCTTTCTCTCCAGTCCGAAGGCATGACGGTAAAATGTTGCATATCGATCGCGCGCCGCGCTTCCCGCGCTGATCGCAATCGCGTGCCCGGCAGCCGCCGAATGCGGCGTATCGGGAATGAAAAGGAATTAAGAGCAAAAAAAAAAAAAGAATCCAACGCGCTCTTTAAGCAGGCCGGCAATCATCTTCAAGTGCCGGCACGATCGATAAGCACCGAACAAGACCGCCGACAATCGAGCCTGACGGCGGCGGCGGCGGCGGCGGTGGCAGCGGCGGCGGCGGCCTTCTTTTCTTCTTCCTCGGATAACAAAAATATAACAAGTGCGAAATGTTGGCGAGTATGAGCAGCGCAGCCGGCGAACGTGGAAGGGGATTACGTTAACAAGGCGGCCATCTGCATGCCGGCAAAACTTCTCAATGAAAGCAATCCAAGTGCGGCACCAGACTGTTGATTTTTTTCCCGAGTAAAAATGAAAATAAACAGATGAAGAAGCCAGAAAAGTCTCCGCGCCGGCCTCGGTTCCCGCGGTGCCTTGTGGCTCGGCCGGCCGCCATTGATTTCTGGGCTTTCGCCTCAGGAGATGAGACTGTTTGCATGTTTGGCCTCCAGGGGGCATAAATCACATCGATCAGCCGCCATAATAAGGCCGCGGCGCCGCATCCCCCGCGGAGGCTTGAAAAAACAATTAGAGGCCAAGACGAAGCGTCAGGGAGGCTAAAAGGCTTCGTGAGGCGACGCCGGCGTCGACGAGCAGCCGCGCTTTCGTTATTATCTTGTATTTTTCATTCGTTTGAAACATAACCTGCTGCGTTCGCTGCAACGCGTTTCGAAAAAATGTGCATGGACATATTCAAATATTTATAAACTACGGGTTTGCATGATTATGCGGACGAGCATCAAAACCTCGTCCGCATTTCGATGACATTTAATGCTTAATGCGTGTTGCAGAAAAACATCTGCAGTTACGATTTGCTACGGTTGTTAGCAACTAGCATCGAGCTAACGGATTAGAACAGGAACAACACAATGCGTCTTCTTTGTTGACTTTTTAAACCATTCACTGGCGGCCATTTTCAGTGAAGCAACCCCCTTCGCTCCCGGCCGTTTTACTGGATTTGGACTGATTTTGCAAGGCCCACAAAATATTGTGTTCTCTTGCTATAAAAACATGGAACCTACCAAAAGAAAGATGAGAGTCTCTTCTTTCATCAGGAAAAAAGTATATTTCTATAAGTTTCATCATTATTCACGTCCCTGCTGAAAACAATGGCAAAAAGAGCTTGTTGCAAAATGGCCCTGGCTGATCTCTTATACTCTGCTGCCAAAAAACCAACAAGCGCGAACATGCTGCACCAAGTTTGGCAAAAGTTTGAATTGTTGTCGAGTCTGTCAACGGCGTCAACACCGGGTGTATGATTTATGTCTTTCGAACCATCTTCTCGACAGCGTGGCGGTCATTTTTTTTTTTTTTTTTTTACAATTGCCAAGTATTCTGTGTGTTCCTCTCGGAGAAGTGAAATGTTGAGAAAAGTTGAGAAAAGTGATCCTGACTGCTTTCTGCAGCTAATCTACCTCCAAAGCCCGACGCGCAATTGCACCCGGTCCGATTGCATGTCAGTCAGCGAGTGGATTGTCTCGTCGTCGCTCAGTAAAAGAGGCGCCAGTGCGCCCCCCCGGGTGGGCTTTGTGCCGGAGGATGGCGCACCAAATCCCACCGGGACAAATGAAAAAAATGCAATCGATAGCCGCATTGAAGGCGTCGCGTCAGCCGAGCGAGGAAGACGAGACGCATTCTTCAAGTTTGCCGTTTGGTAAATAAAATGTACGCGCCCTCATGAAAGCAGATTTTGGGAGAATGACAAAATGATACACGACAAGCGCATCATCCCCCCCCCCGCAGCAGCCCCACATATCGCCTCTGGCCAACCCCCCCCCCCCCCCCCCCCCCCAGTTGTGGTGTGGCTGTCGGGGGCAAGTCGGTGGTCGTGTTGAGCTCCTCGCGGGATTACCCAGCTTGGCTTTCTGGCTCCGCTTGAGACGCCACTCCGGAGCGCTTCTGGCTTTGACTCTGCGTGTGCGTGCGTGCGTGCGTGAGCGTGTGCGTGCGTGCGCATCTGCCGCTTGCTCCCAGGGGAAGCGGAGCACACAGGCTTGAACCTCTTTCCAGCCACCAGGCACAATTTGTTCCCGCATCGTGATTTTTTTTTTGCCATCGTTACTTGAAATGCTATCATGTGACAAACGGCGTTTTGGAGATTCCGGGGGTTCAAGAGAAGTCAGCAGGTTCGGGAGATTTCCATTTACCATCCGAAATAGTCATCAGGTTTCATATTTAGGGTTATCGTTCCATGGGTGGTTTTCAAAACAAATCAGCGGAGAAAAATGACTTTAAACGACCCCACGCCGCAGATGAATCGCTCAGGATAATCTTCGAGAGACGTCGATGATCGGAACTGTGCTGCATTCGATCACAAGGGATGGAAAATGCTCAAATTACACTTGCCTCAAAGATTTCCCAACATTAACTTAGTTGCTCCCAATAACGTATAAATACGTTCTATTTTAAATATGACCTTGCTCCCTAAAACTTTTTTATAATTTTTTTTGTTTTTTTTATTAATGTTAGAGCATACAGAAGGAGTGGGGGAAAGAAACAACAATGGTTTAGAGACATCCAGTAATTGGAAGGGTCTTTTGGAAGGAAAGTCAACCTTTCCCTGATTATCGGTATGCGCGATTGCCGGTCATCATGTCGGATTCTCGTCAGGTGGCGGGCACGCGATCGATTGTAAGCCGTAAGGTGTGTGGAGATTTGATTGGAGCGCTTGAAAGCAAAGTCACGCTCGGCGCCGGGCTTTGATTCGAAGTTAGCGGATAGTTAAGGAAGAAGCGCTCTAACGAGGCAGAATCGGAGAGAAGCCTCCGATTCCCAGCCGTCGATATTTGGTGTAATTACATCCTGAGAGGAATCCGGGCGTCGCTTTTCCCGGCCAGAAAGACGAGAGAAATGTTTTTATTTATTTCCATCGCCGGCTGTAATTATCCGTAAACTCCTTCTCGCCCCCCCCCCCCCCCGTGCCAGGAGATTGACGGGAAAATAAAGGTTGTTGTTGTGATGCCGGCGAGCTTCTTGTGCAATTAGAACAAATGTCAGACGTGTAAGAAGAAGAAAAAGGAGGCACTAATTGAAAACATAAAAAGATCCCTCAATTAACTGCGGAGGCGAGCGCGAGAGCATGCGGCGGCAAATTATTTGTATTGTTCGGCGGCGGGCAAAAAAGGCGAAATGCGCCGTAAGCCGAGCAGAACAACCTCGGTGGGGAGTCGCGCCCAACAACATCAAAAGCAGAAGAGCAGATAGCGCCGCCATCAATAAGCGCTAATTCACCCAAAGCTGCGCCTTTGAAGGAGACTCAAGCTTTTTTTTTTTCTTTCTTCCAACACAGTCTTAATAATAACTCGTCCGTGTTGTGCTTTCGTTAAAAGACCCCAAGGATCAACAATTAGCGACTTACTTTTGTTGCTTGTTTATTGCCAGGATGAATTTAGCTGGTTTTAGGGGTGGATCTCGCTCGATTGGCAGCCACGGTGAGAAAGGTTTGGGATTCATCATTACAGCTAATTGTTATTTTAATTCATTCAATCATTTATTTTAAATGTGGTTAGTTTTGATGATTTTTTTAGAGCAGCCCCCCCCCCGAAAATGACTTATTTTATTTATTTATGTATGTATGTATTTATTCATAATTTTATTTATCCATCCATCCATTTTCTGTACCGCTTGTCCTCACAAGGGTCGCGGGGGTTGCTGGAGCCTATCCCAGCTGGCTTCGGGCAGTAGGCGGGGTACACCCTGAACGGGTTGCCAGCCAATCGCAGGGCACACGCAGACCAACAATCACAATCGCACCTGTGGACAATTTGGAGTGTCCAATTCACCTGCCATGCATGTTTTTGGAAAGTGGGAGGAAACCGGAGTACCCGGAGAAAACCCACGCAGGCACGGGGAGAACATGCAAACTCCACCCAGGAAGGCCGAAGCCCGGACTTGATCTCACAACCTTTGCACTGGGAGGCGGACGTGCTAACCAGTCAGCCACCGTGCCGCCTTTTATTTATCCATTTATATTTATTTTATTTATTTATTTATTTTATTTATTTATTTATTTATTTTATTTTTATGAGCTTTTTGCATTAGTTTTAGTTTTATATGGAGTTGGATTTGCCAAGTGAAGATGAAAAAAAAAAAAGGTCACTCACTACCGTCTAGCAATTAATAATGTACGCAACACTTTTGAAGCGATACCGTTATGAATAACCCCAAACACTCATATATGTTATTAATGGGCAGCGACGAACGCAAAGGTCATATTGGCTATAATTGCGATTGCGTCCATTAGCGGACGCGACATTTCATCATCAAGTGAACAAAAAGTGAAATCTTCGTCCGAATTGAAGATCGAGTACTGAATTGCGGCGATACAACATTGGAACGCTATCTCAACTTTTTACGACCGTCGCCCTTGAAATTGAACGAGTGGAATAAAGAAGCCGAGGGAGGAAGACACCAGAAGTCAAATAAATAAATCTAACTTTTAAAAAAAAAAGAAGTACTTATAAGAAGAACAACAATTTGTTTCCCACCATTAAAAAGTGACATTTTCATAACATTGAAATTGCCGCGGCCGTTGGACGAGAACCTTCACGTTATCAGGAACGCAATCGAGGAAAAGCAATCTGCGTTCGCCTTCCGACAGGCAGGAAGTCGCTCACCTGTGGAAGGAAACGAAATGACAAACGTGGGCGTCGCACGACTCCCGCGACACGTTTGCCCGCATGTGCCGTCGCGTCGCGCTCACCTCGCCAGAAAAAAAAACAATGATGAACGCCGGCTTCAGTTGAACGCATGCCAAGTCGATTATTCTTCTCTATTCAGCGTTTGAACGGCGCCACGTTCGCAGGTGACCTTTTCCCCGGGTGGGAAAAAAAATCACATCTTTTCTTGCGCTGACAATCAGCCGCTTTGCGTTTGACATCCCGCCGGGACGCGCGGGTACGAGCGATAACGAGCCCGACGACGCTCCTTCGTATGCAAAATGACGAGAAATGAAGAACCTCCGCGCTCGATGCACTTCCATTATGCGACAAATGTTACCGCCTACTTGGGGAGGGGTTAAAAAGGGACATATACGACACTGTAAAAAAAAAAAAACGACATACACTACACTATAAAAAAAAAAAAAACGTTGCGTGAACACGAAATTTCAAGGCAACAAACTTCAACATTCAATTCTAGAAAGTTTCCACAAAAAAAGTTCACAAATTTGTTGACTAGTTGCGCTCTACAGTTGGGTCAAAAATAGTGGATCGGTCCACGCTCTAAAAACTGTTGGTCAAAAGTAACCCAATTATGGATCCAAAAACGGACCGATCCACTTTATGGGTCAATTTGAGCCAACTCTCTGGGTTGATTTTATACAACATCAAATCAATGGCGTCGCGAGCCAGCAACCAGCCAATCAGAAGCGTTCCCGCTCTCACCTGTCATGCCGATGAGCCCCCCTCAGAGGAAAAACCTCCGATGAAAGCCGACTCCTCGTGACCCGCAGGAGGTCCACAGACTTCCGCACTTGCACCAGAAGTTGATGTGTGATGACGACGACGACGTGAGAGAAGAAGAAGCTTCCGGAGGGAATGTCGGCACGCCGAGTGCTGATTGGCTCTGTCAGCTTCCCTCTAAGCGGCCGGTGAGGAACGCCGACTGACCCGGATTTGACCATCTTCGTTTCCCGGCTTGGGAAAGATAACAAGAATATAAAAACCTAGAAAAAAATGTATTGTACATTTTGAACAGATATCACATTTGTAATTAATCATGACTTAAAGATTGAAGTCATGCGATTAATTACAATTATTATTTTTAATCATCTGACGCGATAAAAAAGAAGAGAAAAGATTATTAAAAATTAGGGGCGACATTTTTTTATTGTAATTAATTGCATGACTTCACTAGTTAACTCACGAATAATCACAAATTTTATATCTGTTCTAAATGTACTATAATTCCCCCCCCCCCCCCCCTAGGATGTCATTTTCACAAGAAGTGGCAAAATGGCCGCCTTCAGACATTGAAAAAACTGCTGGAGTTGAATATTAACCGGAATACTGTATTTATTATTTTTTTCATTTTTTATTTTTTATTTTTAAATTTTTTTTTTTAAGAGCTCAGTATTGTTCATTCGGAAATGTCATCATCATTGCTCTTTTTTTTAATTTTTTTTTATTAAATTTTTTATTTTTTTATATTTTTATTTTATTTTATTTTTTATTATTATTTTTTTTTTGTGTGTGTGTGTGTGTGGGTGAGTATGTGTATGTCCGTGCGTGCGTGCGTGCGTGCGTGTATTTGTTAGCTCACCAGAAAACCTATTAGAAAAAATCTCATACCGTTCACCTAAACCGAACACCAGGAGACCCGAGGAAGGACCAAAGAAAACCAAGGAAGGTGAAATCCAGCACCGACCAGACACCCCCCACCAGAACTCCTCCCCAGCCCAAGAAACATCCAGACCCCAACAAATCCAAAAAACACAAAACCAGGGAGGCCTCAAGAGACCGAAGGAGTACTGTATTTAGACGAGCGGGGTTGCATAAAACATATTATTGTCAGGAATGATTTGATCTGCTGATGTCGGCAATGGAACGAAACCCAGGACTCCATCTTGACACGTTCCGGAGGCACCAAAGCCAGAAGGAGGCCGTGAAAAATGAATCCAAATAAAATAAAAGGTATCGTCCGCGACGGGCTGAGCGGCGCCTCGATGATCTGCTGCCGCTGTCAGTGCGTCCCCGCCTGCCCGACGTCAGGCCGGCGGAACAACGCGGGCTCAATCAGTTTACGACGTGACAACATCTCTTAAATGGCAGTTAGCGTTGGCCCTTGACGTGCCGCCGCCAATCTGCTTCCTCCGCCTGGCTGGCGCTAAGTGCATTTTGCGAGGAAAAGGCTTCTGTGAAGGAAATGAACAACAGCGTTTAAACACGTGGAGCCGCATCAATTGCTCTTCAAGCAAGATCTCTCTGGCTGCGGTCACGTTTGCTAGCTGCAGTTTGAATGAAGACGAGCCAAAGATACGTGAAATAATAACGATTCGTGCTATGCTAGCTGCTTGTTAGCCGTTATCGCAGCTGCTCGTCAATATTTTGCTATTCCGACTGGAAATGACATCAAACAATGCGGGACTCGCTTAGCGGCTAGCCGCTAGCTGCTAATGTTGCTAATGTTGGGAACTGGTGTCAGTGTCAGGAAATCATTTTTTCCTCTTTTTTTTTTTTTATAGCTTCCTTAATTAGCGATTCTACATGATTTCAAGATGTCACTTTGTGATGGCAATTTCATTTTTTATCCAACTTTCAAAAGTCAGCCGCCACAAACAACTCGAAGATAAAAGTTTATCAAGGCAATGGCGTATATCTTTGCTGTACTGTATTTTATTCTGAAGTTAACCTTCTCACCTTGTTGACGTTTCGCATAACATTGCTACAGCTAGCTTGACTGTTTTTCCAACCATGTGCACGAAATAAACGAGTGCCCGTGGCAGAAAAAAAAACAACACCTAAATCCCTGAGCATTTTTTTTCTTTTTTTAATTGAGGTACTCAAACTACCGGTTGCTACTCGAGTCGTTTAAGCCCAAGACTGGTGTGATATAACGTGTACGTTAGCAACATAGCTCCGCATAGAATACTGTAGCATAGCATCATAATCTTAATGCGGCAACATTGTGACGTGAGTGACAACAACCAAGTCCCTCAGTGCGTTAGAGCGCATCGTGTCTTTATTGAATAAAAAAAAAACACACAACAACAACAAAACTGATTGTACGACATCATTTATCCCCCCAACAATGTCCGCCGTAATGGCGCCGAACATGCGGCGCGAGTGAAATCATTGCGCTGGTGTGGTTTCACTCCCTCTGCAATCTGTGCTAATTGACTGGAAAGCTTTTCTAATTAATTAGCGCATGAATTCGCCTTTTTTCATCCCACAATGCCGAGCACCCTCGCCATCTTTTTGTCTCCCGTCCCCGAACGCTCCCAACGTCATTTTTTTTTTTGACTCATGCCGCCGTCGCCCGCTTCTATTGAGCAAACGCGTTTTGAAACAATGTGCTGCAAATGTGCGATTCTATTGGCAAAGCGTGCGGGGGTCGGCCCACGTATTGTGCCAACGTTGAAAAGCCTCCGTTGCAAGGCAGCAAATTACTTTGGAATTAGTATTATTATTATTATTCCCCAAATGCACACTGTTCCCACAATTCCATATTTTTATTGAAAAAAAAACACATTAAAATGAAATGAATGGCACCTATTTTCAGTTATTATTCAAAGCACTCCAACTTTGAAATGTCCATGACCCCCCCCCCCCCCCCCCCCCAACTGAAAATCAGTTACAGCTGCCACAAGATGGCCGAAAATCACTTTCGGCCTGTGGCTTGACCAGACGATGCTCGTCCTCTCATTTAGAAAATGTTGCTTGGCACAAAGATGATGACAAACCAACACATTCATAAGAGATTTCTTTGGCCTGAGCACAAAAACTGTCAATCAGAGAGTTTTTTTAGCGAATCATGTGACCCTCACTCGTCTTAACATGACATTGTGACATTTATGTGATGTCATGTTTGGGTTGTGTTTTCCTTGCGTGTAATCCCGCCCTTCCTCGTGTCAACCAATCAGTGCCCTCGGCCACTTGTGTCTCGCCCAGGTGTGTCTCGTTGTGTCGTTAGCGTCTGTGTGTATTTAGTCTCCTGTCTTTTCCGCATGTCATGCTGCCCGTTTTTTCCTTGTTGTTCCCCCCACGTTTTGTTTTACTGCCATTTGGAGTTCGCTTTTGTTTTGAATAATGAAATTCCTGTTTTTGTCCATCACCTCTGCCTCCTTGCGTTGCTTTCCTGCATTTGGGTCCTCCCAGAAAAACAAAGCCTTCTTGGCATGTAATATGAATTATGAAGCAAAATTCAGCCATTTTTGATCCATGTCAGGGGAAGGCCATTTTGTCACTTGCTGTCGACGGACGACGACATCACGGTTGCTCAGGCAATGACCAATCACAGCTCACCTGTTTTTTTGAAGAACAATGATATCAGAAGTGGCAAAATGGCCGCCATCTGCTATTGAAAAAACTGCTGGATTTGGCTGCTTCGCTCCTATTCCACAAACGCAATATGAACCAGAATATCTTCTTTACGCCAGCGGGTCTGCATAGAACACATTATTGTGGACATGTTTTGGGGGGGGCTGACTTCCCGTTTAAGAATGGTTGCTGTTCAGCGTTGGGGTCTACCGTCTCCTCGCATCCTGGTCTTACACTGGTCGCTCCGTGTTTCTGGCAGCGCGAGAGTGGACTTCGCTGACTCGCTCTCAGCGGCTTGGCGGGGAGGACGACGAGGCGCTCTGGCACAGCGGCGGGCGCGGCCGAGGCTCGGAGGTCTGCGCCCGAGATAATCCCAGTCCAAATGTCTCCCTTTTTGTGTAAACAAATCCCAGCAGGGAGGGAAGAAGGAGCACAGGCGGCGCTTTTCTCCCGCTTAAAGCCTTTCCTCGCCTTTCCTCGCCTTTCCTCGCCTTTCCTCGCCTTTCCTCGCCTCGCCTGCCACTGGAAGAACATGAAAGCTCTGCTTGGCATCCTCACCTCCTCCTTCTCCGGCTTGCTTTCTTCTACCCTCTCGCCCACTTCAGTGCCCGAGGAGTTGCTTTAGTCCCGCCCAAAAATGCGTGGCATGAAAGCTTTCCCGCCATCAAATATCCATCCGAAAAGATACCGGACCGCATTCACTCCGAATGAACTTCCTCATGTGGATCAATCTGCTGCGGATTTTCTTACCGACAATATCAAAACTTCAACACAGACTAACTAACTAACTAACTGACTGACTGACTTAACGTCAGTCATGAACAAACAAAGTGCCTCTTTACCGAAACATCCATCCAACCGAGTCACCATCAGACCGACCAACCAACCAACCATCGTAAAAACAGTTTTTGATTTTTAATTATGGGTCAAAAATGGAGAGATCCTCTACTTGGGACATTTTGTATCAAACAACCCCCAATATTGGGTCAGATCAATGACTTGAGTCAGTTTGACCCAACTTTGGGTCAAAAACGGAGGGATTTTCTATAAAACAACCCAGAAAGTTGGCTCACATCCTCTACTTGGGTTAATTTGACCCAACTTTGGGTCAAAAATCTTTTGTATAAAACAAGTCATAAAGTTGGCTCAGAAGTTACCTTTACAAATCAACCCAGAAAGTTGGGTCAATTTGACCCAATTTTCTGGGTTGATTTGTACCCAGAAAAAAATAATAAATAAATCATTTTGTATACAACAACCCAGAAAATTGGGTCAGATCCTTTACTTGGGTTAAGTTAACCCATTTTTGGGTCAATAATTGGGTCATTCTCTATAAAACAACCCAGAAAGTTGGGTCAAATCATCGACTTTCTGGTTAAATTTTTACCCGGGGGGGGGAAATAAAATAAAAATAAATTAAAATAAATAAATCAATCAATTTGTATAAAACAATGCAGAAAATTGGCTCACATTCTCTACTTGGGTCAATTTGAACCAACTTTCCGAGTTGTTAAAAAAAGAAGAAGATCATTTTGTATACAACAACCCATAAATTTGGGTCAGAAGTTAACCCAACGTTGTGTCAATAATTGGGTCATTTTGCATTTAAAAAGCAAGACAATTGGGTCAAATTAACCCATGAAGTAAATCGGTCCATTTGCGATCCATCATTGGGTTACTTTTGACCCAACTGTTTGTACAGTGCACCCGGCTCCCCACCTAGCCACCAAAAACGTAACCATCAAACAAACACCGGTGAAAACAAATCCCCTCGTCTGCCACAATGTTTGCTCGGTTCGAGGTAACGATCGTCGTGATCACCGCTGAGAGTCTTGGAAGAGATCAAATCCAATCACGACTGCAGTCAGACAGAATTGAAAGTGCTCAACTTCATTTATCGTCTTTGCAACTGGCTCACGTTCAACTCCACGCTGAGCCTTTGTGAAGTGCGCGGTTAACAAGTGAAATAATTGTCAGCGTTCCTTTTGAGCTGCTTTGTGTCCCCGCGAGAGGCCCACTCGCTGTCGAGTCTGCTTGATAACAACCCTCATCGTTGTCACTCGTGTTTGTTTATTTGGCCTCTTGAGCTGAAAAAGTATTCTTTGGCGATGCAGGCCTTCGTTGGCGTCTGCGATGAAGAGTCGTCGGCTCAGCGTGGGCCCAGAGCAGACAAATACTTCTTCAAACACAAACTGCAGGGGGCAAAAGTAGGTTATATTTTGTATTTTATTTATTAATTATTATATGTATTTACTATTATTTTAATTGTATTTATTATTATTATTATTATATTTTTTATTAATATATAATATAATAATAATACTTAGCAATTGTTACCCGTCTTCCTCGCGTAAATACGCATGCATGTATTACACTGCCCCCTGGTGGCAAATGCGTGCATATCATAGGCGCCTCACAAAAAATAAATAAATAAATAAATAAATAAATAAGGAGCCTCACAATGAATGGATGACATCATGATGCGCACGTTCCAACTGCACGTTTTGACAAAGTACAGTACGGCAAAGGTGAAGGCATCATCGTAACTTCAACAAAGTGCAACTTACTTTCGCAAAGTATTTTGACACCTTTACTTCCCACAAACACACAAAGTTCTCTCGAGTTCACACATGCACCTCATCACAGCGCATTTTTTGTTGACTTTTTTTTTTTCTCTCCGTGCGGTAAAAAGGATGAAATCAATAGCGCGGTGAAATTCCCCCGCTGGAACCTTCTTTAATTGTCCCCGTGCAGGAAAAGAGCACATTCCCGATGCTGTCAAGAGGAGTGCAGAGTAAATACAGCCGGCCGTCGCCTTGCACTCCACAATTTATTAGCCTCGCAAACGCGCTCGCTGCCGCCCTCCATCACGCCGCACATCAAGTTACATTTTTCATTTTTTTTTTACTGGACCTAAAAGAGGCTCCCAAGATGGCAGCGGTGGTGAGCTCGTTGACAGTTTTTCAAGCCGATGTGTCGCCGCACCTTCGGCCCCAATCAGCTCGCTGCTCTTCTTTAATTTTAGCCGCTTAGCACGAGAATGTGCTCACGCGCACCAATTGACCTAAACACGATATATTGTGTATTTTTCCAGAATGCTTTTGTCAAAATACACTTTTCCGAACTCGCTTCGAAAACTTGAAGCTAAACAGCAACACACAGAAAGGCCATACAACAATCTTTTGCATATATTCTTTATCGTTAGCTGTGAAACTCTTCGTAGAAATTGCATGCATTGTATTATACTGCCCCCTGGTGGCAAATTCAAGTACAACGCAAGCAATAAATAACTGTTTTAATTATTTAAAGTCACTGTATTGAATTTTGCGATCCATTATTTTTTTGTTTGTATTTTTTGTGGTGGCTAGGTGCTAAAACGGCAGCTATGCTTACCTTTTGACTTTGACCCGTGACCTTTGATAGTGCTGTGTTTTGTGTTTTGAGAGAGCTGGTGTGGGTGTGGTTATTATGCTAATTAGCTCCACATGATGTCACAATTTGGTCAAATAGACAACGACACAAAAGGTAAGTTGTCCATTTAGGCTAATATAACTCCAGAGCATTTCATTTAGCATTTCAGCTCAGTTAGCGGACATCCATGTTTTTCCACACTCGCCCGCTTCCTGAGCGCTAAAAGTTTGAAAAGAATCTCAAGAGGCCTGATTCCACCTGGAGTGGCTCTTTTGCCAAGATTGGAGGGCCTCCAAGAAAGGTGGGCGAAAGCTAACGAGACGGCGCCGTAACGAGGGTCGCGACCGCGCTTGGGAGGAAATCATTAGCGTCGAGGGCGCCGCTCGGCGTCTCCGCCGAGTGTTTGTCAAGATGGACGGGAGATCTTTACTTTACTTTCAAGTGTGCAGGACGCGAGGGAAAAGTGCAAGACAAGCTGTTGTTTCTTTACTTTCAAATTTTGGAGCTGCATTAGATGTGATTATGAGAAATGTGGCGCTTCGAATAATGTCAAAAAAAAAAAAAAGAAAAGAAAAAAGTTTGTTGATTTGTTTTTTCGTTTTTAGCTAATTTTTATTATTCTTCAAATAAATGCTGACAAACATTCAAACTACATTTTCCACAAAATACAGGAGGGAAAATCCCAGAAAAAAACATAAAATACAATATATAAAAAAATAAAATTGCCGGTGCCAAACTGTGACTATGCAATGACTGTAGTTTTAAGTTGCAATATCGCCATTGGCCACTAGATGGCAGACATGATTTACTACAACATCAGGAGGCCTAATCATTTATGGATTTGGAATGACATACAAGACAAAGATTATTTTATAAAAATTTTGAGTAAATTGATTTTTGCGAAAAAAGGACAAAATGAGTTCTTGCACTTAATGATGGTTTGCTGTTCAGCAGTTTTGTGCTGTTCTTGAATGGTCATTTTTATTTTGTTGTTTATTTTATTTTTGCAAGTCAGCCATTTGTACTGTATCTAACAAAAAAAAAATCATTAGCTTCAAACACATTTTCATTGGTTATTTTAGACATGCATTGAGGAAATCATGATGACAAATGAAATATAACGACAGCCTGTATTTTGTCAATATCTAAAATAGCATTTTTGTCCAACTTGCTCATTCGGGATATCATTGAATGCGTTCATTTACAAATTGAAGATCATTTCATGTAATAGTTATTGTTTTTATTTAATGACTGTAAAGAGTTTGAGAGCGAGGATTGGAATCAAATCCAGCCACGCAAACATGACTCGGCAAAAAAAAGAAAAATGGAAGTCATAAAACACACACACACACAAGCACGCGCGTGCTTGCGATGTTGACGATGTTGACGATGTTGACGATGTTGACGATGTTGACGATGTTGACGATGTTGACGATGTTGACGATGTTGACGATGGAGTGGCATCAGCATTTGTTGCTGTTGTGCGCGAGTGAAGCAGCACGCCATCCATGCACGCCATCCATGCACGCCATCCATGCACGCCATGCATTTATTGATGGCGCACTTTTTTTTTTTTGTCCCCCGCAGAAGGACGTGACGTCCCAAAAAGGAGGAGCGCTTCCAAAGTGTGCGGCGTTCCCCCGGCGCCGCTCCGGCGGGACCAAATTGGGTGACAAAGTCATTTCGGCAAAATGAGAGCAATTTCCTCCGACTCCCCAATTCGAGAGTGAAGAAGCCATTTTGTCACTCTGGTCTTCTTTTATTGAAAGACTGAGTGCTTGCGCATTTTGGGGGAGACAAACGAGAGGGCGGGAAGCTCCCTGCAGATTAAATCGTACGATCCTATCATGAAGCCTGAGACACCATCAATGTGGTTTTCAAAAAGGGACCAAACTTTTGGGGTTTGGATTTACAGACACTTAAGACGCACGTCGAGCAATTAGCCTGTGCACGGCGGTGTTTTGCATTATACGTTAGCGTAAAATATACAAAGTTTCAATCTCTTCTCTTTTACAAGAAACGGATTAATTGGTCCTATTTCAAAAGATGCCTGAGGCTAAACATTTGCGAAAGCTGCGGTCAAAAGTAAAGACGACAAGTGATTCTCGTCAGCGCTCGAGCAACCAAAATCCTCAAATCAACTTCAAACTGTCAGCAATCAAGAAAAAGAATGACAGTTGTCAAATGTGAAAATATTTGCAATGGTGGGGTCAAAAATAAATATGACAAGCTATTCTCATCAGCGCTCGAGCAGCAAGAATCTTAAAAAAAAAAGCCAAGACGCTACACATTTGTTAAACAGTACCAATTAAAATGCTTCTAATTTGGGGTCTGGACTCAATCTGACAGACTTCAGCAACCAAATTTAATAAATTAATAAATTAATTTTTCAATCACAGTTCTCCTCAGTACTCGGGCAGCCAAATCCTCAATATGTTAAAAAAAAATAAAAAAATAATTGCATTAGCATGTGGTTGTTAGCATGTAGCATTCAAGCCTGAGTGACTTTGAACACAACTCCATCATCAGGATAAAAAAAAACCCAAAACGCGAGCGCGGGTGTATCTCGTCACCCTCTCTCACCTCATTAGCCACGGGAGACGGGAGATAACGGCCCTATTATCCTCATGCGGCCAGGCGCCTCTTTAGCCGCCGCGTGTGTCATAACTTAAATGACTCTTGATTGCGGGATTTTGCCGCGAGGCGGCTAAAAAGCTCGCTCGCCATTATCGCCGTGGCGAGGGAGCAGAAGAAGGCCCCGCGGCGATAAGACAAAAGCGTATTTAAGTACAAAATGGGCGAGCGAGGCAAATAAGGCTGAAGAGTCGGCCGCCTGGACGGGCGTAAGTACGCCATTATGTGCCGCCGCCGCCGCCGCCGCCGCCGCCGCTTTCATGTGTTGCTTCAAGGCGCAAGAAAAGATAATGAGCGCTCTTATTGGCCATCCAAGGTGCTTGCAGCCTTCCATTAGCGCCGCGGCCCGCAGCACTTCGCCGATGACAGCTCGTCATCCGCCGCCATCACAAAGGAGACGATTCCACGCCGACAGGAAAAGTCAACGACAAAACAGAGAGCGGTGGCTTTTTAACAACCAAAGTTGCAAAACCCAGAGTGGAAGAAAATAGCGCTCAATATGAATCTTAAGAAAAAACACCATCAGCGAACGCAATAAAACATTTGCTGTCCAAGGTGAGTTTTCGCCGGCACTCGAGCGGCTCAATGATTCAAGGCGGCGGCAAATCGTCACGGGTCACGTGACGATTCCATTTGCTAAAGAAGCTGGACACCTTTGACAAGAAGTTTACGAAAAACTGGGCTCAAGGTTCCCGTCGAAACGTTTCTCATCGGCGCTCAAGTCGCCAAAATCCTCAAACCAATTTCAATCTACGGATCAGAAATGCTCGCCAGCTATTTGCAAAACAGGTCGAACGGGCCTTTTTCAAGATGGGATCAAATGTCAAGATGATTGAAAAAAATTATTTTCGCCACTCGAGGAGCCAAAATCCTCAAAACAACTTCAAGGTCTGGAGTGAAAGAGACTGTATTAATATGTTGGATATCTCGTCCAAAATGTTCGGGACTCCTGCCAAACATCGCAGTTTTCATCGGCACTCGAGCAGCCAAAATGGATCAAGCAAGAATAGCGTCTATTCGTGAGAGAAACCTGAATGGAGATATTTGGCCAGGCTGGGGTGAAATGTCAAGTTCACAAACAGTTCTCGTCGGCGCTCGAGCAGCCACAATCGTGAAACCTGCGAGGGTCAAGCCGATCTATTTGTTGCGGGCGCGCTCGTCTGCGAAAGTCAGCGTTAAACAACGAGCTGACAAACCTTTCTCGGCGCCACTCGAGCGGCCAAAATTCTCAATTCAAGTTCAAACTGTCAAGATTGAAATAAGAGTACTATTTATTCAAGTGGAAGCTGCGGTCTAACGTCAAGTTGAAAAATAATCCTAAAATTCAAAATTCAAAAAAGTCAAATGGAACGACGCCATTTGCTTTCCACGTTTCAGACTTTTCCGTTTTCAGGAGCGGCGCGTTGGTCAGAAATGATGCCTCGGATCTAAATGGAGATCTCGCCAGATGTCCTGGAAATCTGCGGCGGCGGCGGCGGCACCTCTCCATCATGGCCGCTCACCTGCTGTTAATTGGGTTAACGAGCGGGCGGCCGCCATCGCAGCCGACAATCCGTCGCCGCGGCGGCGCGGACGCACGAGCGGGATCGCTCGTCGGCTCATTAGTCCGACGCGTCGGCGCTCTAATTACGGTCGTGGCGGTTGGATGTCGGATGGCGCTCGTTTGCTGCGGGCCGCCCGCCGACGTGATGCACGAGCGCGCCTCCCCCGCCTCCACCCCGAAAACCCGTCCTGCAAAGTCATTTATGGCTTCACGGAGAGATGAAGTTCCTGTCAGCGCTCGAGCAGCCAAAATCCTCAAATGAACCGCAAACGGGCCGGGATCGAGCAGGTATAACGTCTATTTTTACAAAAAGATACACGACTGAAGATGTTTGTGAACGATGCGGTCCAAAGTAAAGATGACAAAAAGTTCTCGTCAACACTCGAGCAGCCGAAATCCTTAAATGAACTCAAACTCTCAGGGATCAATGAGAAATCACATCTATTTGTAAAGGATACCTAATTTAAGACATTTGTGAACGATGCGGTCAAAAAGAAAGTTCTCGTCAGCGCTCGAGCAGCCTCAAGGCTGGATCGATAAAATTGTAAAAGATGGGCGAGGACTGATACCAGGTATTGAAAAAAATTCCGTCTGATTTTGTTGGTGAAAATTTGGGTCCAAGATAATGTTGACAAACAGTTCTTGTCAGCACTCGAGCAGCCAAACAATCAAATGAATGTCAAGCACGGAGCAAGCAAAAATAATAAAAAAAGATGCTTTTGAACGTTGTGGTCAAAAACCTGACAGTTCTTGTCAGAACTCGAGCAGCAGAGAATCCTCAAAACATCACAGAGCAAAAATCCTGCTCAGATCTTTCTTGTCGACACGAGACACGCGAGATCTCGGGCAGTTGCGCAATCGCAATTCTTGCTCGAGATCTCCACATTTTGAGTTCAGTTGACTTTGAAGGACACCAAACATTAAAAAAATAAATAAATAAATAAATAAATAAAAAAAACGGTTCTTGTTCTTCTTCGGCCTACGCCAGCTGTCAATCATCTCTGACCATGTGACCCGATGAGACTCGAGGACTAGTTCCATCCCTAAAATCTTTTTTTCACCTCTCTTTTTCCCGTCAGATGTCATTAGCTCGGCAAGAACCCTCCTGCCCCCCCCCCCCCAAAAAGTGTCTGGTTGCGCCACAGGACTTTCATCACCTCTGACATATTTTCCATATTTCAGACTAATTGCTCCCACCTGCGTTACCCGCCGAGCTCGCGGAGTTGCCGGCTGCGCTTTGATGGCGTCGTGTGCATCTTTCAAGCGCCGATGCTAATTCGGCACGTTGCACTAATGAACGCGGAGAAGATTAGCGCCGGCGTTCCAATCCAGGCCGACAGACTCGAGCTAAGCGGATTCCTTCAGACGACCCCCCCCCCCCCCCCCCCCCCCCGCTGACAAAAATCTCTCACCTGGAAAGATGGAATCAAAAATGTGTCCGCTGGGGAAGTTGAGGCGAAAATCTAATGTGACACGTTGAGATGAGAAATTTTCAAGTCAACTTGCGCGCCAACTTTTACTTCCAAATCTGCTTCATTTACTTTCACTTCCTGTTTGCTCGCTTCGGTTTTGCCCAGAGGTGGAGAAAGTAAAAACCCTGTCACCGTTTGGCGTTAGCCATTGATGCTAGCTAGCTAGCGCCCTAGCAGGTAAACAAGCATCGTGGGAGCTAGCTCGGGAGCAAGCTAGCTAGCTAGCTCCCTAGTAGGTAAACAAGCATCGTGGGAGCTAGCTAGCTAGCTAGCTCCCTAGCAGGTAAACAAGCATCGTGGGAGGAGCTAGCTCGGGAGCTAGCTCGGGAGCTAGTTAGCTAGCTAGCACCAGGGGCTAAAGCCAAACTGTGGCATGGTTTTGACTTTCTTGAACCTGGATTTGCCGCCTCTGCTTTTGCCTTTCAGGTCAGGTGGCCATTGCGCAACATTTCTTTGCCTCGTTATAATGTCATGTGATGCATTTTGTAGCAGCAGGTAAACAACGGCAGCCGCGAGCCACGCTAACGAGGACGTTAGCGTCTTTTGTTTGCGCGACGAGCAGCCACGATGTTGCCGAGGTTAAAAAGCCTTCAGCGCGTTTAGGAGGGAAAAAAAGCAACGGAGATGAAGACGACGATGAGGAGAGGAGGACGAGCGAGCAGCAGGCAGCCTCTCGCCAGCCAAAGGGCTTTTTATTTTTAAACCCAGCGCTTGATTGTTTGCTAACGCCGAGATGGAGATGGAGCGTCTCGCGGGAGATTTGCTCGGAATTCATTACGAGCAGAGACACCTGCCTGACTTTCAGCCAGCGTCTTTTATTGATTGGACGTCGCGTTGTACACTGGATGATAAAAATAATAATATAATAATATATATATAATAAAACCTTCAGCAATTTGTACATGCAAAGCACTGCAAAAACTGAAATCTTAAGTACGATGTCATTTCGTAAATTGAACCTAAATTTGCTTATTTTGCTTTGACGAGTTCTTTTTTTTTTTTTTTTTTTTTTACTTCAAATGAAATTGTCAGACAAGATCATTGTGCTTATTTTAAGACACTTACATTACTTAATTATCTTATTGGATCAAGCAGTCTTGGCATTGAGTTTTAAGTTCTGTGAGGCTTAAAACAAACACATTTTAAGATGACAACGAACCAACATCAAAGGCTTTGAACTGGAGTTGAATTTTCTTATTTGAAGATTTTGCACAATCGAGTCATAAAATTAATGTGAAACAGACAAATATGAAAACAATCAGACAAAAGTGGTTCGTTTTGTTCCATTTACGAAGCTCGTTTTTCATTTTTTGCAGTGCTGCCTTCAGACTTGAGGAATGTTGTGGGTTCAATTCCTTGCTGGGTCATTCCAAAGACAATTAAAATGGGACCTGCTCCCTCCCTGCTTGACACTCAAGTTATCCAAGCATAAAAAAAAATCGTTCTATTTCTCACAGCTTGATAAAAGTCAACATAAAACGACGATTTTCAAGACTGTGATTGATATGGAGCCGAGTATTATTTTTCAACATTTTACAGGTAGTCAACTTTTCTTGTTCTTTTTGGCAGATAATTTGGCTTATTTGAAATAATAATTTTCTGATTTTACTATACATTTTTTTCTTAAATCTTCTACTGTCCTTTTTTTTGCAGTGTGCGCGTAATTGATTCAAAATACTTTCATGAATTTGCCATCATCACATGACCTGTCAATTAATTGAAATGCTTTCATTGATTATTGTTATTGTTGTTTATTTATTATTATTATTATTATT